>NC_044386.1:70683931-70986962 GCF_006542625.1 Nomascus leucogenys
ACTTGTATTTTAATGTCTTGTATTCTCTCTAAAGTACGTTAAGTGTCAGTTGACTTTGCTTTGGGGGTGTTCCTGTCATTCACAGCAATTCCATGTTTACAGGGGGCTGTGGGTTGCATAGGAGCTCCCATGGTACTAGTGGATGTTGGGAGAGTTCACCCCTAAGGCCAGGAGGCTCTGGACCGTGGGTCTGGGCTTTAGGCCAAAGCAAAGTGTTTCTTTGGTCTTTAGCAGGGCCTGGGCTTGTCCCACAACAGTAGTGAAGGCACCTCAAGGATTGACGTGGGCTGTGCAGAACGTGTGACATGCTGCGTCTTATTGTGACAAATGGCATCGCTAGCCAAGTTCTTGTCAAAGAAGATTATCTTTAGAGTGTGGTGGGGAGTAAGCAAGACCTGATATTTTCTGGTTTTGTGCTTCATGCTAACCATATGGTAATTTGGGTAAAAACACAGAGATCTTGTGGTTGGAATGCTGGGAGGTAAATGAGTGGGAATGAATGGATGGATGGATGATAGTAGCTGTTTAAAAGGGCAGGTGGAGGTGGGGGAAGTCCCCAGCCATTGTGGAGGATCAAGAGGAGGTCTGTTCTTCCCAGAAGAGGCATTGAATGAAAAAGTAGGTCGCTTCTCCCCCTAAGGAGAGTGTGTCCTTGAAGGAAATGCTCTTGTCCGAGACACTGGAAAAGTTCATTCAAACTGGTTAATGATTGTATAGCTTTTGTTTTGTTTTCTTTTACCCTCTCTCCTTCCCTTCTTTCTATCTTTTCCTCCTTTCCTCCCTCCCTCCCTCCCTCCCTCCTCTCTCTCTCTCTTTCTTTCTTTTCTATCAATTCACAAATTAATTCTGTCAAGGGGAGCACCTGCCAGTTCCAGAGTTCCAGGCTGACAAGGACCCTGGTGCCAGGGGCCCTGACTACTCTTTCTGAAGACTCTACCAGGCCTGCTGCACGTGGGCAGGGTCTCCACATCCTTAGATTTGAGTACCCCATTCCGGATGAGGACCTCTTTGAAACCTGACCAGAAAGAGCTGTAGAATTCATCTTGAAAGCAAGATTTTTTATGAAGGATGTGCACTGGGAGATTTGGTGCTGCCTTGCTTGAAATTACAACCCGCTTTCCTAAGAGCAATCCCCTTCCTCCCCTGGGGGACAGCCAGGCTGTACCATGAGCCAACAAAGGCCTGGCCTCAAACAGATGCACAGGGTGCCGTGTGTCCCATGCCCACCTCTCTGTTCCCAGTGCTGTCCACATAGTGTAGTGATCCCTATGGTTGAGGCTGCAGTAAAAAAAAAAAAATCTGAAGGGAGAAATGGGCGATATTGGTCACTTAGATGCTGTAGACTCTTGCTTTTTAACCCTAACCCAGCAGCATTGGCATTACTGGGGAGCCCCGCCCCCAGATTGCTGAATCTGAATCTGCATTTCAACAAGATGCCACATTCCAGCTGTTATGCTGTAGGAGACTCACTTGGAGGAAATTGTGTAGCAACCCTCCCCTCTCTTCTACTCATTTTACGGCTTGAAAAATTGTGTCCTGGATATTTTGAAGAGGACTGAATAGCATTTAGTCATTGCACGAATGGCAATAGTAAAATAGAGTTAGAAAAAATGGGAAGATGAGGCCGGGCGCGGTGGCTCACGCCTGTAATCCCAGCACTTTGGGAGGCCGAGGCGGGTGGATCACGAGGTCAGGAGATCGAGACCATCCTGGCTAACATGGTGAAACCCCGTCTCTACTTAAAATACAAAAAATTAGCCGGGCGAGGTGGTGGGCGCCCGTAGTCCCAGCTACTCGGGAGGCTGAGGCAGGAGAATGGCATGAACCCCGGAGGGCAGAGCCTGCAGTGAGCCGAGATTGCGCCACTGCACTCCAGCCTGGGCGACAGCGAGACTCCGTCTCAAAAAAAAAAAATGGGAAGATGAACAATGTTGTATTCTCCATGGTCCCTACTACCCTAACGGATGAGCTATTTCATCTGTGTGCCTTTTCAGACCATAGCATTGAGCATAAATGACGTACGTAGCTGTCATCATAACCCAGATGTATTTTTGTCATACAGTTTTTAAAATCTGATGTATGATAAATGTTTCTCCATGTCACCGTATAATTTTCATGATTATTTGTAGTGACCTTTCCATGATCCATTTGGGCGATGATGTGCCGTATAACATATTTCTCTCTACACACTCTACCACTGAGCGTGCAGACTGTGAGTGGCATTTTCTCTTAGGTGTAAGGCTGCCACAGACATCTTTGTACAAATCTTGTTTTCCTTCTTTGGTTTATTACCTGAGGATAAATCCCCATGCTGTACGTCAGCGTTGACCATTTCCCCTCGATGGCCTTGCCTAATGGTTTCCCTTCTTCTGTGGATGTTGGATGCATGCCCTTTATCTTCTGGGGTTTGGATGCATTTCCAGCTCATAGAAGCACTCTCTACACTGTAGGTGTGACTTTCTGTTGCATATGTCCTCTTCTTTAGTACATTTTCTTTTGAATTTTGGTTATATTATTTTCATCATCTCTGCAGCATTTTTGAGATGTTAATGACTCATCTGTGACCCCTCCACCTCCTTTGGGTACAGAGGGATTTAATTGGATGTTTCCTTCTTCACTGTCTGGTGGATGTATTCACAGAGGACATTGCTTTGGTCTGATCGATATGAAAAATGAGTTGCCGGCTGGGTGCGGTGGCTCACACCTGTAATCCCAGCACTTTGGGAGGCCAAGCTGGGCAAATCACCTGAGGTCAGGAGTTCGAGACCAGCCTGGCCAACATGGTGAAACCCCATCTCTGCTAAAAATATAAAAATTAGCTGGGCATGGTGGTGTGCGCCAGTAATCCCAGCTACTCAGGAGGCTGAGGCAGGAGAATCGCTTGAGCCTGGGAGGCAGAAGCTGCAGTGAGCCGAGATAGTGCCACTGCACTCCAACCTTGGCGACAAAGTGAGACTCCCCACCTCCAAAAAAAAAAAGAAAAGAAAAATGAGTTGCGCCTGTACTAAGAAGTAGGTTGTGTGGCCTTTGGAGCCCTCCTGAGCTGTAGGATGCCATTCATTTCGAAAAGGCTCCAGTTTGCAGGTAGCCCTCCTACCTGTGCAACTCTGCTGAGACCAAGAGGTCTACCCGGAGGCTGGGATATGAGAGACACAAAGGCAATAGAATTTCTAAAATTGTAGGAAGACAGGATGGGGAACAGAGATCTACACATGAATTATTTTAGTAAAATAAAAAAAGGTATTTCACAGCACTGCAAGTTTACTGAGGAAAATTTGGAATATACAGGCAAAAAAATCTTTTGCCATGTGGCATTATAGAATTCCACTATAGAGTTTTCGAATCAAAGAGACAAACCTAGGTCAGGATTTCCCAAAACACGCTCTTAGAGGTGTTCTGTAAACAAAGTATCATTTGATCCTTACTATTCATGGATTTCATATTTGCCACTTTGTTAACTTGCTAAAATTGATTTGTAACCCTGAAATCAGTACTCATAGCACTTTCCCAGTCATTTGCGGAGGTACAGAGAGGGGAAGAATTTGAGTCACCCAACTCTCAACGTTCCCAACTGAGGTTGAACAAGGCTTTGCCTTCTTGTTTCAGCTCTCATACTGTAAACAACTGTTCTTTTCACAATCTATGTAGAGTTCTTTGCATTTTTGTTGATGTGTGTGTGTGTGTGTGTGTGTGTGTGTGTGTGTGTTGGTGATAAAATGGCCCTCAAGTGTGGTGCTGAAGCCTAGTGATCCTAAGCACAGAATGGCTGCCATGTGCCTTACATGTGCTAGAGAAGCTTCCTTCAGGGCTGAGCAACAGTGCTGACTCGTCTATGCTGCCACTCTGGGAGGTGCTAAAGTAACTTCTGTAGTGTATGATGAAGTTAAGGAAAAGATGGAGGAATGGCTAAATTTGCAGATTCATGGGACAATGACCGATTAAAAAACGCACAGTGTACAGGTAGAAAACCCAAGAACTTTACTGTCTTGTGATCTAGGGTCAGGGAAATGTTAAACTCTTCTCAGCTAGTGTTTTATGATAAAGAAATACTGCATATAATTAATTATTTGTAAGAAATCTATATTAAACAAGGTGTGTATAAACACACATAAAACAAGGTTCTGTGTTGATTCATTGACAAAAATGTGTCCCGAGGCTCATAGGAACCTAACCCTGTATCTCCCCTAGGAGCAATGTATTCAGTATTCATCAACTCAGTGCTCAGGGCAGCTTTACAGAACATAACTATGTGAATGAGAATTGGTTGTATTTGCTTGGCAAATGACTTTGGGAAACTTTGCTGCAAAGCTTTTCCCTTCTTGGGGGTTTACTGATTTCTCACACACGAGCAGCATAAAGTCCCATGTTCGCTATAGCGGAGACACCAGCCAGCCTGGCCAGTGCTTCCCAAACATGGTGTATCAGCAAGCCCTTTTCCCTCCATGCAGGGTCTATGGGAGAATAGAGACCCAAGCTTTACACCCTGAGGAGTAGAGGACCAGTACACGTGAACTCCCAAGACCTCTCCCTGTATGCTTCAGTTCCAAGATGATTCAGTAACCCCAAATGGTGATGATGGAAATGTTGTCATTGTGTTACCATCAGGACCCTTGGCTTCTGCAGATTTAACCTTTCTTATTTTGTGGTTTGTGTAAAGTCCGTGGGTGCTGGTGGAGGTGGCAGTGGTGTTGGTGGTGACTGCCGGAACCATGTTAGGGGTGTTAGGAATATGATCTCAGTAAATCCTAGAACAACCCAGAGAGAGGGAGCTAGGGTTAGTCCCATGTTGCAGATGGCACAGTTAAGTAGCTCCTCTGTGAATAGACTATGGACTGTGTTATGCCAAAACCCATGCCTCTAAACAGTGCATAACACAGCCCTTGAAGAACCTTAGAAGAGAAAGCATCCAGTTCTTTGCAGTCCACATTTGAGCCTGCCTGGTGGAGAGTGAGTCAGTGGGGGGAACTGTGCAGTGTTCCTCCTGGAGAGTGATGGTCTCTTCTCCTCTGTTGTCTGTTTCCTTGCTGTTGAAAGGCTTGGCATGCTCTGTTGTTCTCAGTGAGTGGGATGTGGTGCCAGTGAGGTGACCAGTAGATACGGAAGCCTCCGGTCTGTAAAATGTCCCCATCTCAGTGCTAACACGTCCTGAGTTCACCAGGGCTCAAGCCACAGATCAAACAAGTCAAGTAAAGATTGTTCATGTGACATTTTTCTTAATTTTTTTGAGCTTTGTTGACATAAAGTATTGATTTTTTTTTTTTACATGCAGTGATTAAGGAATACATGAGTTGGGTCCAGCCAGGCTCGTATTGAGTGACCTGATGGAATCAGTATTCCTACACCTACCCATGTGGCCCTCTACTATCAGGCAGTGAAGTGTGAGTGGAGGGAGGACCCCAGCTGGGCACCGTTGCCTGGCTCAGTCTCACAGCTCCACGAGCTCCACGGGTCCACGAGCCTGTGGGCCTGGCACATCCTTGGTACCTTCCCTTGAAGAGAGTAGTTTGCTGATCAGTGCTTTCCCTGGGGCAACTCACCCACACTCCTGGGGGGAACCATAGAGTGTTTGTCCAGCACCAAAGATCCTAGTTCTGTGGGTCTGTGGGGTGGCCCTGGATGGCATGTTCTCTGGATGCTTCTGGGTGGCCTGTGGAACATACGGGTTTGGCGAGGGCTGGACGGATTGTTTTGGAGCCCCATCCCACCTGTTACCTTGTGACGTCTATCAGGACATACTCTGAAAAGGTCAGCCCTGCCTGAAATTCTCCCTGTAGAGACTTACTCCTTTGGACCTTGGAGATTCTGGAGTTGCAGGCATTCCTTGTCCAGGACCTCCATGGCTACCGAGTTGAGGTATTTGATTTACTCAGCAAGTGTAGAATAGCTCCACACCTTGGAATGGCAAACCAAATACACGTTTTGATTATTTGGGGTATTCATGATTTCTGTTTATCCCTGGCCCAGCTGGTGCTTTCTAGAAAGAGCCTTCTGACAATAGAAAAAAATAAGAAAAATCAGTACATCGTAGCCAACTTAATATATTAACAGTTAAATGGAAGCATGGTCGAGGGCCTCAAGGCCACATCAAACGTGGAATTGTGCATCATTGCTCGTTGTAGAGACGCTTTGGCCATGACTTGGCATTCAGTTAGAGGCTTGTTTTTTAAAGAGCCTTCTGAGAGTGTGATAGGAGTCTGGTGCCAAGGGAGAGAAGGTGCTAAAAGCACAGGTAACTGGGTGTGACCCCCAGGTGGGAGGCAGTGGCACCATGTGTATTCTGAGCCGGGGCCTCACACACATGCCCCGCTGGGCAGCATATGAAGTGAGTGTCAGTATCTGCTTTACAGAAGAGGACTGAGACAGGAGTGGCATGGGGTTGTTGGCACCCAGGCTTCCTCCCTCCATCAGCGTGCAGTGGGGCAGCAGGTGTGCAGATGGGGTGGTCCTGCACAGAGGGGCTTTGGGGCTTACACTGCGCCCAGGAGGGAGTGGTCTGGGGTTTGTCTAAACCTGGCCCACAGTAGGATGGAACTTGGGAAAGAGCCTGTAGGTGGTGCTGAGGGCAGGGGCTTATGGGGGGCATTGGGGCATGGCCTGCCTGAGCAGGGGAAGGTCCTCTGCAGCCCCCTAGGCCTCAGTGGAGTAGTCGGCTCCCTCCTTTCTGCAGCCATGCCCCAGATTCTACAGTGTCCCTTGCCCCGCCCACCCATGGTGTCAGGCCTAGCACTCCTGCTCTGCACATGAGGAGGCTGCACAGGAGGGTTCTTGGGGTGCTCCTGTGTCCCCTGTCATCTGTACTGAACCCCTTCCCACGCACCTCTGCTCCCAGCACTGTGACAGGGTGGACACCGCACCTCCTGCTACTGATTCCCAGGATTGCCTTGAAAAATAAAATCCTACAGGTGTGCATTGACGTTTCAACCCTGGCTGGCTCCGCATGAGCTTCTGAACTTGATGTTCAGAAGCTCAGGGCACATTTTCTAAGTCAGCACAGCTGGCTTCTTTGATTTGTATGAAGCCTTTTGATGACATGTCACCATGGGTGACATGTTTTTGATGACATGTGTTGATGACATGTCACCATGGGTGGCTGTTATTATCAGGGAGCAGTTGAGGATCTGGGATTGCTTCGAGTACTTTTAAAATCTAGGTAAAGCCAGGATTTCTAAAACATTGTTCTAAAACATTGTTGGGGCAGAGCATGTAAAGCTCTCCCACTAATAGTGATCTAAAAAGTACCTCTGCCCTCAACACACCCTAGTCCTCGGGGAGAGAGCAGAGTGCAGTGGTTAGGAATGCTGGAGCCACAGTCAGGAAGCCGGCATCCAACCCGGCTGCAGCAGCTCGGGGCCCGGGAACATTCTGGATGGGCCACCTGTGCCAGCAACCCCCCATCTCCTGGGGCTGTGGGGAGGGGAGTTGATCTGGGTCAGTGTCCATATGGATGGTGCGGGGCATGGAGTGCTTGTGCAGATGATGATGATGATGAGTTTTCAGTCCATGGGAAGCTCATCGGGTCGGAGGGAGGTGGGTGGGCAATGCCCTGCACCCAGTTTGGGCACAGGCCACGCTGGGCAGGGGTGAGGACACTAGTGGACCTGTCCTTGGGAGTGACACAAAGGAGGTGTTGAGCCCTGCTTGTGAGACAGGATGAGAGGAGTACCAGGACTGGTCAGGGCCACACTGGAGCTGCTGAGGGTGAGGTCAGGTAAGGGCCTCCCAAGGTGCCCCCACGCTGTCCCCTCTGCAGGGCCCTCCTGAGTGTGGCTTGTGCCCTGCTGGGGAAGTCTCACACGCCTCTTTCTACTCCAGAGTCACTGATTTGGGAGATGGGACAACAGCTGCACAGCCCTAAGGGCTGCCCTGATTTTCTCACACCCAATATCTAATAGGAAGTTAGCTGAGAAGCCCACACACCTCTTCTTCCAGGTAGACAAGCTGGGCCTGGGACCACCTGTCTCTCACCGACTCCAAATGATAGCCAAGCCTCTCTTAGCCTTGGGCACCTTTTTTCCAGTTTCCACCTCGAATTCACACTCTTCAAAGCCAGCTCCCCCTGCTGGGCTGCTCCTGATGTGGGGGGCTGGCCCTCCCTGCATCCCTCCTGCGTGGCCCATGCAAATTGGCACCTGCCATGTGGTAGGCACTGGGACTGCAAAGGTGAAAGTGGCATTATCCTGCATTTGAAACTCATTCTAGAGGGGGACGGATACATGAGACTCTCCCTGCCCCCATCCACATGTGGCCAGGCTCGAGATGAGTTCCAGTCAGGCTTCTGGGACAGACTCCAGAGTTAGGGACAGGCGGAGAGACTCTGGGACTTTGAGAGGGGCTTTGGGAAGGCAGCCGACAAGGTGGGGATCAACATAGAGGTGTGTGGGTGTCCTCAGCATGGAAGGGGCTGGAATTGTGATGTGGCTTTGAGCCCTGAAACAAGACAAGGGGAAGGCGAAGGACATGGGTTGGGGGATGGTGATGAGAGAGAGACAGAGGGTTCCACTGGGGGCATGGAGGGGAGCCAGGAGAGAATTGGGGAGCTGAGGGGAGGGACATTAGGAAGGCAGATGTAGCAGGGCAGTTAGGAGATATCTTGCTGGGGAAGAAAGCACCCGTTGGCAGTGGCCACCTGTTGGCAGGGTCCCCTGAGCCTGAGCAGCTCTGGTAGATTGGGAAGGCAGAGGCATGGGAAGGGTAGATGGACAGTGTCTATAGGGACTTGCACAGAGGGCCCAAGGAGGTGCTGGCAAGCCGAGGTGCTCATAGTGTGTGTGTGTGTGTGTGTGTGTGTGTCTGGGACTGCTGGCACTCTGCCCTGCTTTTCAAAGCCTAGCATCCCAGGAGCAAAACCCATCCTTCCCCCTACAGGACGGCTGTGATCCACCTGGGACTCCACTGCAGTAGACCCTGCACTGACCGCAGATATTTTCCACAGTGACAGAACATTTTACATTTTCACCAGCAGTGCATGAGGGTTCTGATTACTTTCAAAGGAAAAAAATTAAGCAGCCCTGTCACCTTGATGGTTTGGTCTCTGGCCTCACCACTTCAGCTCCTCTGGCCTGATCTCCCAGGGCCTGCTTTTGTTCATGTGTGTGTCTGTTTATACCCTGGCTCATCCTGTGGAGGGTCTGAGGCTGGCAGGATCACTGGGTTCTGTCTCCACATTGGAAGGTGAGCTGTCCTAGGTCAGGGTCTTTGTTGCATGCATCGTCCTGTCCTTAGCAAGAGCTGCCCTGTGCCGTACGGGACATACAACAGGCACCTGTTCAGGCCTGGCCATGTGGGCCCACCTTTGGATGGTACTTGACAAAGCCTCAAAATGCAGTGACAAGTTTAGATAAATATGATTCTGTTCTGAAATGCTGCACTGGACACAGCCATCCACTGCCTGCCCTTTACAGGGCTCTGTGAAGAGACAGTGAACAATGAAGTGGAGGACGTGTGCAGGTGGCCCCAGTGGTCGGTGATGGAGGAGAGATTTCAGCAGTCCAAGCACGGAGAATAAAGCTAGGCCAGAGTGTGCTATCAGCCTGTCTGCCCCCTAGAGCTGATGGACTCAGCAAATAACAGTATAGGGTGCCCAGTTACATTCGAATTTAGATGGGTATAGAATTTTGGTTTTTCAAGATGAAAAAACTTATAGTGGTGAGGGTTGTACAACATTATGAATTTAATAACACTGAACTGTACACTCAAAAATGGTTAAGATAGTATATTTTATTGTATGTATATTTTACCACAATAAGCAATTGAAAAAATAAGTTGTATTTCAGGTAGATAGTGAATAATTTTTTTAGCATAAATATGTTCCATGAAATGTCTGGATACCGGGATGCAGGAGGGACTCCCCTTCCTCCTCCCATTCACAGGCCTGCCTAGAGATTTTTAAGTACAGACTGACTGGCTGGTTTTCCCAGTGTGTCTTGTCATGATACTTTTAAGCCACAGATCTGCTTTGAAAAGATATGATCTCCCCCAGGGGAGTAACTGTTATAAGAACAGATACTCTATCCAAGCTTCCATTCTCCTCAAGATAAACATCACAGGAGTGACCTGAATTGTAAAGACGAGTGGAAGGAAAAGAACAATACCGTAATGTTTTCTGAGCCACGCAGATGTCAGGGGATGGATCCAAGGGCATCTGAAAGAAGACGTCCCTGCTGCTGAGTGAGACCTTCCTCCGTGCTGCTGAGTGAGACCTTCCATCTGACCAGGGGGTCATGCCCTCACTGGTCTTGCTTGGAGCTCTGGTGCCGTAGCGGGTCTCGGCCGCCCCTCCCGAGCTGGATGGAGGAAGAAGGCCCTGTTGAAATATCAGATGAGTAGGGATGATCGCCTCTTTTGAAAACAGGAGGCATGAAGTGATTCCCAGAGAAGACTGTCATCTAACGGAGTCATTCATCCACCCAGGACTTCTCTGTCACAGGGTCATGTTTGGGGAGAATTTTCACAGGCCACTGGGGATGGCTGTGGCTAGCCTGGCTTTCCACTGATGCCCTCTATCCCTAACCTCACTCCTGACATGCCCGTCATTCCAGAGAGTGCTTGGAAGCATTCTGCCTTTGTGGAAGATGGCCTGAGCGGAGTGGGTGTGCACTAGTTGGGTGCTGTTTCATCCAAAGCAATGTGGTTATATTGCTGTATTTTCAGTTTCATCAAGCAGGCAAAATCAGTATTGACACTTTTAAAAATCCAAGCTTTAGTTTCACCAACTGGAGCCAAGGTGTTTATTGGAAAGATTTATTGGCATTAGTGTATTTTTATTACAAGCATTTATCTCTGCCCTGAACAGTTGCCCCTGAGTCCCATGTGCTGCGAAGAGTCTGTGCCACACCACACATTAATTTTCTGTCCTCAGAGCTCTGGGGACACATGCTGATTCTCATGCTGTGCCCACCGCCTGCTCCGAGTGGATGGCTGATGTGGGTTTCAGGCCCCACTACAGTTACTCAGCGAGAGATGGGACCCCGTGTCCCCTGTTGGCTGTGGGGAGTTGAGGTGACCCTGGCTGGCATCTTGTTTTGAGGGGTGGCTGGCTGCTGTACTCTGGGGAGGGCATAACAGGATTTAAATAGCATCTTTATCTAGGATGCCTGGAGCCCCAAATCCATGTGGGCCTCCCACTGTGTGAATTTCAGATGCTGTCAGCCCCCCAACCCCGCCACCCCTGAGTTGGAAATTATAGCACCAGATGGGCTCTCCCAAGGAGAAGCATCACAAGCTCACCCTCCTGCCTCTTTGGAAAGTAACCCTGGCTGTTTATTGTGAGATGTGGTTGTCATGGTGATGAGTGGACACCCGCTTGGAAGGGAGTTAGAGGAAACGCTGATGTGGAGGAAAGGTCACCCCTAGAGACAACCTTGTGTTGCCTGTGGACACCCCATACTATGGCCCCCATACTGGGGAGTCCCATGGGTAGGGCGTGGGGGTGCGGCCATCAGTCTGTGTCCCCAGCCAAGCCTTGGGCCCTGGCTTGAAGTTGCACAAAGGTACAGTGGCTGGCCCAGCCCTAACCCATGGTGGATGCAGCCCCGGTTGTGTCCCCCAAACCCTGACTTACCTGGCTGCCTGATGAGAGTCTGTCGCCCTACATCTGTGGCGCTCCCTCTGCCTGACAAATTAAATCCCACCCAGCTTGCAGGAGGGATGTTGTTAACCTGATTTCATTTGCTGGTGGGCTGGTTGATTTCTTTGGGGTTTTTTGGAGATGACCAGCACCTGTCCAGCAACTAGTAAGGCAGGGAAGGCCTCCAGGAAACCAAGTCCATGCAGAAGGGCACTGTGTTGGGGAACTTTCAGACAAGCGGGTAAAATACTGATGTGTGCTATGTGCACCTTGAAATAGCAAAGTGTCCTCAACAGAGCTCTCTGGGGGATGTCCCAAATAAGGTTTACTTTAGGAGAACGTGAGCAGCATCTGAGGTGAGATTCTCTTGTTGCATCCTTTGGAAGCTTTTGCCTGGTGTTCCTTGGCCATAGCAGGAAGAGCAGTGCCGGGGATGGGTGAGGGGAAGAAACCTTGGAGGAGCGGTACCTGCGCCAGTCTCAGCCCTGCAGAAAGGGGCACTGTCTGCTCAGCTTGGTCAGTGCAGGGTCTACTGCAGTGGAGTCCCAGGTGGATCACAGCCGTCTTGTAGGGGGAAGGATGGGTTTTGCTCCTGGGATGCTAGGCTTTGAAAAGCAGGGCAGCGTGCCAGCAGTCCCAGAAAAACCAGAGCCGGGCCTTCGGTCATGCCAGGACAGCAGGCTGCAGTCTGGCTAGGCCTGTGAGCTCATGGGGCTCAGGGGTAGGGGCAGCAGGACTGGGGGAGGCAGGGACCAACCAGACTTCAGAACTGCTGGGTCCCAGCTGCACCCCCGCACCCCCTCAGTTCTAGGAAGGGCAGCCCCGTGTAGCTTTCTTGAGATGTAGCAGCAGTGATCTCCCTTCTCCCTTGCCATCCTTAAAGCCCAGCCCTGGTGCCTGCTCCCCTGCATCCCCTACTCCCATTGCCTCTGAAATCCAGTGGTGTCTGTGATCCTGGAGGGGAGGTTTAGCCAGCAATCATTCCAACTGCCTGGGGTACGGCATGTCTGTCCCCATCAGTGCTGGGAGGGTGGGCCCAGGTCCTTTAATTTTTCTCAAACCCCCAGAGAGGCAGAGTTCCATCAAAGAGCACACTGATAGACTAGGACAGGGGATAGAGCTGGCAGCCACACCTCGTGGCGTCACCTGACTCCGAGAGAAGCCGGCCCAACACTTGGGGTCTCAGTTTTCTCACCTGTCAAGCAGGGGGGAGAATATTCATTGTGTACGCAAAAGGCTTTTATACACCCTAAGGTGCTAGATAAATTAGGTAAATGTAACATTTTTTTTTTTTTTGAGACTGAATCTCACTGTGTTGCCTAGGCTGGAGTGCAATGGCGCCATCTCAGCTCACTGCAACCTCCGCCTCTCAGGCTCAGGTGATTCTCCTGCCTCAGCCTCCCGAGTAGCTGGGATTACAGGCACCCACCACCATGCCCAGCTAATTTTTGTATTTTTAGTAGAGACAGAGTTTCACCATGTTGGCCAGGCTGGTCTCGAACTCCTGACCTCAAGTGATCTGCCTGCCTTGGCCTCCCAAAGTACTGGGATTAGAGGCATGAGCTACTGCACCCAGCTGGTAAATGTAACTTTTATCATCAGTGTCTTCCTTGCCATCATCATATTGTTATTTCTCAATAATTTATTTCCAGAAAGTTCTGGAACTGGACTTACCATGCAGGCTCCGGAACCTCCTTTGGGGTGTGGACAGGGCTTTAAGGGCTATGGATCTGGCTTCTATCTTCTGGATGATATAAGGAACTAAATAGAGAAAATATACCTAACCTTAAATTTTATTAATTGAAGTAGAAGCAGTTGTAGTTTGGTGTCTTCTTTAAAAGAAGACTTATGACATGTACTTGGGGCATTTTATATTTTGTAGTAATAGATTGGCTAATTTGCATTTATTCTCATCCAAGAATTTAGGTTTTTTAAAAATATGGCTTTTAACTTTTTGGGCACTCTTGGTGGGAACATAAATGGTACTACTGCTGTGGAAAATAGTATGGAAGGTCCTTAAAAACTGAAAAATAGAGTTATCCTATGATCCAGTGATTTCACCTCCAGGTATGTACGTAAAGGAAGTGGAAGCTAAGACTCAAGAGATATTTGCACACCCACGTTCATAGCAGCACCATTCACAATAGCTAAGAATTGGAAGCAACCCAAGTGTCCATCAATAGATGACTGGATAAACAAGAGGTGGCATGTACACACAGTAGAATGTGATTCAGCCCTTAAAGGAAGGAAATTCTGCCATGTGCTTCAATGTGGACGACCCTTGAGGACATTTTGCTGAGTGCAATAAGCCAGTTCCAAAAGGGCACATACTGACTGCTTAATTACTCCACTTACATGGGGGGCATAGAGCTGCCCAATTCACAGAAACAGAAAGTAGAATGATGGTTGGCAGGGGCTCAGGTTGGGGTTGGGGTTGGGGGGTATTGAGGGGTTTGTTTAATGGGTACAGAGTTGTAGTTTTGGGAAGAGGAAGACATTCTGAAGGTGGATGGTGACCATGGTTGTACGACAGTGTGAATGTACTTAGTGCCACTAAACTGTACACTTAAAAATGGTCAAATGGTGAACTTTATGTTATGTGCATTTTACTGCAATCAAAAGATAACAAATTTAAAAATGATTTAAAATAACTTTTTTAGAAGTATGAAAATAGAATATTAAGTTCATAGCAGTTTAAGTATAATTAAATAGATGTCTGCACACACACCTATACACATACAGACATACACATGCATTTTACAAAATTGTATCACATTGCATATCCAGGTTTTGCATCTTGCATTTCTCTAACATATAAAATCACGATCTTTAACTTCCCCGTTTCCAGGTTTGCAATGGTCTGGAGCAGCCAAGGAAGCAGCAGCGCTCTGATCTCAATGGACCTGTTGACAATAACAACATTCCAGAGGTAATTTTTCTCAAGGATGAGCGTTCTGGGCCGGAACACTCATCTAATGATGGAGTGGCCCACTGAGTTGTGGTCTGCTTACTTTGTCCATGATGTTCTCGTCCCACCCGGTGCCTGGGGGAGAGGGAGTCCAGGTCAGACCAAGTTGGTGTCACCATATGGTGAGGAGGTGAGGGCACGCTGGCCTGGGAGGAGGGAGAAGAGGGCCTCCCTGTTGTTAGGACCATGCCATGGAGTGCTTATGTGTTGCAGATGGTGTATGTGTGGGGGTGGAGACCATTGGTACTTCTTAATTTTATGAAAAGCCATTCTATTCATTGTCTGATAACCATGTTCTAAACTAGGGTTTCTCAACAATGACACCATTGACATTGAGGCCTAGGTAATTCTTTGTTTTGGAGACTGTCCTGTGTATTGTAGGAGTTGAGCAGCATCTGTGGCCTCAACCCACTAGATCCTTGTACCTACCCCATCCCCACCCCTGATTTGTGGTAACCAAAAATGTCTCCAGACATTGCCTAATGATGTCCCTTTGGGAACAAAAATCATCCCAGTTGAGAACCACTGTTCTAAATCAACAACAGGTTTAACAAACAATTTCCTATAAACTAACAGTGCCATGATGGAAGTTATTTCCCCTTTCTGGTAACATAGTTTAGATGAGATTGTTTAACTTTGATGAAATAACGATTGCCACCAGTGGAGTGGTATCCAGTCTCCTTTATCTTGCTTTTAAAGATGTGTCTGGATGGCTCTCATGCCCCGCAGCTGGAGCACCATTGTGTGGGATGATCTCTAGGCTCCCTTCTAGTCAAGATATGCTAGTCTGAGGGTTCCTAAGTTTTAGATGATGGGCTTTTGGGTCACTCTCCAACATCATGTTGCCTCCACCAGACTGGTTTGCTGTACGGAGCTGACATCTTGGGAACACCATCACTCATGGGGGTATTCACATTATGGTTTTCTCATTATGGCTCATATCACAGCCCTGCTTAGCCTTCACCTGGTGGGCTACCTACTTAAAATTGATATGTGTTTTATTTTTCCATATTTCCTAACAGACAAAGAAGGTGGCATCATTTCCAAGTTTTGTGGCTGGTAAGTGACTTTGAATTTTATCTCTCAAGGGGCAGTTGCATTTTACGTCAAAACAAATGGTGCTTTTAGTTTGGGCGTTCACCTGCAAAACTTGTTTACAAAGCGTGCCTACCTACCAGCAAGGTGCTTGGCCATTGTCTGTTTGAACACTGTGTAGGCCTACTTAGTGGGGAGGGGAGGTCCAGCTGGTCTGCCCGCTTTGATGCAAGGAACAGTAGACCATCTCCTTTAATTACACCCTGGCTAATTGCATCACAGACAACACTGATGACTGAATAGATTGAGATGTGTCTTTATAAGCAGCTGGTTATAGCTAACACTTCTGATCAGGGTGGATATAATGGCATTCAAATTCAGGCTTTTTTTTTTTTTTTCAGATCCTTTGTTTTTCTTTACTGTTCCACCCTTTTTGAGGAGGTTAATAGTGCATTTCAACATTCAATAAAGAATGAAACTGGTCAATATGTTCTGTGTCACTCTTGGGGGTGGAGAGCACACCTGCCTGGCTTTGACGGAGCTGAGCATCTGGAGACCTTGCGGGGCCCCTGTAAGAGATCCACTGGGTTTGCTTTTAGTGCTCCAACCTCAGAGTAAAGAGCTTCTTCCGTATGATTTCTCTCTTTGCCAGGAGGATGTTTCCTGCCCCTGCTAATGTGTTACAATAAACAGTGTGAATTTCATTAATTCTTTCAATAAGCTGGTAATTAATTATTATAAATATTTATGGGAGCAAGGTAAATTAGTCTTCAGAAATAAATGACTTTCAGCCCTTCCCATGCTGCTTTTCTTTTTTTAGCAAACAAATAAAGCCTGGGGAACTGAAGCCCCCAAATTCGCCTTTAGAGGACTAGTTTGAACCAGGCTAAACCAGTTCCAATTGGTTGAAACTGGATTAACTGGCTCAAATCAATTTGGACTGTTATAACTGGCTTAATGCTGCTCAGATTGGGTGAAAATCTGTTTTAGACCATCAGAATTAATATCATGCAATTGAGATAGACTTGGTTCCATTTTGACCAATTCAAATAGGCTAAAATGGGTTTTGCCCAGCAGTTTACATGTGGTTTTAGGTACATTTTATCTGGTTCAAACTGGCTCAAACTGGTTTTCTTCAGGCCAAAGAAGGTTATGATGATTCCTGGAAGAGACCACACTCCCCACATTCCCGCTCGTAGGGTTTGATTAGGTTCCTGACTTATAGGAGCTGGCACTTCATGAGCAGGGCGAATGCAGTACGTCACTGTGCCATTTTCCTTGGCAGGCAGAAGCCAGGGTGGGGTTGCCAGTCACACTGCTCCAGTGAGGCAGGGTCTCCTGGATCCAAGAAACTCACTTTTCAGTGTATCATGGTGTCATCTGGACAGAACTCTCACACTAGGAGGTGATTTAGACATTAAATGCCCCGACCCTTGAACCAATGTCATATCTGCAGGGAGTGGGATCGCGAGGGATCGGGAAGCAGTGTCAGTGCCTGGGGTACCTCTGACTCTAGCTCCTGGCATCCCAGAAGACTCGGTTCCCTGCACCACTCAGACTGTTCCAAAGCAAATCCAAACAAGGCCGGATGCCTTAAACCAATTCAGACGGGCTACAACTGCTGTGACCAGCTGGAACCAATGTGGAAAACCTGAATTTATAGTTTCTTCTATAGGAGAGAAGCCCTTTGATTGTTATGAAAACATAGAAAACTGAAGCAAAACAACATCCTTTACTATTACAGCATTTATATGCAGCGAGGCCTTCATGGACCAAAAATCTTACTCAGCAACAGGAAGAGATCATCATCATGGTGATGTCAAACCCTAGAATATAATGGATTTGGGAAAAGCTGCTCCAAATTAAACACCGTTATCAGTTTGAATGCATTTGGGCACAAGTATCAAAATCCCCACCTAACATTACACAAATAGGAGGTGTGTGTCTTACATAAAGAAGGCCAGGGCTGGATGTGGTGGCTCACGCCTGTAATCCCAGCACTTTGGGAGGCCGAGGCGGGTGGATCATGAGGTCAGGAGATCAAGACCATCCTGGCCAACATGGTGAAACCCCGTCTGTACTAAAATACAAAAAATTAGCCAGGCGTGATGCTATGCGCCTGTAGTCATGCTATTTGGGAGGCTGAGGCAGGGGAATCGCTTGAACCCAGGAGGCAGAGATTGCAATGAGCCAAGATCACACCACTATACTCCAGCCTGGCGACAGAGTGAAACTCTGTATCAAAAAAAAAAAAAAAAAAAAAAAAAGTCTAGAGGTGGCCCAGCATGGTGGCTCATGCCTGTAATCCCAGCACTTTGGGAGGCCAAGGTGGGCGGATCACAAGGTCAGGAGTTCAAGACAAGCCTGACCAATATGGTGAAACCCTGTCTCTACTAAAAATACAAAAATTAGCCAGCCATGGTGACGTGTGCCTGCAGTCCCAGCTACTTGGGAGGCTGAGGCAGGAGAATCACTTGAACCCGGGAGGCGGAGCTTGCAGTGAGTTAAGATCATGCCACTGCACTCCAGCCTGGGCGGCAGAGCAAGACTCCATCTCAAAAAAAAAAAAAGTCCAGAGGCAAGAGGCCACTGGTTCGATGGCTCTGTGATGTCAGAGGCAAGAGGCCACTGGTTCGATGGCTCTGTGATGTCAGGATCGGCACTGCTGTGTCTCTTGGCCTCCTCTTCAGGCTTGTCACCTCATCGTCACACAGTGTGTAGGCAGCCCCAGCCATTGCTTCTTGTTCTAGGCAGGAAGAAAAAAGGAGAAGGGCTGAAGTCCACACCAGCTGGACATCCTCCCCTTTACATTAGGAAAGCAAAGGTTTTCTGTGGATTAAGAGGTGATGACTTCTCTGCATGAGAATCGGACCCTCTGTTACCTTTCATAGTGTGCTCCCTGGGTAACCTGAAAGGCAGCGTGTCAGCTGTGTCTCCAGGCAACGTTGCTTACGGTGAGATGCTCTTTTTGATAAACTGTATCTAGATGGAAAAATTCTAATGCTTGCGGGGCAGGGCATCCAGGGCTTTGAGCTTCTCACGGTGGTGACTTTCGTGACTGGCATGTCTCTTGAAGGTGAACCTGGAAGCTATGCCCCACCCATGGGGTGACTGTGAGAGATACTGGCTGCTGGAAGCATGAGGCTCTTAGACCAGATGGGTTCCACATGCCCTTCTTGGTGGGAGTTTTGTACCCTTGCAGCTGACCCATCCCGGGGCCCATGAGACTAGCTGTGTGGGTGCAGTGCGGACTCCCATCAGAGAGTCCAGGAGGCAAACTGGTGTCTGCCTTGTTCCCTTGGAGTAGACAGCCCCGTGTCTAGCTGAGCCTTAGGACACCGCGTGCCTCTGAATATCTAGTTGAACCTTACTTAAAAGACCCAGAAGCCTCTTCAACACACTGCTTATTTCTCTGTGGCCAGAGCTGTGTCACATGACCAGCCTCTCAGATGTTAGTGTTGGCCAGATAATCAAATCCTGGGCTTTTCATGAAGGCAGGTCGGGTCTGGAATCAGCCCTGGGTGCCTGCCGCCTCTTCCCATCCCACTGCGGGCCCTTCTAGCCTCCTGGCGTGTCCAGTGCTGAGGCTGAGTATGTGAGTTCCTGGGAAGCCCCTGTGTAAGGGAGGAGCAGCTCCTCCACCCCATTTGTGTCTGAGAAATTGCCCCGGAGGGAAATGTTCCGGGAGTATGCATGAGTATTTGGTCTCAGCTTGTGCCTTATTTCATATCAGATAATTGTTGATAATAATGAAAAATAAAATAATAGTAACAATGCAAATGATACCTTCTGAACCCTTGTTGGGGCTTGGTGTCCCACTCCCTGTGCCATGCAGCATCTCTCTATTTCATGTTGCCTGGTCAACCACCACATGAGGAGTAAGTACTTTCCCCCATCTGATAGGTTAGAAAACTGATGCACAGTGAGGCCAAAGTCACTTGTGTGCAGTCCCATGGCTGTGTAGGGGACAGAGCCTGGACTTGGACCCATGTCTTGGTGCTTGACACATAAACTCTTAGCCAAGGTAATTCCTCCCTACCCACCATGCCTTCATATACCAGGAATAGGTAAGACCTGTCAGGTGCTTTCTTTGAGCCAGGCCCAGATCTAAGTGTTTTAAGTATATCAACTTAACAATCACTATATCCACAGCTCAGGGAGAGTGAATCCTGGGCCGAAGGTCACCAGGTAGCAAGTGGCAGAGCCAGGATTCGAACCAGTCTGGAATCTGAGCTCATCACCTTCACACTGCACTGCCTGGTGACCCTCACGCAGTGGGTGAGGAAGAGCCTTCACTTAGAGAAGACCTACCATGCAGGTGCCAGAGAGTTCAGTGGAGGGGAACGTTCCAGATGCCAGAGCTCCTGGCCTCGTCAGGCTCAGGATCACAGCCTTCTCTCTGCAGAGGCATCTTGAAGAAGGACCTGCCACGATCACTGTCTGTGGAAAGCTCTCGGGGTCTAGTGACCCTCTCAGACTGGGAAGGTTAACACTGCAGAGAAAACCTCCTTGTGAAAGTGCGGATTGCACGGAGGATGCACTGCCTCTCCTGCGGGGAGGAATCTGAAAGCAGCCACCCTCAAGATGTCCCCTCCTACAGGATGTGGTGACTGGCAGCAGCTTGAGCCCAAGCTGCTTAGAGGGTCACTGCCTCTGGATGACTATATGTGAATGACCAGCTTTTCTACAAAGATGAACACGTGCTCATTAAAACGAAAAGGCTGATGCTAGTCCCAAGCAATGGGGCCTGACAGTGGCAGCTTCAGTACAAAATAACAAAGACTGGTAAATCTTACTCTGCTTTTTGTACTTTGTTCTCCTCATCTAACAACCAAAGCTCATACAGGATGTTTCGAAACCCACCACCCCATCGGCAGCTTGAGGCTTATGCCAAAATGCTGCCAGGCCTTAGGGTCCTGGGGTCCTTTACAGCCTGTCTATAGCTCATCAACTTGCCAGCTCCGTGCGGGTCATGTGGAAGGCATGGAGATTACATTCCCCAGACCTGGAGCTGAGCTCACCTATCACCCCTTCCTTCTCTCAGGGGTCTTCACAGTGGTAAAGCTGCTTTGTTGGTTTCATAGAGTGGGCACATGGGATCTGAGAGTTAGTTTGCTCTTAAAATAGGCAATTGGGGTGAACCTGTTCAGATAAGACTCTTAAAGTGAAGACATCTCCCACCTCCTCCTCTTTGGTGTATTTGGGTGGGGGATGGAGGGGAAGAAGGTCACCCTGTGGGACCAGAAGGGATGTGGTTCATTCCAAAGACGGGTTATGAAGACCCAGATGACTTTCCTTTTTTTTTTTTTACAAACAAGATCATGTTTCTCCTGTACTACATGCAGTCAGCAGGAATAGAGATTAGTCATGTTTTAAAATATGAACTTTTATTCACTAGTAGTTGTTAAAGATTTCTCAGAATAGTGCTTGTATCAGACCAAGAGCTGCAAGAGTTAAAAATGAGGAATCCCCACAGTACCTCTTGTTGTTCTGCCTGTACATCCCAGATCCCTAGTCCCTCTGTATAGTGGAAGCCACTTACATTTCTTTTGAATTTCTCCAGGAATTTCTTAGACCTATATCGGCTCATCCATAGGCCCTTTTCCTTAACTAGACATTGCACTGGCCACATGGATCTGTACTTGGCTTTTTCCTTTCTTGCTAGATCTTGGAAACAGCAGTAGGTCCACCTGATTATTTAAGTGGCAGCACAGGATCGGTTTAGTGGATGTGGGATGGGGTATTAACCAGCCCCCTTGGACTGATGGTTAGGAGATTTCCAGTCAGTGCAGCAGTGAGCAGCCTTGTGGCTATGCCTTTGTGTTTGGGTGTGGGTTCTGTTATAGAGGCGGTTCCTGGCTATGGCAGGGGTACAGGCCAGGAGCACACCAACTCTGATAGACACAGGCAGAATGCCTTCTCAAGGGGGGGCAGTGTATGCTGCTGTTGGTTGTGTATGAGAGTTGGTTACGTATGAGGTTCCCACACGGTCACCAACGCTGCATGACCAGCTGTTTGATGTAAGCTCCAGGCCGATGGGTGCAAAGAGATGTCTTGTTGATTTCACGTGTCTTTCATAATAAGTGAAGCCAAACACTATTTCATATGTTCGTAAGTGGTTTTTCTTTTCATTGCACTGCCTATTTGTTTCCTGTGCTCATTCCTCTGTTAGATTTTCACCCCCAGCTTTATTGGCGTATAATTGACAAATAAAAGTTTTGTATATTTAAGTCATACAATGTAATGTATTGACAGAAGTTTACATGGTGAAATGACTACCACAGCCAAGCGCATTAACATAGCCATCACTTCACACAGGTACCTTTTTTTGTGTGTGGTGAGAACACTTCAGATCGATTGTCTTAGCAGATTACTAGTGTACAGTACAGGATTATTAACTACAGACATTGTGCTACACACTGGATCCCCAGAACTTACTCATCTCATAACTAAAGGTTCGTACCATTTGACCAATATCTCCCCATTTCCCCCACCCCTCAGCCCCTGGCACTTGGGAATTTGGGTGTTTCTTACTGATTTGTATTATTCTTTACATATAAAGGAAATGAACCCTTTGGTTTGTACTGTAAAAGTTTACCCCAGCTTACCATTCTTTTCTTCTTTTTTTGGTATGCTTTTTACTTTGCTAAACGTCATTTAGTCAAATATATCAGTCTTTTTCCTTTGAGCTTACTGAGTTTTTAAGGTTAGTGTGACCATCACACTCCTAAGATTATTTTTAAAAATAAAGTTGTTGGCCAGGTGCAGTGGCTCATGCCTGTAATCCCAGCACTTTGGGAGGCCAAGGTGGTCTCCTGAGGTCAGGTCACCTGAGGTCACCTGAGGTCAGGAGTTCAAGACCAGCTTGGGCAACATGGCGAAACGCCGTCTCTACTAACAGTACAAAAAATAAACTGAGTGCAGCAGCACGTGCCTGTAATCCCAGCTACTAGGGAGGCTGGGGCAGGAGAATTGCTTGAATCTGGGAGTTAGAGGTTGCAGTGACCCGAGATCATGCCACTGTGCTCCAGCCTGGGCAACAGAGTGAGACACCATCTCAAAAAAAAAAAAAATAAATAAATAAATAAATTAAATAAAAAGCTGTCTTCCAGGACTTTGGTATTGTTTTAAATTATTTAAATAATTGATTTATCTGGAATTTATCTTGGTGTATGGATACAGGAAAAGTTACATTTTAGGCATTTTGTCCCAATAGCTAGCCAGTTATGCCAGAGCTATCCAAGGAATCTTTCCTTTGCAGGTTTGAAATGCTGCCTTTACCATACCCAAATCGTCATGTGGGTCTCGGTCTGTTTCTGGATCTGATACAGGGATGGTCCATTCAGGTTCCAGATCCAGGCTGCTTTATTTACTGGGGATTTATGGTGTATTTTATTACCTGGTAGGGCTACTTTCAGACCTTGCCGCCATCATTCCATTTCAGATTTTTTTCCTGGATATTTTTGCACTTTTATTTTTCCATAGAAACTTTAAAACCAGCTTGTCTGGTTATTCACTACAAACTCTTTTGTTTGTTTTGTTTTGAGACAGAGTCTCACTCTGTCACCCAGGCTGGAGTGTAATGGTGCAATCTTGGCTCACTGCAACCTTCGCCTTCTGGGTTCAAGCGATTCTCCTGTCTCATCCTCCCAAGTAGCTGGGATTACAGGGGTGCGCCACCATGGCCGGCTAATTTTTGTATTCTTAGTAGAGATGGGGTTTTGCCATGTTGGTCAGGCTGGTCTTGAACTCCTGACCTCAGGTGATCCACCCACCTCAGCCTCCCAAAGTGCTGGGATTACAGGCATGAGCCACCACGCCTGGCCCACTACAAACTCTTACTGGTATTTTTATTAGGCATGCTTAAAGTCTGTCCATTTAGGAGAAAAAATGTCAGCTTTACAACATAGTCTTTCTAGACAACAAAGGATTTATCTTTCCATTTATTCAAGCTCATTTATCTTCATCAATAAAGTTTTTTCATAAAAATTCAACACATATCTTGTTTGTCTGTTTCTTGTTGTTTTATCCCTTTTACTGTTTTTGTAAATGCTGACTTTCATTTCATTATTTTTCAACATGTTGCTGTTTGTAGGTACAAAGAAAGCTATTGATTTTTATATATTAAATTTGAAACCATTGCCTTAGTGAATTCTCTTATTTTTTAAAAATAGATTTTTAGTTGTTTTCTTGAGTTTTTCCTGGCATGCAATCATACCATCTGCAAACAAGAATGATTTTTGCTGCTTCCTTTCTTGTTTTCTATTACTTCTTCTTGCTTAATCAGATTGGGTAGAACAGAAGGAACAATTTTACATAATAGTAGAATATGGCTTCCTAAAAATAACACCTTTTTGAAAGATCTATACTTTTAATTTTATCATAAAAACTTCAAGCATATGAAAAAATAGCTTCAGTATTTACCCATTCATGGCTAGTGGTATTTAATCTACACCCTGACCCTTTCCCAGTTATTCTAAAGCAAATGTCAGATCTTACATCATAGCCTCTTTAAATATTTCATATTATATCTCTAAAATATAGGAATTCTGTTTTTAAAGATAATTTCAATTCTGTTATCACAACTAAAGTAAAATTAATATTTGTTTATGCCTTTAAATATTTGTTTGTGTTTGCATTTTCCCAGTTTACAGGGTGCTGTTTGAATGGGGATCCAAACAAAACCCGTCTATTGAGATTGGTCAATGCCTGTCATAATTCTCTTATGTCTCTTTTAGGTTGTCCGTCCATCTCTTTTTTCTGTGTTACAAATTTTTGTTGGTGTTATTGTGGAAGAATCTGTCATTTATCCTGTAGATTTTCCTGCAGTGTGGATTTTGCTGATTGCATCTTCATGGTGTTGTTTAATGTGTTCCTCTATTCTCTGTGTCCTGTAAAATAGTGGTTGTTTTTAGACATAGAGGCTTGATCAGATTCAGTTTGATTGGGCAAAAACTTTCATACATATTATTGTGTTGTTCTGTTGAGTCACATGATATCTGGTCATCTCTTTTTTGGTGATATTAGCAACCATTAATGATCATTGTCTAGATCTAGTAATTGATTAGAAGTTGCCAAATGGTGATGTTCTAATTTCAACATTTCCTCTTCATTAGTTAGCTGGAATTCTTCTATGTAGAGACACTTTCCCTTAAGTATTTGGTTACCCCGAATATGGTTCATATAAGAGAAGCAGATTAAATGCTTGATTTCTTCTCTTTATTGAAAAATTTAAAAATTAATGAGTTGGCTAGGCACAGTGGCTCACGCCTCTAATCCCAGCACTTTGGGAGACCAAGACGGGTGGATCACAAGGTCAGGAGATCAAGACCATCCTGGCTAACATGGTGAAACCCTGTCTCTACTAAAAATACAAAAAATTAGCCAGGTGTGGTGGGCGCCTGTAGTCCCGGCTACTCAGGAGGCTGAGGCGGGAGAATGGCGTGAACCCGAGGCGGAGCTTGCAGTGAGCCGAGATCACGCCACTGCACTCCAGCCTGGGCGACAGAGTAAGACTCCATCTCAAAAAAAAAAAAAAAAAAAAAAAAAAATTAATGACAAAAACAAAATTCCCTGACAGCCTTTAGAAGATAACCGGTGAGGCTGTGTATGTTGTTGTTAGCACAGTTGGTGTGTTTTGTGTGTGTTACCATGATTATTGGTGCTCAAGTTTTCTATGGCCAATAGGAGCTTCTTTAGGTTGTTTTCTGAGTCCCGTCAATGTGAACCCAGTAGTCTTTGATTGTTTCCTTCCTTTCTGGTGTATTCCAGGATCATCTTAAATATTTCTTGCCCCAGGTCTGGAACCAGTTGGTTCTTCCTCCAAGGAGCCCTGTGAAATAACATTTAGAGACTGTAATCTGGGTAGTGCGGTTGCTCATTGCTGTAGATTTGGTGAGAGTGTATATGTCTATGTGGAAGGCAGCCTCCTAAATGGCCCCCAGGGACCCCTGCCTCTTGGTATTCATGGCCGTGAGTCCTCCCCTCCCCTTGTGTGGGGGATGGACTTATAGACCCACTTCTATTGAATAGAATATGGCAGAAGCGATGGGATATGGCTTCCAAGATCACGTTACAAACAGATATGGCTTCTGTCTCAGCTTGCCCTTTCTTGTTCTCTCTTACTTGTTCCCTCTGAAGGAACCAAGCTAGCCTGGTGTGGTTGGCAGTTGCCCCATCCAGAGGCCCATGTGGCACAGGACTGATGTCTCTGGCCAGCGGCCTGGTGAGAGAACTTGGAACTGGATGCCCCCCCTTCAGGCATTCAGATGGCTGCAGTACCACTTAGTACCTCGCTGCCTGTGACAGATGAGAGGTCCTGAGCCAGAGTCACCCAGCTGAGCCACACCCAGATTCCCGATCCACAGAAACTCTCGGATAATCCATGGTTGTTGTTTTGAGCCACTAAATTCCCGAGTAATTTGTTATGCAGCCAACAATAACTAACACACAACATATTTTTAATTTAAAATAACGTCATGATTTCTAATGATACTTTGTCAGGTTTATAGGTTCTAACATTTGTAGTTTCTTTTTCCTGTGCACCAAATTCCTGTTCTCAAGGACACCGGCATAATTTTGCATTGGTTTTATTCCGTTAACCTTACAACAGTCTCAGAATAACAATACCAAACACTGCCAAGGACACATGATTGTAGATACAGATTACAATTTATTTGCATTTACTGTTGTCTTTATAATGCATCCCACAAGGGATGTACAGTCAGACAACTGTGTTTTAAAATATTTTGGAATAGATCACAACTGGATACACTTTAGATTCAGTTGTTTCATTTTTCTCTTAGTTATTTGGAATTTGCTTTTTGCATTTAATTTTGTTTTGTAATTATGTAAAATACTTACATGGCATGAAATTCAAATAAACAACACAGAGTGTATGCAAAGAGATCAGTTTCTTCCCCTATTTGTCCCCCCACCTCCCAATTTCTTCCCTTCCACTATAGGTGACCATTTTGAGCATTTTACATATTTTTATTGTAAGCATATCTTCCCCTTTCTTAGGTAAATGGTAGTGGATTAGACGCCCGTATCTCCATCTTGCTTTCTTCACTTCACACTAAACCCTGGCAGTGATGCCACAGCTCTGTGCTGTTCACAGGAGCATGGAGAGGATGTTCTGCAGAACTCCACTGTGTGGATAGATGTCTCCTATTCAGGAGCGTTTGGGTGGTTTCCAGGTTTTTGCTATTACAAATAGTGCTGCTCAGTGAACCGCCTATGCATATGCTTTTTCCCATTTTTGTCATCTAAAAAAAAATTTATTTATTATGCTTTTTCTGGGAAGTCATTCTCCCCGCTGCAAGGGTTAGGATCTGTCTTGGGCAACTCTGTGTGTTGTCTTGAGCTTGACTTTGACCTTCCTTCCCTGACTCTCTGTTGTGGCTTCTCTTCCTCCCAGCATCCAGTGACTTAATCTTGCTCATTGGGTGTCTAAAGTTCAACACTGTGGAACCCCCAAATCCCTTTTATCAGTAACAAAGCCTGTGCTGCAGGCCCAGTTGTGGCCACTCCTTGGTGAATGTCCCATAGGTGTGGCTTTCAGATGGCGTCTTCTCTTCTCTTTTGTATCAGCCTTATAGGGTCACCTTCAGTGGGAGCTTCTCAAGGCACAGGCCCTGGCAGTAATGGAGAGTTGGGCCTGGAGGCCACGCCTTAGCTCTGCAGCAGAAGGTCTCACTTGAGACACCAGTTACACAACTCTGATACTCACCCACTCCTGCCTCCTCTCCTCACTCCAGACCCAGGGGGCACTCCAGGGGGGCAGGCTCTCCTGCTGATCTGGTGGCTCGCCTCCCCCCAGTCCTGTCCTGCCCCATTAGAGCTGCAGCCCCTCCTCGCAGTTGAGGCCAGGTCCTGTCTGCGCTTTGGAACCTCACAGGATCTGATGTCATTTGTTTCCTGTCCCTTTCACTCACCCCTTCACTGGCTTTTGATCACGTCTGCCCCACCCTGCATCTATCCACCCCACCCCCCGCTCTACCTGCCCCTTTTCTTTCACAGCTGGAATCTGGGAGTGGCCGCCTCATTGTCTGAACCTCCCCTGCACCTCTCAGCCCCCTCTCTGGCTCCTGCCCAACTCCTCTGAAACAGCTCTTTGAGGTCACGACTGACTTCCTTGACACTGTGCCCAATACACGAGGTCTCCTTGTAGTTGGCCTCCTGCTAGCATGGGTGCAGATGGGCAGGCCTCCCTTTCTAAGCCCCTTCTTTTCCTGGTACTTAGCAAAACAGAGTCCTGGGGCTTCGTCCTGCCCCCTTGCCCATGACCTTCCCTTGCAGACTCATCCGTGCCTGCAGCTTCACTTGGCACCTGCAGATGGTTCATTCCCAAATCTGTTTTTCTAACAGGGACTCCTGAGTCCAGCCGCCTACTGAGTGTCCAGGCTCCTGCCAGTAAACTTGCCTGGAATCCCCAACCCAAGCTCAGTCCTCTTCCAGGCACCCTTTCTCAGTGAGGGGCAGGTCTGTCCATTGAGCTGTGCAACCATTTTCTAGCCTCCTCATCCTCTCACAGACTCCAGTCCAACTTCCCATCCTGTTGACAGACCCCTAAATCCCCATCTGTTGCTGTTTCTCCGTCTCCATCATCATCCTGGTCCACACCATCATCGCCACTCATGTGCTGGGACGGCTACAGTAGCCTCTCAGCTGCTCTCCCTTCTTCCTCTCTGCTGCCTGCCCCTCTGCCAGAGTTCATTTCTAAAGGAGTGGTTGGGCCACTTCCCTGATGGATACCCTGGAGTGACAGTCCTTATGGCCTGTCACCCGTGGCCCCAGGGTCCTCACATCTGGCCCACGCTTCCTCCCCACCCTTGGTTTGTCTCAGCTGCTGGCCCATGCCCTGGGCCTCGGCAGTCCAGACGTCCCATAGCTCTTGTAAGGTGTCATTGTCTCTGCACCCTAGGGCCTTTGCACCTGCTCCCGCCTCAGCCTGGAAAGCTTTCTCCTCCTTTTGCCTTTATGGCTTGTTGATTCTTTCTCCTCCTCCAGACCTCAGCTTAAACAGCAGCCACCCCCAAATTCCTCACCAGAGCAGCCTCCCCGTCCCTTCCTTCCCAGGGCTATAGCCTCCCTTCTGAGCATTCACCACGGTCCATCCTGATGCATTTGTTCTGTGGCTGTGGGACTGATGTCAGCCTCACTGTGTAGCCTGTGAGCTTCATGTTTCTGTCTTAACACTGGTCTTTATACAGTGGGTTCAGAAATGCTGAGCACCTGAACTCATGACAGTGAACTTGGGCAAAGCCATGTGACCCACTTAGATGGTCCTTATTTGTAAAATTGGGACCCTGAGATTGCTTCATGGCATGGTTGAGGACTGGGTGGAACTGTACCATTGTTGCACAGAGGTCTGGTGTGTTGGGCATGAGAGCTGCACTCCAAGACCTTTGCAGAGAGCAGCGGGCCTTACGGATGCACGCCCACACTCCCATGTACACCTGTGCTCCAGCTCCACCCAGCCGCCTCCTCCCAGACCCCCAGGAGATACAGGGACAGGTCTTGGAGCTAATGAGACCCCCTGGGGACACACTGGTGCCTTAGAAGCCTCTGTCCACCACCCATGTTCAGGATAATTTTCTCCAAAGGTGGCAGGAGTGGAGACCCTCAGGCTTGAAGCTGTGGGACTCCGCTCCCCTTCCCTGTCCAGAGGGCCTAGGGTTTTCCTAAGTGGTGTTTCAAACAGAGGCTTCTTCTGGCAGGGGAGAACCTGGAGCGTCTTATTCTTCTCTAGACTGTGCAGATACACTGTGCATACACCTATGTGAGTAAGATATACGGTGTGAAAAGGAGAAATCACTCTCTGAGGGGACAAGATCTTTAAACCTGTATCTTGATTCTCTTGTCATTTTGTCTCCCTCTGGTGGTCTCAGCTTAGGGTCAGTGCAAGACTTGAGCAAAATAACAGCAATTTCTACCCAAACATGTAGGGCTAGCTGCTTTCATTTTCTAACGAAGCTGTTGGATTTGGGTTCTGCATTTCCTGCGGAAGTTGAGAGCTGTGCCCATGAATCTGATATACTCCCCACACCATACCCCCGCCATTGGACTCTTCTCTGGGTCTGGGTTCTCCTCCCGTGGTGCGTGTGAGTGGGAGGCAGGATGCTGGGGCCACCTTGGACTGGATTGTTTCCCGCTGAACGAAGGAGCGAGGCAGGCATGGAAGGCCCCCAGGCAGAGGTGTGTGGTGGCTGGAGTTGCAGCAAGGCCCTTGAGTGCTTCACTGGCCTCATCCTGGAAGCAGGCATCCGTGGGTGCCAGCGGTGACCCCCTGTCTGGGATGGGGCACCCTTCACACGCAGCAGTCTGTGCCCAGATGGGTCCCAGAGCTGGTGACGCTCACTTCAGGGGGAGACGAGGCCAGTCTTTCCTAAATCTACTCAAGGACATGGGTTGACACGGAAATGTGAACCTCAGAAGGGTCTGGTGCGCTGACCAGGGCCACCCTGGGGGCTGGCGAGGGAGCAGCCAGGGGACAGCACCTGGGAAGGTAGGAGTCAGATTCCAAAGGGAAGGCTGGCCTCCCAGCCTCCCCAGGGCCTGGGGCCGACAGGGTGCCAGGCAGCTCCCGACACAGAGAGGACATAAGGACACTTGCCCAAGGCCCTGGTCACCTGCTGGGGCTGTGAGGCTGTGGTACCTGGGGCGCCTGGAAGAACCAGAGCTTTCCTGCAGAACAAAGTGACGCCATCTAGTGGTCAGTGAGAGCTACTGCATTGGGCCCCACTGGGTGACTGGGGCTTCACTGGGGGGTGCCTGTTGAGCCATGCTCACTGGGGACGGCAAGGTGGTGTGAGGTAGTAGAAACAGGCCTACCTCAGGCACTGGGAGCCTTCCCAGCCCCACAGCCAGATGCCATAAAAGGGAGCATAGGGCATGTCTGGTGAGCCTGTGGCAGCCAGGGCTGTCATACACGCTGTCCAAGCCCCCCAGCTAGGCAGATGTGCATACTTCACTCTGAAGAAGCGCCAGGGTATGGTGGGGGTGCTGCATTGGGATAGATGGGTCCTGTTCCCTCTGTGGGGCTGCCGCTGATTCCCCTGGTGACAGGCCCCAGTGTACCCTCTGAGGGACAGGTGGGCAGGGGTTCCTCCCCTGCTACCACCCCTGAATCCTGCAGTCCCCCACATTGGTGCCTGCAGCCCTGCCCAGCTGGGAGAAGGTTTATCGGCTCCAGGGCAAGGGGTGAATGGAGGATATTTAAAAGCCGTGGGAGGACCCCATTGATAGAGGACCCAGGTACACAGGGGAGGGATAGGGGGGCCCTGTGGGGAGAGATGGCTGGGAGCACAGGTGATCCTCTGACCCTAGGGGCACGCAGACCCACTACTGCCCAGGAAAGCAGGAAGGATGGCCAAGTGGGCTGGGCACTGAGGCGAAGCTCCCCACCTGGTCTGTCTGAGCAGGTGAGGGAGGGGCAGCCAGGAGTTTGAGGCAGTGGAGGGGTCTGGAATAACTCTTGCATGGAGGAAGAGTCTGAGCTTCCCAGAGAGATAGATGAGAGTTGTGAGGGTGTTTGGGGGGCATTTGGGGTCAGGAATTTATAATACATTTATCATGGCACTCATTTGCCCTTTTGGGCAGCTTTTTCCAGCCTCAGGTCCAGAGAAAACAGGTTGGAGATTTGCTGAACTCCCGTGGGCACATATACAGGACTGGGGTCAGGGAGCTGAGGATACTGGGCACATGTTATTGAAGTGGTGGATGGCGGCGCCCAAGCTGGGCCAGTTGATGATTTTAGCAACGGAATAGGTTAGAGGTGAGACCAGGGATCAGCTGGCTGAGGGAGGGAAGAGGTCAGGAGGTTGCTGGCACGAGGGCTGGGGAAGTGCAGGTTGGCTGGGCCCGTGACCATGACACTGGAGGGACTCAGGGAGGGGCCAGCTGGAGCAGGAGGGGAGCCAGGAAGCCAGGGCCAAAATCCCCGACGAAAAGGGCTCTGGCCAGGAGGTGGGCAGTCGGGAGGGATAAGGCAGGTGACGTGGCCAACGTGGGTCTGAGAGGACGGCCAAGCCTGGTCTAAGATAGGTCAGAGGTCGGCTGACTGCAGCCCCAATGGCAAATCCTCCTGGCCCCCTGATTTTGCATATAAAGTTTTCTTGCCACACAGCCACACCTCCTCTTTTACATATTGTCTACGGCCGCCTTTGAGCCTCAGGTACAACGGTGAATAGTTGCAACAGAGACCACAAAGCCTAAAACATGTACCATCTCCCCCTTTACAGGAAAGGTTTGCCCACCCCTAGCTGGAGCCTTATTGTCTGGCATAGGAGCCACTCAAGATTGGTTTGTGGGCAACATGGACAGGACTTGGGGGTTGGTTGGATATGACTCTAACATGTGGCTCTTTATATTTCAATTAATTAAAATTACATACAAGAAATGGGTCCAGTCCTTCAGCTGCAGGAGCCTCAGTACCAGTGCTCAAAGCCACATGTGGGTAGCGGATCCTGTATTGGACACTGCAGAGATAGAACCTTCCATTGTGGCTAGCTACGATGGTCTAGGGGCAGCAGATGGAACAAGCATGATGTTGCCAAGCCTGGGCCTGCGGTGTGATGGGTGCGAGGAGCTACACGGGTGTCCTGAGAGGCTACAGACAGGCAGGAGCCCCTCAGGACAGATGCACAGGGACAGGCCAAGGAGAAGCCCAGGGCACAGTTTCAGGTCACCAGCATGAGTTCTGGGGCTGTGGGGAAGGCATGGAAAGTGCTGTCGTGTTTGGGATGTGAAGCCTTCTGGATTTGCAGCCTGTGATTGTCATCTTGAGTGACAGTCAACTGGAATGCTGGCATTGTCCTCCTGACACTGTGCAGAGTTTTCTGGCCCAAGTGTTGATTTTGTTCAGTTACTTGCAGCACGGTGTAGTGAGGGAAGTAGACCGGCCGCCGTGGCTGGCTGCAGATCGCGATGGTTGGGCCCTTCTAGTTTGCCCTGCATCCTGGCTGCTGTGTTCCTTGTGCTGTGGCCAGGCATACAAGTCCTTTGTTCAGGGGACTTCTACTCTAGGAAGACTCTGACTCTGTGCCCTCCTTCAGTTCCAGGGCCCTGCGAACCAGAAGACCTCATCGATGGGATCATCTTTGCTGCCAATTACCTGGGGTCCACCCAGCTGCTATCAGAACGGAACCCTTCCAAAAACATCAGAATGATGCAAGCGCAGGAAGCTGTCAGTCGGGTCAAGGTAGAGGTGCTTCGAGGGCCCCTCGGGGATGCCCACACACTTTGGGGGGCACTAGCAGGAGGGAATGTAGCAGGGCGTAGGCCCTCTTCCAGCTCTGACTGCACAGCCCTCGGCACGGAGCAGGAGCGGCCTAGGTGCCGACGAGGCTGAGGCAGGCTTGCGCCTTGGCTGGGAGAAAGCTGGCTGGGCAGAGGCAACAAGCTCCTTAATGAGAGGCCCACAGAATCCCAGAAATACGGCCTTTAAAGATCATCATTCCAAAGCATTCTAGTCATAAAACAGTCCCAAATCCCAGTTCAACAGTATGTGTATTTTTAGTGCCATTCAGAGTGCTTCAAGAAAGGGTGAAAAATAAATCACGTTTTATTTAAATTCAGGACCTCAAGAAAAACTTTGACCTGCTTGTAGCTCTAAGTGCTCATTGGATTGTCTGGTTTTGAACATTGGGTGAGGCCAGGCAAGGGGAAGATGAGGCCACATCAGCAAAACTAAATGGGGTCGGGAGGGAGGGGGCGCAGCCATCTGAGGTCTCAGCTCTCTGAGCAAGACAGGATCTGCAGAGGCCCGCCAGCCCAGGGGTGAGAAATGGTGGCAACCTCCTCCCCAGCCCTCACCATACACAACCTCCTCTAACAGAAGCAGAGGATCACCATGAGGCCATCTGGGGTGGGCAGGAGAAAGCCAGGTAACCCAGGGCAGTGCTGAGCCCTGCCAGCCAGTGCCCCTCAGCAGAGGCCCGGCCCTCCCACCCCAGACCCTTGCCTTGCCCTGCTGCCTGGAGCTCAGCTCGCCTTCCTGCCAGCTGATGGCATCTTTCCCGTCTTCTGTAGATGGGGTGGTTGGCAGTCATTTCTAGCACTCCAGGGACACCTGTGTGGGCTTCTCTTGGTCATTGTGTGTGCTTGAAGTGGGCAGTGGCTGTCCATCCGTCCCTACTGGGCTTTGCTAGACACCAGGCCTGAGTGTGGGGGCGTCAACCGCCAGAGTGACATAACCTCACACACCTTCCTTCTCTCCATGCCAACTTGTTTTTCTTTTCTCTTCCATGCTGTCAGAGGATGCAAAAGGCTGCTAAGATCAAGAAAAAAGCGGTGTGTAGGGCCTTGAGGCCCTGGGACAGTGTTGTTTGCTTGTGTTTCTGTGGCTTGTCCTGGGCGGTGGGGGCCGGGGGGTTCCCCTGGGGATCCAAATAATGTTGCAAAGCAGCTTTTCCTCTTCCCTTGGTAGGTGAATTTTAGATGTTTGTAAATGAAACTACAGACACTTCATTTTTTTAACCACCCATTTATGGAAGGATTTATTAGTTCCTCTTTCTTAGCATCTCCTGTGTACTGTATGGATAATGCTGTGATGTTCCTGTTTTACGTGGACATTTTAAATTGATATGACATTTAGTTGATATGACAGCGTGGTGGAGTAGGGCCTGGGCCTCCTGTGCAGTATTACTGAATTTTTCTGATAGTTAAAGATTCCTTAAGCTTAATTTACTAAGTCAGGAGGGTGAGTAGCTCAGTTTGCCCATGTGGTGCTTTCTTTATTGGAAATGAGTTTTTGGGCTGGGTGCAGTGGCTCACACATGTAATCCCGGCACTTTGGGAGACAGAGGCAGGAGGATCATTTGAGCCTAGGAGTTTGAGACTGGCCTGGGCAACACAGTGAGACCCCTGTCTCCACAATTTTTTTTTTTAATTAGCTGGGCATGGTGGCACATGCCTGAAGTCCCAGCTGCCTGGGAAGCTGAAGTGGGAGGATCACTTGAGCCTGGGAGTTCGAGGCTGCAGTGATCCGTGTTTGCACCACTGCACTCCAGCCTGGGCGACAGAGTGAGACCCTATCTCTTAAAGAAAAAAAAAAAAGAAACAAAGAAAATAAGTGTTGAAACAGTGGCAGACTTTTAAAAATGGGTTGATATTGAGGTCGGGCGCCATGGCTCACGCCTGTAATCCCAGCACTTTGGGAGGCCGAGGCAGGCGGATCACCTGAGGTCGGGAGTTTGAGATCAGCCTGACCAACATGGAGAAACCCCGTCTCTACCAAAAATACAAAAAATTAGCCGGGCATGGTGGTGCATGCCTGTAATTCCAGCTACTCGGGAGGCTGAGGCAGGAGAATCACTTGAACTCGGGAGGCAGAGGTTGCGGTGAGCTGAGATCGTGCCACTGCACTCCAGCCTGGGCAACAAGAGTGAAACTCCATCTCAAAAGAAAAAAAAAAAAAGGATTGACATTGAGTCATTTGTTTGTCACCTGGTCATTTAGTAAATGCTAGAGCTTTTCTAATCCTCCTCATACAGAAAATATCAAAATAGTTGGTGTCACAAGGCCTGGGGCAAACCCTGGGGACCTTGGCACTGGCTTGTTGCCCACAGTTTTCTTCTGTTTAAACAGCAGGAGATTTAGTTCCCCCTCCCTGCTTTGAAGTAATGCCATTTTCTGGCGCTTTGGCCAGAAGACCACATGTGGGGACTCCCTCTTCTGCAGTGAGACTTTGGTCCACCTAGGACGTCTACTTGTTGCCCAGCAGCGTCTCGTTTGATTCTGCTCAGGAGCAGGAGAGGAAGGATCGCGCTCATGCTCCTCTTCCCGGGCTGATTTCCTCCGGGCAAGGCAGAATGTGCCACACATTGCAGACTTGCAGTTGGGGTGTGCTTTTCTCAAAAAAGAGGGGCCCTCGCTTGCAGCCTGCTAGTCCAGCTGGAGCAGGGAGTCCCTACGGACTGTCGCTGGCTTCTGGGACCTGCAGGTCCAGCAATCCTATAGAGCCACTGTCACCTCTAGAGGGCTTGGTACAGGCAGACCCAGCTCAGAAAGGCCTCTGCGGCCAGTCAGGTGGCTGCCTGATTATATTTAATTACGGTTTGTTCTTCCTTTTTGGAAAGTGGGATGCTCAGTGTCATTGCTGAAGGTCCCTTTCCTGGCCTGGCCACAGCCATGGGGATGACCGCAGGTCATGCCCCCCATCCGCAGACGTGCCGAGGCCCACCCTGTGACCTGTTCTCTGGTGTCTGTAGGATCTGTACTGTTGACACCTTTCCTTCTTCCGCCAAGGAGGATGACGAGTGTCCTCTCCCTGCCCTGTTACTGATGGGTTTTCCTCTGGAGCCTGGGTGGCTTCAGGCTGCCCCACTTCTCCCATCCAGGGATCCCAGCCTCAGATTTCCTCCACAATTGTCACTAATGCCAAGGTCCACCTGCAACTTTTCTCACTTACTTCTGGCTTGACCTACTTTTTAGCAAGAGGTTTGAGCCACAATCCATGAATAAAACCTTTAAATGCATGCTGATGCTGAATCTAACCCAATTTTAAAAAACAGAGAAAAAGTTCCTCCGCGGCTGCAGATTGTCAGCTGCGCTGCTTTCAACTCCTTTCTCTTTCTAATGAGTTAAAAGCAAAGAAAGCCCAAAAGACCCTTTCCCTTGAAAATTGAGCTAAAATACACATTCATTATTACAATACCGGGCCTCTCTACAACTCAAAATTCTTGAGGAATTGTCAGCAGGGAGATTTCTTATTTCAGATTTTCTAGTGAATAATTAAATCATAGTTTTTGCTGTTTTGAAATGGAAGATAGACCACCCTGGGCTCCCCAGTGACCATGGAGAATTATTCACCTCGGTGGGCAAACCAATAGAACTTGAAATTCATTGCCACTGTGCAGTGGTAATTAGGATTCTTACAAATGTAAAAACCAATTAAAGGCTATCCTAGTTTGGGGCAGACCCTGAAGAGTTCACTCAGCTCAGAAGAGCCCATGAAACCCGTCTGACAGCCATATGCCAGGCATACTACAGTGGCTACAGGTGACGAATTAGGCCATTTGTGTGGCACCTCTCTTGGCTTCTCTCTGTTGCTGTGAGGACAGCACTCAGGCCAGCCCCAGGGCTCAGTCCCCCAAGGCCGCTGTGGGGTGGACATGGTGGTGACTGTTTAAATCAGAAGGAAAGGCTGACATTTTCATTCAGCTTCTCTGACAATGTCTTCCCCATTTCTTAAGGATACTTAGAATCCCAAATCCAGGAAATGTAACCTGAGTCTGTAAATTCCACAGGGGTCAGCCAGAGGGCCTTGCTTGCCACTGACGGGAGGGGCTGTGATGACAGACCCAGGCGTCCCGCCCCATCTCAGTCAAGCTCCTGGGGGCTGGCCCTCCTCCCTCCCGGGTGCCTCTTACAGACTGCCTGGAGAACTCACACTTAGCTAGATGATGCATGTGGCCAGTGTCGTGCAGGTAGATTTCTGATGGCCAGCAGCATTTCCTTCTACGTGGACTCTGCATAATTGTTAAAATTGCCGAGCCTTCCTTCGAGTTACTACTTTTTACACTGACAGATAAAATTCTTTGTATTTGCTATGTACAACATAATATTTTGGAGTATATACACATTGTGAAATGACTATATCTAGCTAATTACATCACAGAGTTATAATTTTTGTAATGAGAACACTACATTCACTATCTTAACAATTTTTAAGAATATGAAATATTATTAACAGTAGTCACCATGATGCACAATATATCTCTTGAACTCATTTCTCCTGTCTAGCAGGAGCTTTGAGTCCATGGACCAGTACTTCCCGCTTCACTCCTTTGCCCCAGTCCCTGGTAACCACCATTCAGCTGTCTACTTCTGTGAGATTGACATTTGTAGCTTCCACCTGAGTGAGATCGTGCAGTATTTATCTTTCTGTGCCTGGCTGGTTTCACTTCACAGCATGTCCTCTAGGTCATCCATGTGTTGGACATGACATGGCTTTTTCTTTGTGAAGGCTGAGTAGGCTTCCAGTGTGTCTGCGCGCCACATTTCTTTATCCATTCATCATGAATGGACTTTGGGTTGATCCCATGTCTTGGCTGTTGTGGATAGTGCTGCCGTAAGCGTGGGAGTGCAGGTGTCTCCTAGACACGCTGATTTCACTTCCTTTGGAACTATGCCCAGCAGTGGGATTGCTGGATCACGTGGTGGTTGTAGTTTGAATTTTTGGAGGAACCGCCATTCTATTCTCCACAGTGGCTGCACTAATTCACCCCCTCCCACAGTGTACCAGGGTTCCCTTTTCTCCACCCCACGCCAGTGCTTCTTATCTTTTATCTTTTTCATAAGAGCCATTCTGACAGGTATGAAATGATATATTGTTGTGGTTTTAATTTGGATTTATCTGGTGATTAGGGATGTTGAGCATTTTGTCATAATGCTATTTGCGTGTCCTCTATTCCGAGTTGGTTTTTGGACTTTAACGATATCCACTGTCCTTTCTTAGAATTCTGAGGGGGATGCCCAGACGCTGACAGAAGTGGACCTCTTCATTTCCACCCAGAGGATCAAGGTTTTAAATGCAGACACGCAGGTAAGCGTTTAAGACAGTTGCTCAAAATCAGATAAACTCCTAAGTTCGACTCCTTCTTGTCCCACGGTATAGGCCCTGGTTCTCAGCAGCTTCTCTCCTGTGCCCTCTGCTCCCATCAACCCAAGGCCCATAGCCCGGGCTGCGGGATGACCAAGGAGTGCACAGCAGGTAGCAGTCGTACTGGTGTCACCCCAGGGCTCTGCGGGCGGCAGGTGGGTGGGAAGACCTGCTGGGCTACCTGGGCCCTCCCCTGCTCCCCACTCCCAGGGATCCTGACCTCTGGGGACAGAGGAGGCAGCAGCCTCCACTATGTGGCTTACACTGCAGCCCACCATTCCCAACCCATCGCTGTGCGCTGACCACCCTCCAGGCCCTCACATACCCTGATATGGGCACAGTGGCGCCCTTCCTCGTCACATGTCTGTCCTGTGTCCAGGCTTGCGCCTTGTCCCACTGATGTTTGTGTCCTGAACCCCCCTACCCTGGAACCAGCCCCCTCCTGGAGCGTGGCACTTGGTGATAACTCAGGGAGACAGGTGCCAGGGCTCAGGCACTGGGCTTGCAACACTTCACAGACTTGGACTCCATTTTCTAATCTTTTGTGGGCAAACCATCTGGACTAGATTCCCCCCAACCCTCCGAGCCCCATGCCTCACCACCCACCTGTGCTGGGGGTCCCCAAGACCACCACAGCCTGGATGGTTTCGGAGGACTGACAGGACTCAGTGCACTCACAGCTGAGATTTATTTCAGCAGATGGCTCCAGAGCAGAATCAGCAAAGCGGGTGCAGGCTTCCAGATCCCTCCCCGCAGTCACACAGGACACACTGAACTTCCTGGCAAGGGGCTGTGACAACAGAATGAAGTTGTGTCTACCAGGGAAGCTCATAGACACTCAGCCCAAGGTGTTTACTGGGAGCTGGTCACATAGGCACCCTCTGCCTGGCAGCTACCAATATTCCAGACTCCCAGAGGGAAAAGAGGTGTCCAGCCTAGACCACGTTGTTTGCACAAATGGTTTAGGCAAAAGGAACCATGTTTGTCAGTTTGGGTGCTGGGAACCCTCCTGAGATCCACGTTCCCAGATGCCAGAGAGGGCCAGCCTTGCAGGTGGGCCTTTCTGGGGACAGCTGCCAGGCCTGCCCCGGTAACTCTTCTTGCCAGTGTACATGGAGGGTGCCACACCCGGGGTGGGAGGATGGGCCTGGGGGTTGAAGCTGGGCTCCATCCTCATGAGCTGTATAGCCTTAAACAAGTTCCTGAACATCTCTGAACCTCCTAATACCCACAGCCCCAGCTGAAAGAGTAACTCTTCCACTGGATCCTGTGAAGGAGAGATGAGAAATCTCCTAGGCTGGCCCAGTTCAGGGTTCACTCCACTGGCCCCTTCTCCCTCCCTTTCCTTTCCCTCCTGGATCTTTGGATTCTGAACAGGGCATGCAAATTAAAGCTGTTGGGGCAGAGGAGCTGGAGAGGAGGGAACAGGTGAGAGAGACTGGGAAGGCCAAAGTAGCCAGTCAGGGCAGGAGAGCAGATGCGGCCATGTTGGTAGGCAGCCTCTATCTGTGAGGAGGAGGAGGGATCTGCCATTGATAGGAGCTGGGGAAGAAACGTGTTTCTGACACCTGGGGATTGATTCAGTGACAGAAATCAGGAGATGCTGAAGAGCCACTCCAGCTGTTTCCTTTCAGTGTCCCTCCCTGGAAGGTGACTCTTATGGTTATGAAACAGCCTCATGGCTTTGGCCAGAAAAAAAATAAGCAGCTGAGACAAAGGTGAAGCAGCATCCACTGCAAAGTGGATTCTGTGAGGAAGAAATGAGGTGCAGAGGTTGCAGAAACATTCGAGTTTCTTTTGTGAACAGAGGACAAAAGCATAAAAGACCAGTGGATTAGTTTTTTTGAGCTTTGTGTGCAGTCTTGTTAGGTAGGGGTTGTGGGCAAGATGCTGGCTGGAGATTCTTGTCCAAGGACAAAAAACCATCAAGAGTCATGGGCCTGCCAGAGGCCGAGGGAATTGAAGTCAGGTGGGCTACCTTGGTGTCTCTTGACCCAGGCCCAGGCTGTTTGGGCTCCCTGGGAAGAGCTCATTGAGTGACAAACATTGGCCTTGATGCTTTCCTCTTCTGCACGGCAGGAAGGCCAGGCCAGGCCACTCCTGGGCCCATAGGAGAGCACCTCGTTCAGAAGGGACCCTTCTCCAGAGCCATGGGTGGCCTCTCACCCGGAGTGTATGGGTTTCACTATATGGCAAGCCCCTGCTCCAGCAGAGACAGCCCGAGAGCTCACCTGACATCACACGTCCCTGGGTTCTGCACAGTCCATTTTGGAAGCTGGGACTGAGATGAAGGCAGAGTGACTTTGACTGTAAATCATTACCCTAAAACGCTCTGTTAACTAGGGCCGTGGTTCTCAACCAGTGTGATTTTTGTCCCCCAGGGGACACTTAGCAATGGCTGGAAATAATTTTCATTCTCACACTTGGGAAGGGGGAGGTGCTACTGGCATCTCCTGGGGAGAGGCTTGGAATGCTCCTAACACCTTGCAGTGCACGTGACAGCCCTCCACAATAAAGAATGATCCGGCCCCAAATGTCAGGAGAATCAGGGTTGTGAAACCCAAATAATTGGAGTGCCTTTTTTTTTTTTTGAGATGGATTTTTGCTCTTGTTGCCCAGGCTGGAGTGCAGTGGTGCAATCTTGGCTTGATGCTACCTCTGCCTTCCCGGTTCAAGCGATTCTCCTGCCTCAGCCTCCCAAGTATCTGGGATTACAGGCACCCGCCACCACGCCCAACTATTTATTTTTTATTTTTAGTAGAGATGCGGTTTCACCATGTTTGCCAGGCTGGTCTTGAACTCCTGACCTCAGGTGATCCGCCTGCCTCGGCCTCCCAAAGCGCTAGGATTACAGGCTTGAGCCACTGCGCCCGGCCCTGGAGTGCTTTTCAATGGCTTGTCCCAGTAGTGTTCCCTGACGTGGCGACATCTCCCTTCTGACAGGAGACCATGATGGACCACGCCTTGCGTACCATCTCCTATATCGCTGACATTGGGAACATTGTGGTGCTGATGGCCAGACGCCGCATGCCCAGGTCAGCCTCTCAGGACTGCATCGAGACCACGCCTGGGGCCCAGGAAGGCAAGAAGCAGTATAAGATGATCTGCCACGTGTTCGAGTCGGAGGATGTAAGTAAGCCCTTGCCAGGGCACTCCCCTCCCAAAGTTCACAGCCCAGGGCGGCTCCAGAATCCAGGCGCTGTGGAAACCACCCTCAGGTGGAAAGCCTCCTCCGTGCCGTTATTGACATTTCCTGTGGATCAGTGATCTTTTGCTTACTCTCTGGGTTTGCAAAGATAGTGAACACAGTCTTATTCTACTTCTTGAAATAGGTTCTTCAGGAGCTGTTTATAAATTGAGCCATGGTTAAATATACGAGGGAGCTATTTGAAGAAATCCCTTTACAAAACATTTTCTCTACTCAAAATGAAGTTAATCTTTGCGTAACTTTTGTTACTAAAATGCAAATTTTCGCATGGCGCTGGCATGCTGTATAAAGAAGGCACATCTGCACATGAGGCTTAGTTCTGCCTTTGCGTGTGGTATGTCTTCCGAGCAAGTAAAAAGTGATTCTGAAGTATAAGATACCAGAGACTCAGGAAAAGATCACAGGCCCTTTGGCTCCCTCCATGGGCTGGAGAAGAGCATTGTTTTTAGCCTGGAGGGGGACAGAGGGGCTGAGGAAGGAGCAGCAGGGCGGAGAGGGGAACTCAGAGAGGAACTGTCCTTCCTGGAGGCTGATCTTACTCAGACCAGCAGGGGGCACTGATGGTGAGCCCGTTTTGTGGCTGTTGCCAGAGTGAAATTTTAAAAAATGATCTATGGCTGGGCATAGTAGCTCATGCCTGTAATCCCAACACTTTTGGGAGGCCGAGGTGGGTGGATCACCTGAGGTCAGGAGTTCAAAACCAGCCTGGCCAACATTGTGAAACCCCATCACTACTAAAGATACAAAAAATTAGCCAAGCGTGGTGGTGCGTGCCTGTAATCCCAGGTACTTGGGAGGCTGAGGCAGGAGAATTGCTTGAACCTGGGAGGTGGAGGTTGCAGTGAGCTGAGATCACGCCATTGCATTCCAGCCTGGGCGACAAGAGTGAAACTCCGTCTCAGGAAAAAAAAAAAAAAAAAAAAAAAAGATACATACTTCATGGGCAGTTGGCCAGGGCGTTCTTTTTCATAAGGACTTGAGGGTGTCTCAGGGACCTGGGCAATAGGGAAGGGTCCCCATATTGTCATGATCCTTACATACAGCATGGAAACTGAAGACAGGGTGCAAACCTGTGGCTGGCGCAGTCACCTTCTTTCTAAGAAGTTGGGTCCACTTGAAATGCTTCGGCACAATGGCAGATTTACAGGAGGGAGAGAGCATTTCAACAGCGCACTCACACATTCCTTCCATCCCTTGAAACCTGGATGGGCATTTCTGTGTGACTGAGACTGAGGATGTCTGAGAGACCTGGCATGGGGGGTGGGCCACAGGTACTGGCGGAATGAGGCCAGGAGCAGGCCCGGTGGCGAAGGGTGGCGGTCAACTGCTGAGAGTTTCCGATGGGCACTGAGAGCTTCCAGGTGCAGCCAATGCGGAGGGTTAAAGCCAGGGGATGCCGTATTGGGTACATGAGGCGAGGCTGAGAGGCAGGGTAGATGAGGCCTCAGGGTGGTCCTGCTCGCACAGCAGCCTCCAGGTCCCCACCTCTCCAGCGCCTGCAGGCTCTGCCCGCAGCCCACCTGCAGGAGGCCGCTTGAGCCCTTGGGTGGGGCCTGGGTGGCGCTCCTGGCCTCACATTAGTGAACGCCCACAGGCTTGGCTGCGAGCTGGGGCTGGCAGGGCGACCCCTTCTCTGAAGTGCCAGCCGCAGAGAGAGCCCCCTGAACTCCACACCTCCCAGGAGGCAGCCGGGACCCGGCGTGGAGTGACAGGGAGGCGGCGGCTGGCGGCACACCAGCGGCCCGGATGACGCCTGAAGGAGGCGCAGCCCCGCGGAGCTAGCTCCCTGGGCTTGCAGCTTCTGCGGGGGCGGAGGATGTCCTCCAAGGGGAGGAAGAATGGGGGTGGCCCGAGGGAGCCCAAGTTGAGTCCAAGGGCTGTGGGTGGTGGAGCTGGTCTTCCAGGGCTCCCGTGCTCTCAGGCCGCCCTTCCCAGCCAGGTGGCCTCGTCAGGCGGAGACAGAAGCAGAGGCCTGGCGACAGCCCTCCGCTCCTCCCGGAGGCCCGACCCTCTCCTGCGCGGGCGCTGCCCCGGCCCTCCCGCCGAGCCCCATCAGCTCACCAACTCCGCAGGCCAGCCCGGCGGCGCCATCTGGCGGTCCCCGGGCGTCGCGCCTCCAGCCGGGTCTGGCCGCGGAAGAGATGCTGGGCGTGGGAACCGGCAAGTCCTGGAAACCGCTTAGGACCCGTTAGGCAGGGCAGTTCCACGCCTGCTAGAGGGTAGGCCGCCTGCTGCGCGCTTCTAATCCGGCCCAGCTTGCCTTTCCCAATGCATTCAGTCATCTGCCACTCTTACATTCTGCCACGTGGAGAGTGGGAAGGGAATTGAGGCCAAAGCCCTTGTTTTCACTTGTTTTGGGATACCGTTGAGTAGGGGTTTGCTGGGGGGGCCCCGTGCAGAACCCCCTTGAGGGCAGTTGAGGAGCAGGACAGCACATAAGGAGGGCTCACACAGCCCAGTGCCTGGCAGGAGGCCCTGCTGTGGGCTGAGGAGTCACCGAGGCCGCCAAGAGCCCCTCCGCACTCCCAGGGCTGCACAGCTGCCAGCCTGCTTGGCGACCTCCGGGAGCTCAGTACAGCCCTCTCTCACCTCCCACTGTCTCCTGTCTGCGCACCAGCAGGCGGCCGGCCAGGCCCTGAGTGCTGTGTCAATGTTCAGGTCTGCCATGTCAGAGTCGGTGATGTCCACTGAAGCAGCTCAGCGGAAGTAGAAAGAAGCGATGTGCTCCATGGGGCCTGTGTAGAGTCCTAGGTCTCATGTCTTGCAGGCCCGGCCTGGCACAGCCACACGTCCCTAGAAGAGCAGCCAGGCACACCCTCTGCTTCCAGTGGGCACTGGGTTCTGCTGCTACCGATAAATACATGCAGGGTAGACAATTAGCAGCACGATGCTCCCGGAAAACACAATGAAAGTCCATTTTCGGCATCAGATGAGTGGAAAGGAAATACAGATGGGGCCAGGTGCAGTGGCTCACACCTGCAATGCCAACGCTTTGGGAGGCCAAGGCAGGAGGATCACTTATGTCCAGAAGTTTGAGACCAGCCTGGGCAATATGGCAAGACCCCTGTCTCTACAAGAAAACTTTTTTTAATTAGCTGGATGTGGTTGTGCTCACCTACATTCCCACTCCAGTCTGGGCAACAGAGCCAGACCTCATCTCAAAAGAAAAAAAAAGCAACAAAAATATGACATGTAGTAAATAATTCATTGTTGTCCCAGACTTTCTTTGAAACAGCTTTGACCTGGAGCATCTGGGCCATGCCACAGCTTAGGCAGGGACAGTCAGGAGCAGACCCTTTGGGGTTCAGGGCAACACTGGGGTTCGCTCACAGTGGAATGCTGGTGGGAGACAGCCTTCATCAGATGAGGGAGGGCCCCCAGTTTCTTTCTTGTTCTTCTAAGCCCGAGCAAGGGCCCCCTTGAAGGCTTACGGGTGCATCCTGCACCCAGCCCTGCCGCAGCCCCTGTTGAGGAGGCTGCGGGGAGCCTGTGCCACGTGCCTGTCTCCAGCGGGCCTGCCCTCTGCACAGGCCCAGCTCATCGCCCAGTCCATCGGCCAGGCCTTCAGCGTGGCCTACCAGGAGTTCCTGCGAGCCAATGGCATCAACCCCGAAGACTTGAGCCAGAAGGAGTACAGTGACATCATCAACACCCAGGAGATGTACAACGACGACCTCATCCACTTCTCAAACTCGGAGAACTGCAAGGAGGTAAGCCACACCCACCGACCTCAGGGAGGCCGCATTTGCCAGCTTCTGCTCCCTGAGCTCCTGCAGAGCGAGCCCTCCCGGGGTCCTCACGCACACCCTTGCTTTCCTATCAGACTCGAGTATGGCCCAGAATGTGCACCTCGCTCCGGCCTTCCAGCTGAGCACTTGAGTGTGAAATGAGGTGTTTGTAACAAAGAAGCTGATTACAGTCAGCTTTAATGACCTCGAAAATGCACCTTTTAATGCTGCTATTATCATCAACCAGCGCTCAGCACCCAGGAGGTTTTCTGAAAAGCATGTGGCATCTCTAAAGGGAGCTTGGGGACTCTGGCAGGGGAGGCTGGAAGCCACCAGTAGCAGAGGCCTTAGCTAGTCCCAGTGGCTTCCCCCAGGAGACTTTCGAAAATTGTTATGGGCAGAGGAGCAAATTCCCAGGGGATGGCCCATACCTGGACTGTTTGATAAATGGCTGAATGATTCTGTCTGCTGTGGATGAGTGGATGGTCTCTGCTGCTTGTTGAATGGGTGAATGCGTGATCCTGGTTTCTTGCTGAAGACATTCCAGGCAGTTTCTGAGACAGTGACCTTTGAGAGGAAATAAAAGTAGAAGGACTTTTCCAACAAGAATGAAGGCCAGGGACAGGGTATGGGTATGGGAGTCTGAGAACATTCCTCTGGCATCTGTGGGTGTGGTGGGGTGGAAGGAGCAGGAACCAGGACACTGGAGCCCTTCTTGGGGTAGGAAGGTCAATGTTGGGCATGGGTGGGGATGGGGTCAATGCCAGGCATGGGTGGGGATAGGGGGTCTGTGCTTCCAGGTTCCCAGGATTGCTGGGTAGACCCCAGGAAGGTGTGGGAGCCAGAGTGGGTGAGGCTGGGGGTGGGTGGGCAGGGCTCCCAGCCCAAGACCTCTCCTGGCTGAGATGAGCCAGCCTTGGATCCCAGGGCAGGGCGGGATGTGCCAGGACAGGGTCAGCCTCATCCTCCTGTGGGTCCTTGGCAGAGGCCCCGGTCCCTGCCGCCAGCCCCTCTCACACTGCTGATCCCTTTGCAGCTGCAGCTGGAGAAGCACAAGGGCGAGATCCTGGGCGTGGTGGTGGTGGAGTCGGGCTGGGGCTCCATCCTGCCCACGGTGATCCTGGCCAACATGATGAATGGCGGCCCGGCCGCCCGCTCGGGGAAGCTGAGCATCGGGGACCAGATCATGTCCATCAATGGCACCAGCCTGGTGGGGCTGCCCCTCGCCACCTGCCAAGGCATCATCAAGGTGGGCACCCTGGGACCCTCCAACCAGGGGTCGCCTCAGCCCTGCCTCACTTGATCCCCACTTTGCTGCAATCCCCACTTCACCCATGGGGAAACTGAGGCCCAGGGAGACCCACCCGGTGACTGGTCGATGATGGCATCAAAATTTGAACTCAAGACCATTCCCCATGTCTGAATCAGAGGTGGACCCGGGCTGCCCTGGGGTGGGAGGGGAGGGGTTGTCTGAACCCTGTACCGAGCCATGTGGCCCTGGGCAAGGGCCCAGGAACCAGTGAGTATAGGGTGACCAGCTCATCCTGCTTTGCCTGGGACTTTGCCAGGTTAGCACTGAAAGTCCCGCTTCTGGGAAACCCCCTCAGTGCTCTTGGGCTGGGGAGGTGTGGCACCCTGCATGGGTTGGGTGCTGGGACGCAGGTTCCCTTAAGTAAGGAGGCCACCCTGACCATCAGACTCGTGAGCTTGCAGCTTTGGGAGGTGCTGCCTGTCACTGTGAGGGGTCAGGCAGAAGGGTCACCGGCACGTGGGGTGGGGGCCTTCACACTGGCCTCCTGCGAAGGAGTGGGCTCTGCCTGCTGCTGGCGGCTCCTGTGACCCAGCTGTGGCCTGGCCCCCAGCCCTCTGTGGCATGTTCCTCCCCACCCTGCTGTGGTCTTGGTGCTGGAGGGAGCACCTTCCTCCTTTTTGTTCAGCATGAGAGATGAAGGGCATTCCCCAGGCCAGGGCATCCCGTAGACTGCTCTAGGAGCTGGCCTGGCAGAGCTTCTGTCCATTGGGCAGCCACACAGAGAGACACAGGATAGGCCTCCACCAGTGGCACCAGAGGGCTCAGCAGCTGAGGCCCCCCTCCCAGGGCTGCAGCTCCCAGGTGGAGGCCTGGGTTCCTCCCTGTGCCTCCTCACCCCCACCGGACCCCGGCGGCCTGGCGCACCCGCTGACAATTGCGTCCTCACAGAGATTTGCTGTGCGGTCACTCCCTGCCCTGCAGGAGGTCCATCCTTGGAGGGCATTGGGTTTTGAGGAAGGTGTCCCCACATCCTTCCATAGGAAGCTTTCCTGAATTCGGCAGGATGATGGCCCCCTCGACACCCTGAGGGTGACCTGGTGCTGGGCGCATTGGTTCTGCCCAGTGGCACTCAGAGCCTGGGCTCGCTCCCGCAGCGGCTCATCTTTCCCAGGGCAGAGGCACCCTGAGCATGGTGGGACAGAGGGCGCAGTGCCACCCTGGAAACCTGGCAGCCCTGGTAAGGGCCAGGGCGAGGCTCCTCCCCGCTGCACAGAGGGGCTACTGAGGCTGAGAGGGGACTGCCTGCCTCACCCGGTGTGTGTTCTCACTGCCCCCGGCCTCCACCCTGCCAGCCTCACTCATCCTGGGTCGGACTTGATATCTAAGGCCCAGCCTGTGACTCCTGTCCCCATGCTCTGCAGGGCCTGAAGAACCAGACACAGGTGAAGCTCAACATTGTCAGCTGTCCCCCGGTCACCACGGTCCTCATCAAGCGGCCAGACCTCAAGTACCAGCTGGGCTTCAGCGTGCAGAATGGAATTGTAAGTTCCCCCTCCTGCCCTGGGCCACCACCACCGCTGCAGGGCCCAGGGAGGGGGAGCAGCTCCCGTCCAATGGGACAGGCTATGTCTGGCAGCCTGGTAGGACCTGGCCCGTGGGTGCAGCTGCCCACAGCCAGGCCACCCGGGGCAGGAACTTTCCAGGGCTCTCCAGAAGGTCCTGGGTAGAAGGGGAGGGCCAGGGCATGGCTGTGGATTGGGCCCCTCCAGCCTTTCCCAGGCTCCCTTGTCCCCATGGTGGTTGTCCCCTGCTTTAGAGGGAGGGCAGCAGACTTCACCAGCCACTGTAGCTTGGACACAGCCAATTGTGGCATCATTTACTGTGTTCAACAAACAGATGTTCACTCGTTCATTCATTCATGTACTCATCATTCGCTTGTTCACTCAGCCGTTCAGCAGACATTTGTGAAGTACCTGCTCTGTGTTAGGCTTTGTGCCGGGCAATGGGAAGGCAGGAGTGCTGCCTGGAGGAGGTGATGCTGGGCTTGAGTTAGTGTGGTTCTGGCCAAAAACCTGTACCAGTTCCCCAGGCCAAAGTTCTTTAGCCCAGAGTTTCCACCCTCTCATTGACCTGCATTTGAGTGGCCTGAATTCTTTTTCCTTTATTTTTCCTCCTGCAAAAGACCCAGAGGGCAGAGATGTGGCAACTAAGTGGAGTAAAGAAAAAAAGGGCTGGTGATACCCAAATTGTTTAAACCAGCCCGGAGTATGAAGGAGCCCAGGAGGAGAGACACTGCGGGCTGGAGTGGGAGTGATGTGGAGATGATGGGGAGGGTGTGTGCCCATCCACAGCCAGAGAGGAAAGACAGTGGGAGAACATTCTAGAAGGACTACCAAATCTTCTCCATTGTTTTCTGGTGAAGCAGCGTGGAGGGGTATACCCACCGTCAGGGTGGAGTCCCAGGGCTTGGGCTCAGGGCCCATCTCTGACCCTGCTGTGTCAGAGCAAATTTGCTGCTATAAAAAAGATTCTGCAAATCTCCATATACTGAGAGCTTATTGCTTATTCATGCTGCAGTCTAATTTGCAGTGGGGGTGGTGGGGGTGAACTTCACTCCACAAAGCCACTCAGGGGCCCAGGCTCTGCCCTCAGCTGGGCCTTGGCAGCCCCCACTGGGTGCTCTGTGTCTGGCTGGCACTGCAGGAAGAAAGGCAGCTCAGAAGACCTTGTGAAGGTTTTCAGAGCCAGGGCAGAAGTGGCCCTTGTCATTTCTGCCCACAGCCCACTGGCCAGAAAGCTCAGCCACGGACCCATGGGGAGGCTGGGAAGGGGGGACCAGGCGGTCCCCAGAACGAAGAGGGACAGGGGCATCACCAGTGTCAGCCATACCTTCCCTGCTGTGTGACCCTTGGCAAGTCACTTACGCTCACTGGATTCCCCTCAAAAGGTGCTTGTGAAGATCAGCTGAGAAAATCCATGAGGTACCCCAAGCTATCCAGGGTGGGCCCGCTGGTCCTAGTCTCTGCCAAGGAGGAGGCCCTGTGGCCTCTGGACCTGGCACAGGTGCCAGGACGAGTTTTCTGCACCCCACTTGGGACTTCTGTCCAGGACAGTGTGCCTGCCGCAGGAGCTGGCCAGCTGGTGGTCTGGCCTGGTCCGGCTCTGCCTGACTGCTCTGCATACACATGACCTGGGCACAAGCAGTTGCCCTAGCTAATTTGGGGGCTCTTCAGAAAATCAGCTGGGGCCCTTGTCTGCAGCTGCTGTGAGCACTTTGTGGATGGGCATGGCTGGGCCCCAGGGAGGAGGGCTGGGACAGCCTTCTGGGCTCCTGCACCCCCGACCATCACCAGGCCCTGCCTGTGTGCCTCCCACCCCAGCACTGGGGACAGTGGAGGAAGCTGGGGACTGACAGCCCTGCAGCCCTCACGAGGAGCCCTGCTGTGCAGAGCCTGGGGCGCTGTGTGGTGTCCCCAGGGCTGCCCCTGCCTGGCCAAACCTGGTGACCACACCGCCTTTGCCTCCTGAGTGGCACTGGGGAGCTGCTTGTCCTGTTCCTGCACCCTCTTGCCCAGCCTAGGAGGCAGGTGGGCCTGGGTTGGTGGCCAGTGCTGCTCACTGACAGCCCTGTCGCTGTGAGCCCTGCAGGAGAGGCTGGCTTTCCCCACCATGGAGTGGCCTGAGGGCTGCCTACTCTTAGGGCCTGTGAATATAGCACTGCCCAGGATGAGTTTGATGCCCCCTCAGTCTGCTGGTCTCCCCCAGACTATAACCCCTTGAGGAGCACAGGAACTGGAGGAGCTGGGGCACAGAGGGGTTTAGTGACTTGCCCCAGGTCACACAGCCATGTGGAGCACTGGTGGGGAGAAGGGGAGAAGAGACGATGAAGGGGAGGACTCTGGTTTGTGTTTTGTGGGGGCTAAATTAACATGAATGGGAAATGAGGGGACAGCCTGGAGCAGCCCAGCCAAGCCCAGATGCAGGGTTCTGTGCCTTCCTTCCCAGAGAGCTGGAGAGTGCAATGGGCAGGTGTGAAGCCAGGGTGGAGGGCAGCGGACAGGCACCAGGGCTCTCTCCAGCTGCCTTCTGGGGCAGCTGCAGAGGGGTCTGGAGCAGCTCCCAAAGATGGGGCAATGTGGGTCTGAGTGGCCAGGAAGCTGAGGGTGGTGGTGCAGACGGGGGTTTCTCAGAAGATCAGGGGGTGCAGGGTTGAGGGCAGCAGCAGACTTGCGGGGCCTGCAGTGAGGAAGGGGTCATGTGCAATTCTGAAGAAAAAATCTCCGGGGTGGCAATACAAAAGAGAGGGGCCACCCACTGCTTGGTGTCTCTGCCCGGGGTCCGGGGTCTGAGTTCCGGAGTGATGGAGGGGGCCAAGCGTCTGTGAAACTTGGGGGGTGGTCTGGGTCACGACTGGGGACGAGGAGGGTCTGAAGGTCCCAGCCCTGCTCGTGGATGCGCTGTTGTTCCACCCTCTGGCCTCTGCCTCCCTGTCTGTGAAATGGGGTCCCACTTCCTTGAGGCCCCAGTGCTCAGGATGCAGGGGAGAGGCTGGCAGCTGAGGGGAGGGGCAAATGCTGGCTCTCAGGGGCTTTCTCCAGGATACAGGACAGCTCACCCTGAGAGTGCCAGGGAGGGTTAGATGAAGCAAATGAATTGGCACGGTTATGATCCATCTCCCCAGTGATCCAGAAAATGGCATGCAGGCGGCCATACAGATCACTCACCATCTATCTCTGAATAGCTCGGCTGCCTGGCGGTAAACACCGGGCCCTTCAGGCCCCCAGGTGCGGACCCCACCCTCTGCACCTGCTCCTCTGCACCTGCTCCATGAGTGCCCGTGGTCATGGTGAGGGTTGAGGGTAGGGGCTGGCTGTCCCCGTTTGGCCCTCTGTGCACCTAGACACAGAGGCTGTCACAGCACCTGCCACGTGTGCCCCTGCAGGCCAGGGCTCATCCACCCCAGGGCCATGTCCAGGCATCTGCCTGGCTGAGGTGCACTGGGGCTCCACTGCCCAGCCAGGACCTCCAGGGAGCAATGAGCCTGGGATAACGTTCAGGAGACCTGAGGGTGCTGGCTACTCTGGTCCAAGCCCCTCATCCCTCACAGCGTGCTCAGGATGGGACCTGCAGTCCCAAGGGCCCTGGCCTCTACTTTCAGGAGCCTGGAACCCCGGGCTTCTGCTGCCCCCGGCCCTGCAGCAGTGGGGCGCTTCCCTTGGTGTCACCTCTCTGGGCACCCCCATCCCCACCTTCCCCAGTGAAGCACTCACCAGTGTCCTCCCGTCCTTGCCAGGCCCTTCGCCTGAAGTCCTGTCTCCACCTGGCCTGGGGCAGCCACTCGGCACCTTGTATCCCGGGGAGCTGGTGGGCAGGGACTGGGGGGTCCCCTCAGCCTCCACGTACCCAGCCACCTGGGGAGCATGTGCAGGCGCTGGAGGATACCTGGCTAGGAGTCTATCAGCTCCTGCCCCGACCTGCAGCAGTTCTCCCCGATGACCACAGAAACATTCCCTGTGGCAGGTGGCAGTGCTTAGCACCCAGAGCGAGCAGTCAGATGAGATATGGGCCTGCTGCAGAAATCTGGGCCTGCTGCAGAAATCTGGGCCTGCTGCAGAAATCTGGGCCTGCTGCAGAAATCTGGGTGCTGGTGTGTAGGAAAGGGGGAGGCCCCCTCACAATTGTCTGTCTGCACATGTGTGTGTGCATGCATGTGTGTTTGGGACAGGTGAGTCTGTGCTTCTCCCATCCCAGGCCACTCGCCTCTTTCCAGGGCTCAGCGCAGCCTCCTTTCTCCAGGATAAGAGGGCCCCGGGGTGGCGAAAGAGCTGCCTTGCAGTATGGAATCTGCCTCTCCCCACCCCCTTCTCTTCTAGTCCTAATTCTCCTTGGACATCCATTTTTCTGGGTTTTGTTTTCATTTAAAAAATAACTGTGGTAAAATATATCTATAACATAAAATCGAGCATCATAGCCATTTTGAAGTGCAGAGTTCTGTGGCAGTCAGTCCATCTGCATATCAGGCAGCCATGGCCACCGCGCTCTCCTGCACATCTTCCTCCTCCCCAATAAGAACTTTGTCCCCACTAAGCACCACCGCCCATTTCTCCTTCCCAGCCCCTGGTGGCCCCCACTTCTACTTTGTCTCTGTGATTCTGACTACCCCAGGTACCTCACATCAGTGGCATCACACAGTGTTTGTTTGTGTGCCTGGCCTGTGTCACGCAGCACAGTGTCCCTGAGGTCTGTCCGTGTTGTAGCACACTTTGGACTCTCCTTCCTCTCCAGGGCTGAGTACTGTTTCCCTGCAGGCCTAGAGCACATTCTGTTTCTCTGCTAGTCCGTGCTGTCACCCTTGGCTGTTGTGAACACTGCTGCCGTGAACACTGCTGCCGTAAACACGGGTGTGCAGGGTGCCTGTTTTCCGTTCTGTCCAGTCTTGTGGTCACAGGTGCTCCCAGGCCCTCCTGTCCATCTGTTTGGTGTCACTTTTAGGCTGGAATGGAAGCCCCCGCGACTGCACTCCAGCCTGGGTGACAGAATGAGACCCTGTCTCCAAAAAAACCAGAACCAATATGTTTGGCACAAAATGCCCTTATGTCACTTGTTGGGGGGGATATAGGAGTAAAGTGACTCTTCCCCGTCTATGTACAGCATTTGGGCATCCGGCAAAGAGAGCCTTCCCTTGACAGAACAGATGCCCCACCTTTCTGGTGGCCAGGGGACAGCCTGCCTCTCCTTTCCCTCCTGCCCACCAGCTAAGTGCCTGTCTTCCAGGATGGTAACCAGGCTCTGCCGTAGGAGGCCAGGTGGCAGTGGCCTTGGGCTGTGTCACCAGTCTCCAGCCTGACCACAAAGGGAGGGGCCCTGGGGGAGGTGCAGCTGGGGGCAGGTTCCACTGTGGGAGTCAGAAAACTTGTTGGCTCCCCACACACCATGGCATTGAGTGTTTTGTTTTAAGGAAACATACTCCAGATCATAAGCGTCGCTGTCTGTGAGTCAGCGAATTGCACGTGCACGTATTCATCATGTGGCGCTTTTCCTTCTGCATGTCCCATCTTTGGGGACATGGTGGAGCGCCTGTCGGGGGTGGCGGGAACATGTGTGCTGACCTGGCCATGTCTGCTTAGATCTGCAGCCTCATGAGAGGGGGCATTGCTGAGCGAGGGGGCGTCCGTGTGGGCCACCGCATCATCGAGATCAACGGGCAGAGCGTGGTGGCTACAGCCCATGAGAAGATAGTCCAAGCTCTGTCCAACTCGGTCGGAGAGGTAAGCAGGGACTTTGGGTGTGCCTCTGCATGCCGGTGCCCACGTGCTCCCACCTGCCCTCCATGAGCCTCCCCCGCTCCAGAGGACACAGGGCGTCTGAAGGTCAGCCAGGCTGTCTCTCCCACTGGGGCTGCTGTGACAAGGGTGAATGGAGCGGCAGGTGATTTGGGTCCATCCCAGTCTGGCTCTAACTTGGCAGCCGGGAGGGCACAGGCTGCTGGGGGTGCTCCCTGGACACTACTTTTGGGACTGGACCTGTACGTCCAGTTCAGAAGCTCTGCAGGGCACACAGCTATGGCCACCCTGGCAGGCTTGCCTCTCTGCCCCTGCCGGCCATCCCCTCCCACAGCCAGGCTGCTTGCCCTGTCCCGCTTCACTGGCTGAACGCCCCGCAGTCCAGTTCTTTCTGGCGTCGCTTCCACGGCAGTGCGAGGATGGTGTGGGGGAGGTGCAGGTTTTCCTCCAGAGCTCACAAGGCGGCAGGATCATTGGGAGGGGAGATGGTGCTGCGGGGGTGGCACATATACCGGGGGAGGCCTGGCCAGTGCGCTGCGGGGGTGTGTGTGTGTAGTGTGAGCAGGTGTGGGTGTGTGCATGTGGACGTGTGAGAGCATGGGTGTGTGTGGGATGTGATGTACGAGTGTGGGTAAGTGTGGGCAGGTGTGGGAAATGAGTGTGTGCGTGCACATGTGGGTGTGTAGGGGTGCATGAGTGGGTGGGTGTGGGTGCGTGGCTGTGTGAATGTACCTGAGAGTGTGCATGTGGAGGAGTGTGTGTGTGGGGGTGAGTGTATGTGGATGTACGTGTGTGTGAGAGCATGGGGTGTGTAGGAGTGCGAGTGTGGGTGTGTGCAGGGGTGTGTGGCTGTGGGCGTGTGTGAGCATGGGGTGTCGAGCATGAGTGTGTATGTGTGCGGGACTGTGGCTGTGGGTCTGTGAGTGGGTGTGAGGCATGGGGGTGTGGAGGAGAGTGTGAGTGGGGGTGTGTGTGTGGGGGGAGGTGTGTGAAGGGGTGGTCAGCGCTAAGGGGCTGCAGGCTCTCTGGGAAGCGTGGTGGCCGCACGAGGCGGGAGGCTGAGAGCTGAGGAGCCCGGCCTGCAGAGGGGCCCGCTGGGGACCGGGCAGGGAGTTTGGGTCTGGGGACAGCAGCGGCAGGCCGGGCGGTCTGTGGTGCTCCCCCTGGTGGCTCTGTGAGGCTGAGTGCGTGGAGACCATCCTTGCAGCCTGTGGGGTGGATGGGTGGGTGGAGGGATCTCTAGTTCCTGTTTTTCGGATGAGGTCTCCCGGAGCCACATCGGCACACTTGTATTTTGTGCACTGCAGGGTCGGCTGGGAGCTGGGAGGCGTGTTTTCCCTGGACTGGTGGGGGCAGGGGTCTGGCTTAGGAGGAGGAGGGGCCAGGCGGACACCAGCCTCCCTTTGATGGCTTCAAAGAAAGGAAAAGCCAGTGTTCCCAAGTAGATGCTTTGAAGCGGCCGCTCCCACGGCCATGAGCCCTACACCTGTGAGGAAATCCACCCGTGGAGGAGCGGGCGGGAGAACGGGGAAGAGGCAGGAGGCGGCCGGGGCGTTGGAATCCTTTCAGCCCTGCCGAGGTTATGGTGCCTGTTTCCAGCAGCTCTGAGCCCACGCGGAACATGAGTCACTGACAAACAAGGCTTGCCGTTGCGAGGGGCCTCGGGGTGGGTTTCCGGTTGAGGAACGCCGGGGAATAGACTGATGGAGGAAGCCCGTGCCGGGGGCAGGAGCAGCGGAAACCTACACTGGCCACACAGATCCCGGCGGGGGAGGGCGGGCAACACTTCAGAAGCAGAGCTGCGCGATGTGGCTTTCTGGGCTGCTCAGCCCAGGGCCGGAGACCTGCTTGCTCGAGGAGGAGCAGATGCACGGCGGCTGTACCCCGTGGGGAGGCCAGCGGCGCCTGCGGCAGCCGACCCTGACAGTGCAAGGGCCCCCATCCCGAGGCCGCAGCCCAGCACAGTCCGGAGCAGGACAGGGGAGAGCGTCGTGCTCAGGGGAGGAGAAGTGGGCAGCAGAGCTCCCCTTCTGTTCTTGAAGCAGACGTTTGGAGTCTGCTCCTTCCCAGTGTCCCCAAAGAAGGATTAAAAGGCGTGCCACTCACACGGTTGGTCTCCCTGGGGCGGTCTGAGGCCTTGCTTGTATACCCAGCTCCTTTGGAGTCAGGGCTCGAGGCCAGGCCCCAAAGGGTCATTTGCTCACCGATCCCCAAAGGCTAAGGACTTGAGGTGCCCTGCGCCCCAGCGAGCCTGTTCCCAGCCCCCAGCACACTTGCCTGGCCGGTGTGTGTTTTGTAAGAAGGGGTGTGTGTGTCTTCCCCCGTTGGTCTCCTCCTCACTGAAGCAGAGTGCACCTCTCGCAGTTTCTGCCGAGGCCTGGCCACCCCCAGCCAGCCCCAGTGGAGGGGCAAACTGTTGTCACCACTAGAAGTCCAATTTCTCAACCCCCGGGTGTCAGTTGGACTAGAAGCAAAACTAGCACTCAACCGTGTTGACTCCTCTGGAGCCAGGGGTGGGGGCCCGGAGTCTCAGTCTGCCGCATCTGGAAGGCATCATAAGTGCCCCCAGGCCTGGGCAGGCTGGCCTTCCTCCTTCACTGTAGGAGATGGGCATTTGAAGCAAAACTCTTGGGGGGTTTGCCTCTGTCGTTTGCTTTCACCTGATTGTGGGAGGGCAGCGGCTCAGCCTTCTGTCTCTGTCCGCAGATCCACATGAAGACCATGCCCGCCGCCATGTTCAGGCTCCTCACGGGTCAGGAGACCCCGCTGTACATCTAGGTGCCCCCAGCCTGGCCATGCAGCCTGGACACTGGGCAGGGCCGCCCGGGCTCAGAGGAGCTGGGAGCTGGGCCGCAGACTTGACCCCGACACCACAGCCCAGCCACAGATGCTGGCTGCCAAAGGGTGTGCCCTCACCACCCAGTTGATTTCTTTTTTTTGTTTTCATTTTGCCAAAAAGGGGTATGTCTTTATCAAAGGAGAGTCACAGAACAAATGTTTGTAAAGCGTTCAAGTATTTTGCCACGTTCTGGACTGTCTTCTCCCTGCACCAGCCAGGGTGTGTCTCGGTAGCTGTGCGTGGTGTGGAGTGTGTGTCTTTCCTCCCTGAAGCTGTGCGGAGCGAACTGGCGCCTCCGAGGGACGCGGCTCCCGGGGCAGGGCAGCCGTCACCCCTGCCTCCCACCCCCTTGGCTGGGACGTCTGGGGTCCTGTGGGGCCCCTGCAATGGTCCCAAACAGCTGCCTCTGCCACTGACTGCAGGGACACGGGCAGCCCGGCTCCCAGGACATGACTTGTAATGAAAGTAAGTTTGGGGACATGTGATTGATTGTAAATAAAGGATGATGGCCACAACATGAAAACTCCATATTGATTTAGATATTATTACTGTTTGGACTTTTATTTTGGCAGGCTGCTTTTCAGACTCTAGGGTTTTCCAATGTGACCAATAACCACACCTGCCTCTCCCGTCGTCTCTTCTGGGCACCCTTCCACCCGGCTGTATCCCCGGGCAGGGCTCCCACAGAGACAAGGAGGGCACAGGCATCTGCCCCCTCTTTAAAATCGATCTACACACATCCACACACATGCTCCCCCGAGGAAACGAAACCCGCTCTAGAAAACGCGACCTCGGCCGCGCCTAAGGCAGCCAGCCATGAGTGCAGACCCCTTGGCCAGCGTGGCGCGGCGGCCCTGAGCAGTAGTGGCATGTGTGTAGATCAAGTCAGATCTAGTCCAGCTTGGTTCATTAGCGATCCATGTAATCTGATGTCATCCTGTCTCGAAGTCTCTTTTTTTGGCCCAGGCCTTGAAGAATACACTGTGACTTAAGAAGCCTTACCACGCAGTAACTAAAGCTTTAGGATGACTGTATTCGAGGAGTGCCGTGTGTTGCATGCAGCTACCCGTAGGAAGACTTGGCGCATATCACTAATAAACCTGAAGTCGTGATGAAAAGCTGTGTGTGTGACTGGTCTGTTACCTGAGCGGCGGGTGCCTGCCTGTCCTCTCATTCACAGCTTGGATGCAGCTCTGCAAATTCACTATGCTGTGGCAGCTGCGGCTGCTCTGTGCTCCTCCTGGATCCTGAAACTTGGAAGCTGTCACTAATGAGTTCGGTGGGTGGGCGCTCTGGGCACCAGGTGTCAGCTGGGCAATGCCCCGCTGCAACTGGAGGTGCCAGCAATGCTGACAGGTCACAGGGTCAGCGACAGGTTCTTGACCCACTTGCCCCAGTGGGGAGACACGTCCGCAGAGCACTGACTAATGGAATCAGGGAGCCTTGGGCTTCTTCGGATTTCAATGTGAATGGCCCCTGGGAAAGGTGTGCATGCGTATGCGTGTGCGTGTGTAAAAGCCGGACTGCCCATCCCAGCACCCTGTCTGCACCCTGTGGGTCCTTTGCAGCCTGTCTAGAGTGACAATTCTGGCAGCTCTGCCAGCACTTACCTTTCTTCATGGCCACCGTTCTGGTATCACATGGTGTGGGAAAGCCAGGTAGCAAGCATGGGCTTTGGTCAGAGGCGGCGGCCTGGTGTCCAGCAGGGTTAGGCCGTGGGTCTTGGATGGGCAGGAGCCTTCCTCTCTGGCCTGCCCACAGCGGCATGAGCTCCACGCTGTGGGCACTGACCACCTTCAGGGCCCAGGATTCTTGGGGAACTGCAGAGTAAGGAGAAGACTTACTCTCACCTGGCCGCCCAGAGGGTGTGGGCCAAGGGCTTGCTCCAGTGTGACCTTGGCCATCAGGGGCATATGAAAGAGACAGCCTTTCAAGGCGCACTCCAGCTTCATGCCTCCCTCTTCCCAGAAAGTATACATGGTAGAGGCAAAGAAAGCTGTTCCGTAGGAGACTGTCACAGAGAGCTGTGTATATGCCGAAATGTATATGCACTCGCTCTGAATATGCTGAAGAATGAAAAGTAAATACAATTCTTGACCTGGCCAACAAACAAGAATGCCAGGGATGGCCACATCCTTGGGGAATGAAAAGAAATGTCACCTGAGTCAAAGCTGGAGGGAACGGGATTCCACTCAGGAGGCCAAGGGGGACATTCCTGCCGTGCCCAGGACAAGGCAGGGAAGCAGGTCCCAGGGAGAGAGCCCTGGCTAGCTAAGGACATGCAGGCAGGACTCCCACCAAATCATACACCTCTTTTAAAAACCTGTATTTAAGGAAAAATTTGAGCCATGGCCTGCATTCCTCCCAGCAGCCCTTGAAGGCCATGTCCATGGAGGGGCTGCCATGGCCAGCGTGGGTGGGCCTGTGTGTGTCCAGGCCCTGGCCCTCCCCACTCTGCCCTGGAGTTGACCCTCTCCGGAAGGCTCCTGGAAGCACAGCTGAGTGGCATGGGTCTCTCAGGCTCCCCGGCTGGCTGCTGCAAGGTCCTCTCAGGACCCTGCCCCTGGCCAGTGGTGCACACAGGCTCTCAGCCTGCCTCTGTCCCAGTTAGACCTCAGAGACACAGAGGCCAGAAATACTTTTTATTAAAACACGGATCATTATTAAAACACCTTGAGGTACATTAAATAAATACAGCCTTTCCAGTTGTACAAACAGGTCTCTGGTGGCTTGAAAACAATTTCCTATAAATTCTGCCTTAGCAGCCTCTGAGAGTCAGCATGGGTGGGGAGAAGCATCTGTGTGTAGCGAGCTTTCTGTGGCCTGGTGTGTTACAAGCATTTAATGTGGATCCTCATCTCCAGCCAAGGGAGACGTGAAGTTCTTGCGGATGATGCTCCCCCTTCTCCGATCTCGCTTGCCATAGAGTTGGGGTCCAGGTTCTCCCCACTCAACAACCTCGTGCCCCCCAGGCTGGGGTCAATGGTGGTGTCACAGCAGGTGCCAACCCCCTTTGGGTCTCCGGGGAGGGCAGGGGATGCCCGGGGTCCAGCTGAGCTGGAGAAGGAGCGTGTCACCCCCAAAGCAGCCATAGCTGGCCCGTTTCAGATCCCAGACAGAGCATGATTGGAGCGGCGGAAGGACGCATAGGGAGGGGAAGCAGCCAGCTTTCTCCTTGGCTGTGAGCCGACGTGCAGCCTGGGGCCTGGGCTCTTGCTGCTGGTACCCGGATGCCGTGGAGCCAGGGCCACGGGCACCACAGCTGCTGGGTCAAGTTGCTAGCACATTCCCTAGTCTACCAGCACCTCTCTCTTCTGGGGACCTTCCCAGGAAGCCCAGAACCTGGACCCTCCTAGAGCCCATGAGTGGCCCTGAGCAGCTGGGCTGATGGGGGCACCCCACCCCATCCCCGACTGCCTCATTTCGAAGGGGCAGAAGGTTCCAGCCCAGCGGCATCAAGTTGGGTACAGTTTCTGTATCCACAAAACAGAGCTGCCACCAGCGCAAACCCAGAGCTGGGTGAGGGTGGGGGTCCAGGTGAGAGGCCCGCAGGGAGGCACTGCTGGGACAGGAGCCCCATTGGCCATTGGGACTGGGCCCTGCTGCAGAGAAGGGAAGGATGCTGAGCAGCAGGCTGGGGGGTCCAGTAGGCCTCCACCCCGGCTGCATGAGGAAAACACCCCAGAGGCCGAGTCCACTGGGTGGCTGGTGGTCTTGGCCTCGCTGGAATTGCAGCCATGTCTGAGGACTGCAGCTCTAGCCCACCCAAGGGCTCGGCCCAGGGACAATGCTGTGTGAACCCCCAAGCCCTAGCGGGGACCCCCCAAGCAGGTGAAACCCCTGCGGCATGGCCCCAACACACCTCAGAGACAGCGGAGATTCGGAGGCCAGGGCGTCAGGCGTGGCTGAAGCTCAGCTCCAGGGCGGCCATTCTGAAAATCCACCAATTAATTTCACCTGCAAAGGGCCTTGCCTTGAGGGAATTCAAAAGCCCCCACTTGAGGAAAATTAGAGAGAGATTTCCTATTTTATAGTCTGAATAAAGTGCTCATAAATTCATCTCTAGTACATCTCTCCTGGAAAAGTGCAAGTTGTCATCAAAAGGCCTGGTTTATGTGTTTTCAGCTCTCTAAAGCCATCGAAGCCTTTTCAGCCGACCACAGCTGGGGGAGTCCTCCACCGCAGCCCCCAGGGCAGGGATAAAGGACTGGAGGAAGGCTCTGGGCACCTGGACTGGAACCCCACCCCCTTTCCAGCTTCCAGCCACACAGAAGCTCCCCAGCATACTGGCCACAGTGGTGTTGGGGAATTGGGGGAGCTCAAGGACAAGCCCCACAAAGCCGAGGGAAGAGCAGCGTGAGCCCCCTGCCCTGGCACCCAGGAGTGGAAGGCACCCTCTGGTCCCCCTATGCCCCCATGCCAGGCTCATGGGCTCTCTGGGGAGACCTCGGGCTCTAGGCTGTTTTGTTCACCGCAGGGCCCACCCAACGCAGCTCAGGGGCTGTTGCTGCTAGTGGCCCTGAACAGGCATTTCCATCACTGCAGAAAGTTCTCGTGGATGGCGCTGTTCCACGGCCATTGTTGGGAGCAGCTGCCACTGATGCCACCAGAAAACAAGGGGATGGGGGCCAAGAAAGTCCAAGGCCCCCAGGCTGTCCCCAACCTGGGCGAGTCTGCTTCTCCATAAGCAGCACGGAGGGTGTCTGCTTCCCTTTTTGCGTGGGTTTGTAAGTGGTTTATGATCCTCCTGCGCAGGTGTGTCTGCTGCCGCATGCCCGGGGGAAGGTCAGCTCTGGGTCAAAGGGACCTGCTTTATCAGGAGGGGCTACTTCCCAGAGAAACTGGCCTCTCTCCCGCAGAACTGTGACCCACTGAGCTCAATCAGGTGAGCTCAGACACAAAGGAGCTGGGAATCGGCGCTTTTGTTACGGACCAAACAACTGCTCCAGGGAGAGGACGGGAGCCTGGAGAAAGGGGGCCCACGAGGAGGTGGGGGAGGCACCCCACGGAGGGAGGCTGAGTTCGAGGCCCAGGAGATGGTGGGTTCCTCCAACCCCCGCAACACCGGCCTGTCCCCTGGGGTGGCCGGGCTATGGCAGAGGCCCTCACTGTATACTTGTTTGCACAATAGCCCTGTGGACAGAAAGTTGGGCCCAGGCTGCCATCTGTGCTAACACTACCTATTTCCTTTCATAGGAAATAGGCTAGAGTGTGATGAACATTTAATGACAGCCATCGAGCCACATGAGAAAATGTTTCATGACTCAATGTCACCCTCTGTCCACTGAACACTAAGTTAAATGGGGGATGGGAGACTTCCTGCTTTGGATGGCCCTGGTTTTGGAGATACTTTGAGTCTTTAGGTGACATAAGTGTTGCCTGTTGCTGTATTCACATTTGTGCAACGCTGCTCAGTTCAAGGTGCTGCACGCCAGATAAAACCAGAGAGTTCACTGTGGACATGAGAGTCATCTTTCCGAATTACTGGGCTAGGCAGGAAATGCAATCCCCAAGGAGACACTGCTCGGCTCTCCTCGAGAGAGGGGGTAACAGTTCCCTGCCCATGCCGCCCCCAGATCATCCTGGGTGTCCCCCCTACATTTGTCCTCAGCCAAGCTGGGCCTGAAGGCCTCTTTGTCAGGCATGATGGCTTCTGCCAAGAATATCTGTGGCGCCAGGCGTTGGTGTCCACGGTCAGAAATGTGGCTCCTTCATACCTGGTCCAGAACGCCAGCGCCGAAGCCGGCCTCCTCCTCGAGGCGCTCCTCGCTGGTGACAGCCAAGCGCATGGCACCCACCATGTGCTGTGCCTCGGTGGGGAGGGCACAGTGTGAGTGTTCCAAAAACTTGGCCACCAAAACCCTGGCGTCCGCATAGGTCTTGCTGTCCACTAAAGAGCGTGGCCGCTCTTTGGAGGCTGCCGGGAAGGGCTCTGGTGTTGGCCGTCGGTCAATTTTCCAGGTATCTGGGTCCCCCGCTGGTGAAAGCTGGGCCCGACAGGCAGCCGTGGCAGAGCGAGACATGGAAGCTAAAAATCAAGGGCAAAAATGCAATTCGAAACTCACTGAAATAAGTTAACTCAAATGCAAAGAAAAGCCTGCTCCCGGGAGGAGCCTCCTGCTGGGGTTTCTGTGTTCCTGGGGCTGGCGCTATGGGCACCTGCTGTCCCCATCCCTCCTCTCCTTCGCAACCCCAAGCTGAGCTAGTGTCAACCTCCAGGGGCTGCAGCCTCCAGGAGCGAAGGCCTGGGGGGAAGGGCCACCGCAGCAGGCAGGGACCAACTTCCGCCCTCTGCTAGAATCCCGAGGGCACAGGGACTGGTCCTTCCCAGTCTTCTCGCCTCCATGACCTTTGCCCCTTTGGGTCTGATCTCTTGCTGGGGCAGAATCATGGCATCTAGAGACAGGGTCTGCCTTAAGATCAGAACTGGGGGTGGCAGAGGGAACATGAGACGCCCCCGTCATGCCAGGTGCAGGCAGCCACCACCCAGTGCCCTGCTCCACTGCCTGCCAGGCAGAGGCTGGGGACCTGGCTCCAGCTCCCCACAGGGCTGACAGCCTCTCTGCATGATCCACAGGCTGGACACTGGGCTGAGGGTCCCTCTAAGAAGGCCAGCTCTGGGCAGTCAGTGGCGAGGGACGCCAACAAGGACCAGCGAAGGCCCGGCTTGTCCAGCCTGAGCTTCACGCCACACAAAGTTGGCACATTCTGGGTGGTCTGTTCTGGTGTCTTGTTTGGCGGCAACTGGAAAGCCTAGCAATTAAACATGAGAAATTAAGAAACTCCCAGGTGGGGCCCATCTACCCCAGATGAAATCTCATAAAGTGGGCTGAGCAGTCACATGCGTGTTCAATTAGTGCTAGCCCTTGATAGAAGCCCACCAAGAGAGAAAGGAAGAGAAGGGCCCTCAAAGCCAGAGAGTGGGCAGCCCCCATTCCCAGGGATGGGGTGAGGAGCTGCATTTGGAAACAATGTAGCCAAGGACCCACCAACACCCGCCCCACCTCCCAACAGGTGCAGTCAAAGCGCTTTAGAAAAGAAGCGTCTCACCGCTCCCAGGCACAGCCTCGGACAGTCCCGCTTCCAGGTCCTGGCTACACGATGGCCTGTGTGAAGAGGCATCGCCTTAACCAGAAGGAGAATTCAGTGAACACATGAAAGGAAAAAGGAATTCCTGAGAAAGCTTTCATAACCCACCTGCGACTAAGACATTTTAGATGGCGAGCAAGCAGGAGAAACCTGCTGAGCTGACGCCCATCCAGCGGCAGATCAGACAGGAACCGCCCTGCAGCTGGCCAGGCCTGCCGTGGGTCAAGTGGTGTCCCAGGTCCCACCCCGACACAGTGCAATGGGCCAGTGGCTCAAAGAAAGCCCAGCACCCTTCATGGGAATACCTGCCCACACCTGAAGGGCTCCAGGCACCCCGGAAGACACGTGCCTGTGGCGTGCAGATCAGCCTAGCCAAGAGGGGACAGAGGCGTCAGGTGGGTGTGTGGGTGCCGAGGTGTGAATTTCACTGAAGGGGACAGGCCAAACAAAGCCATCAGGGGGCCACAGAGTGGACCTATGAGCCCCTCCAAGTACAGGGCATCCTCCTCCAACCCTCAGTGAGTGAATGTGAGCATGGTGGAGAGAGGTTCCAGAGCTCTGAAGAAACCAGCAGAGGGGGGTGTTTCAGAAGGTTCGACGGGACTCTCTCCCTGTGAGCCGGCAATGGGGTGCAGGAAGGAGGAATACAGAGATGACCCAAGCTAGGGAGTCCACACGTGCCAAACCTGGTATTTCCACCAGGAGGGCACCTCCAGGCAACTGGCCACTGCGGGCCCTGGTTCCTTACAGGGACTTGGTTCCGGGCTCCAGTAGGGGGGACCATCAAGGGGAGACTGAGCCGGGACCCACTGCGCCCTCTTCAGGGTTCCTGCACTTCCACTTCATGAAAAGTCCCCACAGCAATGGCATGGAGGTCAAAGGTCCACCAATCTTTATTGGCAGAAACTGTGCCTCCTCTCAAAAGACAGCGATGAGGCCTGGGTGTGAGTTCTCCAGCGCCAGGGGTGCCCAAGACTCCCGGGGAGCTAGTGTGAAATGCAAATTCCTGGGCTGCTGGCCACAGGGACCCGGTGCCAGGTCCTAGACTCCAGGGCACTGCCCGCGGACACAGTCGCATGGGGGCAATTTTCGAAAGCTCTGGGCTGTGTGGAGAGCCACGCTGCCTGGGCAATGCTGCTGAAAACGCACCTGTGTCTGCCTGGGGTGGCTCCAGCCGATGACACCCCCATACCCAGAGCTATTGTCGGGGGTCATCTGTCCTGTGCCAGACTCTAGGCTTTCTCTGAGCCCTGGAGCACGTGTGCAGCACTCACAGCTAATGTCCTGGACTGGGCCCTGGGCCCCTTGAATCCTTCCTCCCCTGCCAGAGTGACAAGCCTGGTGGGCTGCAGAGGGGCCCACAGGCTGCTCCCCACCCACCCCTCGCTCAGGGGTCATCAAGACCACATTCCCAGTGTGGCCCCAGACAGGATTTGCAGGGCCGGACCTCCACTCTCAGGGGTCACTGAGACCTGCAGCATCCAGGGAAAGCTGGCCACACTCTGGGGACATGGGTGAGCCTGCCCAGCCTACCTGCCATGCCAGATATGGACAAGGTGGGGTCGCTGGTGGAGCGGGACACACGCCCGGGACCTGGCTGCACCTGTGAGCCCATGCCAGGATCCTCTGGAGACACGCAGCCAGGGGGAAGGGCAGGTTCGGAGGGTGCTGGGGCGCCCACAGGGCCATCGGGGGATGGGCTGGAACCTGGTGTAGCAGTGCCCTCGGACACCAGGAGGCTTGTGCTGTCAGCTGGTACTGCAAGAGAAGGGACATGGCATTAGAGCGGGCGACTGCAGGGGACGCTGGCGTGGGACAGGGCCTGCCCCTCAAACTCCAGACCTAGATGAACTCTGAAACCCTGGGGGTGCAGAAACACTGAATAAGATTGACAAATGCTGCTCTATGCTGTTGAAAGTGGGGGGCACCAGATGAGCTCCCAGAAATCATTCCAGGAATGGCATGGGTCGGGGGCTTAGACCCTTCACACTACACGAGAGACTAAAAGTCAGAAATCAGATGATTTGGTCACAATACGCTTTGGTCTGGGTGAACAGGGCCAGTGCAGGGGTACACAGCAGCTCCGAGGGACATCAAGGCATCCCCACCAGGTCCCGGTGGGCCTGAGATCTGGCCCGCCCTTGCAGGGGTGCGGCCCCGGGCCTGGAGTGCAGCCAGACAGGGTGGTGCAGGCAGGTGGGATAAACTCCGCCCACCAGACACTGGCCTTGGCTCTCAGCGTGTGGACGCCAGGCCAGCAGCAGCAGCAGCCTTGCCCTGGGAACGAGCTGGGAATGCAGACTCTCAGCTGGACCCCAGACCCATGGAAGCAGAGAGACCCTGGTGCCGGGCCCAGCCACCGGGGTTGGAGCGAGCCCTCTAGGGAATTCTGACGCCCTCCAAACTGTAAGAACTGCTGGTCTGGACCAGGATGCTGGTCAGGGCTGGGCTCCTGCCGGGAACCACTCTATGGGGGCTGGATCAGAGTCTGTTTTAATGCCATCTCCACGGGGTCTGCATGTACGTGACAGTGTGATAAGCTGCTCCTGCACTCTCCCTTCCAATCACCAGTTGCCCTCAGAGCCCCCTCCTGGCGCCGGAGTGGAGTTGCCTGCATGGGGGACACTTCATAGATCACGGAAGCCTGAACTCCTCCAGGCGTGGGGGCTTCAGGTCTGTTCCTGCCATCCCTTTCTGTTTTTCCCTGTGTCTGTGAGCTTGCCCATGGGCAACAGGCTTTTCAGGCCACCTCCCACTTCATCCTCACTGCCCATCTGTGAGGCAGCCCCAGGTTACCCCCACCCTACAGCTGCAGAAATGGGCTTAGACAGGGAAGGGTTGAGGGTCACACAGCCACCAAGGTGGTCCTCTACTCAGGAGAGTTCTGACCCCTGTACCCCAGCAGAAGCCTGGGTGCTGGAAGCTCTGCTGGTCCCTGGGTCAGCTGTAGAGTTCACCGCCCAGGTCCCAGGAGGGAGGAAGATCCAGCCCTGCTGAATTCTGGGTGAGGAGCACCCCTGTCTATTTCCACCTGCCCTGAGATGGGAAACAGGAAGGGGCTCCGGTAGCACCAGCCCCCCTGAGCCCAAACCCTGGAATGCTGCAGGTGTGGCCGCCCTGTGACAGTGGCTGAGATACACTGTACCCTGGGTTGGCCCTGGGAAAGTCACTGAACACCTTCTTGAACAGCCTCTGATGGCTTGGAGTGACCAAAGGAAGGAAAAGATTGCTTCCAAATCCCACAACTGCAAAGACGTTGCGCTCTACAACCCCAAGTGGCCTCCCAGAAAGACGGCCCTTTCCTGTTTCTCTTAGACGTTGAGTGAGTGTTCAGCAGGGGACAGAGCACCCTGGGACGATCATGCTGGCCCTCTGTGGGATCGCATGAGTTATCTAACTTTGTTCTCCAAATAAGCCAGCCCATGTGATCCCTCACAGGGGCCTCAAGACGGTGGCTCTCTGGCTCACCTGGCCTCCGTGCCCTTGCTCCCTCTGATGCTAAGGGCCCTTCTGCTTTCCTGGAGCCTTAGACCACCTCCCCCGCCCCGGCTCTGCAGGTGACTTCCACCCTCTGTGTTTGGGGATTTAACCCTTGCACACATGTCCTTCAATGCCCTCAAGGACATGACTTCCATGCGCCCTCCTGCCAGCCGCCCAGCCCAGCCACCTTCTTCAGAGAGAGGTGCCGTGTGGACATTCGCCCAGTAGGTACAACTTTGGCTCTGGAAAGGGGACCCAAGATGGAGTCGTGCTCTTCTTCAAATCCATACCCCTCAAGTGAGAAAGTGGGGCAGAGGGGGACAAGGTCTCCCCGGAGAGTGCGGGAGGTCTCCCGGGTATGCTGACTGTAGTGGATGCAGGCACGGGAAGAAATTAATGGAAAACGCTGCTGCAAACTCCAGCCTCTTAAAGAGTAAGAAATGGAGGGAGGAGGAGGAAGAAGAGAAGAGAAGAGAAGAGAAGAGAAGAGAAGAGAAGAGAAGAGAAGAGAAGAGAAGAGAATAGGATGAGGACGAAAAGAGACACATTTGAAAACAGGAACACCCCACTTCAGGAGCTGAAAGAGGTAAGCTTACCTGGAGTGCTGAAGCCAGCACTGGTGTTTGGGTCCCCAGAGCTGGAGTCGGCCACCTGCTGATCTATACTTGTAACCTACAGTAAGAAACGGAAAGCGTCAAGGCGGGTCGTCTGTGGGAACACAGCACAGCAGCCTCCAGTAGTGCAGGCGCTTAAACTTGTCTCCTGGTGGGAAGCGCTGAGAGACCTTCACCCACAGCTCCACTCTTCTCCCTACATTTATGAGGTGGGGTGTGAGGGTTCAAGTTGCCCTTGCCAAGGCCAAAGCCTAGTTTTCTTTTTTCTTCTTTTGAGACGGAGTCTTGCTCTGTTGCCCAGGCTGAAGTGCAATGGCACGATCTCAGCTCACTGCAACCTCCGCCACCCGGATTCAAGCGATTCTCCTGCTTCAGCCTCCTGAGTAGCTGGGATTACAGGTGTCCACCACTGTGCCCAGCCAGTTTTTTGTATTTTTAGTAGGGATGGGGTTTTGCCATCTTGGCCAGCTGGTCTCAAACTCCTGACCTCAGGTGATCCGCCTGCTTCGGCCTCTCAAAGTGCTGGGATTACAAGGCGTGAGCCACTGCGCCTGGCCGAAAGCCTATTTTTCTGAACTTTTGCAATCAGAGAGCCTGGCAGGGCCACAGAGCCACCTGAGCCTGAGTTGCACGGTCATCAAGCTTTTGTGGCTTTTGATTTCTTTTTCTTTTCTTTATTTATATATTTTAGAGACAAGGTCTCGCTCCATGGCCCAGGCTGGAGTGCAGTGGTGCAATCGTAGCTCACTGCAGACTCAAACTCCCAGGGTTAAGTGATCCTCTGGCCTCAGCCTTCCGAATAGCTGGTATTATATGCATGAGCTACCACGCCCTGCTTTTTCAGCTTTCTTCTTGGATGTACTCCGATTTCGCCTGGAGAGGCCTCGGAATAAGGGGAAGGCTATACCTCCTCTGCTCTCTGCCCCATCTTCATGTTGCCCATTCTGCATAGGCCATGGTTTCCACCTCAGAGGGCATTAGGGCCTCTCGGATGCGATGTTTGGATGTGATGCAAGCTATACATGTGTTGCGTGGGCACCCCCATGCACCCCATGCTACCTCAGAAAACACTTTTTTGAATCCTTGTGTTATTTCAGAATTGCTTTGGGGATACACTTGCAAATAATGGGCTCCAGAGGAGACTGGGAAAGTGAGGGGGGCTCCTGCGACTTGGTCCGATTCCAGCTCAGGTAATTACATTTCTGCCTCCCTCATCTCCAGCCACTTCAATCAGATAGCTGGTCTCCTTCATCTCTCCTCTTCAACCAGGCTGACTCCAGGGTGGGGGTTGGGGCTGCAGCCTTCCCACCCACACAAAGGGTGTGAGCTGCCCCCACGGCGTGGGGCTTGAGAGGTGGTTCCGAGACAAAGACAAGATGGAGAGTTGCCCAAGTGCATCCTTTGATCTCACTAAGATGCTTTCGCATAATACGGTCCATACTATTTTTCTTCCTTAGCCCTCTCATTCTGCTGGGAGGGAATCGGTGAGGGAGAATTCATCCCACCATCAGCACCCACCTGCTTTTTCAGTGAAGTCATTATGTGCCAATAACCAGTTCTGGAAATCTCTGTCCAGAACCTTCCACTGAATCACAAGGAGTGAACAATGTCCTAACGGTTTGTTTCATCCTGTGTCTCCCCTCCCGTATCTAACCCTCTCTCAGACTTGCTTTTCTTTTGGATCGTAGATGGGTGGTTAACTTAGAACTCCGCTGTCTAAAAGAAAACCTTCTGGTAATAAAGAAATATAAATAAAACAAGAGAAAGAAAATACACAGTGGGACAAGGTCAGGAGGAAATTGGATTCACTTCATGTTGTGCAGGAGCATCACTCACTTCCCTCTGGCCCCCAGTCAGATTTGGTTTCCAGAGGAGGCAGCTCCTGGGAGCGTATCTATCGCCTCTCACAGGCAGAGTGTCAAGACTTTAATTTAAATGTGGCCCTTCCCTGATGTCAGAAGCCACCTTGCCACGCTAAGCCATGGGGAAAATAGCGGTTCCTTTCGTACAGCATTTTCCATGAACTATAACAGCAGTAGAAAAGGGTGGGGAAGAAATACATTTGTGGCATAGAATTTAAGTTGAAATTTGAGTTCAGTGAGGAAGCTCATAAACACAGCTCCTTGCAGAAGGAGAGCAGGGAGAGGGCTGTTGACAGGAGACGCTGCGGGATTCACTTCACCTGGGTCTTAATGGTTTGCAGATGTGCTATTCTGAACAGTCATCATAATTGGAAAATCAGTTGGCATTTCAACAAATAATTCAAATTGTATGAAGTTCAGTGGCTAAGACACTTGCATGGAAATTCTGCCCCATTCTGTAGTTTCCCACTCCTGGGTGAGGCCAACCATTAGAAACAGATTTATGAAGAGCTCTTCGTTTGGGGCAATTCCAGCGATTATGGAAAATGTGAGTTAAAATTTCAGGCTGGTGGCTCAAGGCAAACTTTGAAGACACTTTGCTAACAAATTTTATATAGATTGTAAGTGTCAGGACCTGATGCTGCTCCTGGACTCTGCTGGTCCCTCTCCCTTCTCACGACTCCTTGTCTCGCACTCAGGTTCCCTTCCACCCGGCATGCTTCCACCAAATTAAACTCCTAAAGCACCACTGGGTCACACCCAAGACGCCAAACTCCTCGAGGGCACTTCTACAGTTTGACATCCAAGGTCATAAAATATCTGCCCAAACGATTTCAGCCCCGGGGTGCTGAAGCTCCCACAGCCAGGCTCCAGGCCGTCCTGCCATGCGCCTTAGCTGGTGTTGTGACCTTCACCTGCACCACCTCCCTCTCCTTCACACACCCCAGCCCCCCATCACCTCCCCTCCACACACCCCAGCCCCCCACATCACCTCCCCCTCCTCCACACACACCAACCCCCAAATTGCCTCCCCACTTCACACACTCCATCCCCCCACATCACCTCCCCCTCCTCCACACGCCCCAGCCCCCCAAATCACCTTCCCTCCACGCACCCCAGCCCCCCACATCACCTCCCCCTCCTCTACACACCCCAGCCCTCCACATCACCTCCCCCCTCCACAACACCCCAGCCCCCACATCACCTCCCCCCTCCACACACACCCCAGCCCCCAGCATCACCTCCCCCTCCACACACCCCAGCCCCCATCACCTCCCCCTCCACACACCCCAGCCCCCCATCACCTCCCCCTCCCACACACCCCAGCCCCCCACATCACCTCCCCCTCCACACACCCCAGCCCCCCACATCACCTCCCCCTCCACACACCCCAGCCCCCCACATCACCTCCCCCTCCACACACCCCAGCCCCCACATCACCTCCCCCTCCTCCACACACCCCAGCGCCCCCACATCACCTCCCCCTCCACACACACCCCAGTCCCCCACATCACCTCCCCCTCCTCCACACACCCCAGCCCCCCAACATCACCTCTACCTCCACACACTCCAGCCCCCCACATCATCTCCCCATCCACACACCCCAGTCCCCCAAATCACCTCCCCCTCCACACCCCAGTCCCCCAAATCACCTCCTCCTTCACACACCCCAGCCCCCCGACAAGCCCCCCTATATCACCTCCCCCTCTACACGCACCCCAGCCCACCCAGATCACCAGGCCCGATTCCTCTGCAGAAGCCTCAAAGAGGTTTTTCTCTGTGCGGTCTCCATATGAGAGTGCCGTCACAGGGATTCTGTCCTATATCCTGTGGAGGACCACTGTCATCAGTGGTCCCTGAAACATACACTTGCCACCCAGACAAGAATATCCAATTGGTAATTTCTCAATCACTTTCCTGCTATCAAAAGAAACTCACTCCTTGAACACTGGCTGAAGAATACAGCCTCAAACCACAGGAAAGAGAATGGCATCTGACCTAATCCTACCCTGACCCGGCATCTGACCTAAGCCGGAAGGGAAGTGTGCACGGCCCATCACCCAGGCGAGTGCTCACGGAGCCCACCCTCGTGGAGGCTGCCCCCTTTGTGTTAAACCTCTTCCCCAGCACATCCCCTGCCCCGCCCCAGAGTCAGCTCCTCCCCTGCAGAGCCCGCCTTCTGCAGCCTCCTCTCTTTATCCAAACGAGTGCTGAGGGCACTTTCTACGCCATTTGTCCTAACAAGGAGGAGCAACAGCCTGCCTCACCCGGGATGCAGGGTCGTGCTGTGAAGGGGCGCTCCTCGCTGTCTAGTCAGGGGGGCCTTGCTGCCCGGGGAGGGGACAGCTGGCGGCGCAGCTGGCGGCAGGGCCTTCTTTCTGTGGACAGTAATGGGTTTCTTTGACTTCCAGACTCCCAGACACGGCTGTGAATTGAAAAGTGCTCCCAGGCCATGGGGTCAAAGAGAGTGGGCCTGAGGGCTCTAGAGGCCCCTTCATCACCGGATGCTGCCCTGCTGCCAGCCAGGCAGGTGCCCAGGGACAGGCCCTGCAGGCGGTCGTGCTGTGCCCCTGCCAGCGCTGGGAGCTGGGGGTCTCCGAGCCAATACATGCTAATTCGAGATCAGCCTCTGACCTTTCAGCTTTTCTCACTGCAGTTCTGAGAAAGAAATCTCAACTGAGAGAATTCCCCAGAGTTTTGGAGAAGGGTGTCGCATTGCTTTCAGAACAAGCCAGATCCCTTCCAATATATTCTATTCTTTAGAGAAAACAGTAAAATTGTGAACACAACAGGAACCCATTCCTTCTGGGGGCCGCTGTGGGGTGGGGCATTGAATGGTACACCCAGGTCCAGAAGCTACTTCCGGCAGGCAGGGCGCTTGGGAAGCCAGGGCCTGGGCTCCATGGACAGGGGTTCCTGTCGTCGGGAGGCAGAGGGGTCCAAGGGGCAGGGAGAACCGGGAAGCAGGCTCAGAGCCAGTCCCATTGTGGGGCTAGAATTGTGATGGCAGCAGGCAGGGTCACTGAGCAGAGGCGGTGGAGGGGACAGAGCTGCCCCCTCGCCACGAGGCAGCCATGGGGAACCACACACTCCTGCCGCCTTCAGGGGTTTCCAGGCCCACCCGCCGCCCTGCCCGGTGCCCCTGCTGGCTACAGCGTGGAGTTTCCCCTTGCACCCTCGGTCAGCCTCCCCTCTGCCTTCCCAGGGGCTTCCCTCACAGAGGGCCCTGTCCTGGGCCTGCCATCCCCACCATCTAGGTCCTTCCACATCTGCCTGGTAACCTCCTCAATGTCCTAGATCCACACTCCCCTCTACCTACCATCCCATCTTCTCTTCTATTTACTGAACATCCTGCGAGAGTGATCTACTCCTGCTCTCAAAGTGGGAGCAGCAGCAGGGCTGAGGCTTTTATACCCCCAACTTCAATACCCCAATTACTGACTCAGGAGCCCTGGGGGTGGGCCCAGCCATTAGGATTTGATTATCAAGTTCCCCAGGGGGGCACCCACTGGTGTCTGAAAACCAGAGCCACACCTGCGCTCCCCTGCGCACGTGCCGTCCACTCCTTTACCTGGCGTAGTCCAGCCCTGCCCTCCATCCCATCAAAGCTGCTCTGCCAAGGTCACCAGCAGCCCCTCCACGGTGAGCCACGTGGCCCTGGGTGTTAGCTTCTGGACAGCATCTGGCCCATTGCTTTCTTCTGGAACTGCTGGTTTTGGCAAATCCAGGCTCCTGGGAGCCCTGCCTAGTGCCCTGTAGCCTGTCGTGTGTGGGGGTGCCTTTCTCCTGCCACCTGCAATGGTGTCATTCTGTGGGGCTCCCTCTCTCCCATTTCCCAGGCTCCAGTGACAGCGGCAACTAACTCTGATCACTATGAACTACAGCTCCTGTCATCTGGTGGACACTCAGAATTCAACCCACCACACCCAGACAGGTCACCACCCATGCACACTCATCTGAGACTCTTTATGGACGACCTTCCGTTTGGGGGATATGCTGTGCCTGTCCTTCTTCCCTCTGAGCCTTTGCACAGGCTGTTCCCTCTCTCAGGAGCCCTTCCAGCCCCACTCCCTGCACCTCACCTGCCTGATGCCCATCCAGCCTGACCTCCCAGACCCTCCATGGACCCCCAAATTGGGCCTGACATCATGACAGGTGCCTCACAGTGCACTGGGCTCCCCTCACAGTGCTGATGACAACTATTATCACAGCCAACTGTCTCCACTGGTAACATTGATTTGAATTATTTTTATCATAAACGGAAAACTAAACAACACTGGGAAGGCAGAGGTCTCAGCTCAGCTTTATAAAAACATCTAAGAACACTTCCATTACTGCAAGTTCAGGAATGGGATTTCAGGGCCATGCCTGCCTCCTGACTAAAGGATTCCTCTCCACAGGCAGCTCCCACACATCTGCTTCTAGTACCCACAGTAAAAAGGGGGTCCTGGCGGGGGCTCAGGGGGCCACTGTCTGCAGCTTGCCTAGCTGCTCCAGGCGTTTCAGGGAGGCTGCTCAGGGACTGTCTGCTTGTGTGAGGATGTGCTGGGGGCTCACAGGCCAGCTGGAAACTGATCTGGCCCACCAGAAGCCACCCTGAAGGAGGTCCCTGTGGTATATATGACTCCCCAGGTGTGTGGCACCTTACAGCGTCTGAATGCGCTGTCCATATGTGACTCCACAGGGCACAGGAAGTCGCATCTCTTCCTGTCCTAAGACCACCCTGCCTGCAATGGTGACCAGTCCTTGTGGGTGTGATTGTCAGAAGGGCTTGTGAGCTTATTCAGCCAACATGGAAACTGCTCCTCCACCCACAGAGGCTCCTCAGGGTCAGCGCTGCCTTGGTCACTGGTTGGGACAGGGACCAGCATTGCCACCTGGCTTGCGTGCACATGGGCTCTCGGGATCTCAAAGTGACAGGGACAGCATTAGGGGTGACATCAAAAGGTCTGAGCCCTGTGCTAGGGTGTCTTTACAGGAGTCAGCAAAGACAGCGAGCAGCCGGCCACGCCTGATCTGATGCCCTGTACCAGTGCCTGGCCAGTGATCTGGGTAGAGATAACTGTCCGGGGCTCCACGGCTGCTGAGAAGCCCAAAGCGGGTGCAGTTCTGGGTGGGCCTGGATGCTTCTGGTCATGCTGTCGTCTGCTCTTCTCTGCTTGTTGCTTGGGCTCAGAATTGGCTTCAGCCCCTACCCCCGCCCCTCCCTGGTGAATCTCCAAGTCTCCCCTGCCCATGCCCTCTGCTCCAACTCACTGCTGTGTTCCCCAGCCATGCCCCAGTCCCCGAGGCCTCCGGGACCTCCCTGACCACCTGTCACAGGAGTTCTCTGCATTTCCTAAATTGGACTGTTGGCCTCTCTAGCAGGATTGGGGAAATGTTCACGGATGATATCCTAAAATATGTTTTCCAGTCGCTTGCTTTCTCTGCCTGTATTTCAGGGACACCAGTGAGCTGTCGATTTGGTGTATTTACATAACCCCATATTCCTTGGAGGGTGGGTCCTTGGAGGACCCGTTGCACTATGGGCCACGTGACTCTTCCAGATGTCCCCATCTCTCTGTCCTGGCTAGCAGCATTCCACACTGAGTCATGACAACGACGATGAGGAGGAGGAAACAATACCCCAAAAGGGTGACTGACTTTTGCTGAATTTAGAACTTACCATGTTCCAAGTCCTGTTGGCTCCATTACAGACAACATCCCATTTCGTCCCATAACTTTGGTACTGTTATGATCCCCATTTTACAGATGAGGAAACTGAGGCCCCATGAACATACTGCCTGTCACATGTCAGGCACCATGAGGCTGCAGGAGTGCCTGGCATGCCCAGCTCAGAGAAGGCCGGAAGGACCTGGCGGCTGAGGCGCTCCCCTGGCCTGAAGCTTCTTGGCCTCAGACAGGACCAGGGACCCAGGGCTGCTTTCTCCCCACCCCAGAGGGAGGTGACAGCAGTGTGTGATCAAGACAGGCTGGGGCGCCCTGGGTACTCAGTCCATGAACCCAGCTCTGCTCCTGGGGGTTCTCCCCTTGGGTCAGGAGCTGTCCCAGGTCCTTCTGCCTGGATCCCAGACCACCCACCAGCACGAAGCTCTGCACCTGGGCTGTTACTTGTGGCTGCAGAAACAGAACTGGGGAGCTAAGGGGAAAAGCACCAACACTGGGTGCCCCAGGCCCAGGCTGGCGTCTCTGAGCCTGTGGCCTCATCTACAGCACAGGGCTAATATGACCAACATCCCACAGGTTTGCTGAAAGGCTTCAAGAGAGATGAATGCATCCAGGGGCCTCAGCACAGGGCGCTCATGAGTGTTCACTCCACAGCCAGCTTGTACCTGGCGTGGTGTGAGGTGCCTTCCGAGGGCAGGCTGGGACGGTGTCCCTAGCATTCCCATGGGAACTGGCCTTGTCTGGGGCCCCGGGCCTCACCTGGCTGGCAGGGGGCTGGCCCACCACCGCCTCGTACGGAGGGGGGAGCTCAGCAGGATAGAGCAGGCCGGGGCTGTTGATGGCCACGTCATACAAAGTGCTGAATGGAGACGGAGCAAAGTCCAGGTGGAGGCCCCTGAAAAGAGAGAATCATCACATCGTCATTGCCCGAAGAAGGAGGCAGAAGTGCTGACAGCTCTCAAAGCATTAGAAGGGCTTCACCTCTTCTAATACTTCCCATCATTGTGAAATAAAAGCTTCAGTCACTGGGCGATTTGCACTTTTGTTTTTTTTTCTGGAACGACATCAACATTTTCAATAAACTCTACCGACCTGTCCATTAAAATTCAAATAATCATACAGCTGATTACATCTTTCATTAAACTGTACATGTTACACGAATGACTGCAACGCGACAGCAGCTTTGCATGTCATGAGAACTTAAGGCAGCAACACCTGTCTGCCTCCGGTTTCTTTCGGGTTGCATTGCAAAGGTGCCACGGGGAATGTTCTATGTCTAAGACCCTCTCCTTCCACTGCCCCTCCTCTGTTCTCACCGCCATGCCTGCAGGACCACTGCAACTCCCACCTCCCAGACACTGCTGCCGATCTCAGTGGTTTCGAGATGGGGGCAGCCGCGGGAGACCAACCTCTGGGCCTCAGTGGACGGTGTGCAGGTGTACTCTGGGGGGTAATAGGGTGGAGGCGGGAGTGGGGGGATGAACTCGTCGAAATCCAGGGTCTGGTGGAGAACGGTGCCATGAGGAGTCACGCAGGCGGGGTTGGCAGGATGTGACCTCTGCGGAAGGAACTGGAAAACAGAGACAACCACAGAGTTATCTGGGACATCTTGTGTGGCTTGTGTCTCATTAAGCTAATTATACACAAGCTTTAATGATCAGTTTGGAATGCCTGTAATTTCAACTGTCAAGCCATGACTGCTAAGCACACACTTTAAAACGAAGGCGCCAGGAGGAACGCCTCGCCTCAGAAGTCTCAAAACGCTTTGTTGCCCACGCTGTTATACAGAATACCTCTTTTTAAATAAAACATATGGTCTGGGAAGTCTTTCATGCTGTCCCTACTGCTCCACCTGGCCCCTCTGATGACAGCACTCAAAGACTGCAGAACGGAAGGCTGTCTGACGTCTGTGGTTTAAGACGGCACTTCGGCTGGGTGTGGTGGCTCATGCCTGTAATCCCAGCACTTTGTGAAGCTGAGGCGGGTGGATCACCTGTGGTCAGGAGTTCGAGACCAGCTTGGTCAACATGGCGAAAACCCGTCTCTACTAAAAATACAAAAAATTAGCTGAGCATAGTGGTGCATGCCTGTAATCCCAGCTACTTGGGAGGCTGAGGCAGGAGAATTGCTTGAACCTGGGAGGCGGAGGTGGCAGTGAGCCAAGATTGTGCCATTGTACTCCAGCCTGGGCAACAGAGTGAGACTCTGTCTGAAAAAACAAACAAATAAACAAAGACGGCATTTCTTGAGTGTGTTCATGAGAAAACACTAGACCCTCCCCTCAAAATGTCCCCACCCCACCCCAGAATTCCTGTGGTGAATCTGTGGGAAATGCCACATTCTCCCTTCTTGGAGTCCTGCATTGTGCATTTGTGTGTTAAAGGCTCTGAGAAGGGCTGTGCTGAAATACTTATTTAGCTGTTTAACACTTTAACCCAGCATTTCTCAAATATTTCATAATGGGCCCCTTTGGACACATAGTATCTATTAATATTTTGCAGTTCTCAGGATTCGACACAGTTTGTAAAACACTGCTCTGAGGAAAGACAGACAACTTCATGAGTTCCAGAACATTCTATTGGCCAACCTTGAACACTGAGATGCTGCTTTAATAGTGAGGTGAAATCACTTTAACAAAAATGAAACCTGTTTCTGCCTAGTTTTCCATTTCTGAAGGACTAACCAACAGCCAACTGCTTTTCTTTCCACCTTCACATCTCTGCTACCCAGAGGTCACCTGTGGTGCGAGATGCCTGGGACATTGCTCCAGCTCCAGTCAATGCCGCCCTGTGAGGCTCTACCCAGCAAAAAGATCCATGCTGCAAAAGCTCTGGGCGCAGGGCAGGTGAGGTAAGGAGAGGAAGGGTGAGTGTGTGTGTGTGTGTGTGTGTGTCTGTATGTGTATGTGTGTTGTGTATGTGTGTATGTTTGTGTGTGTGCATGTGTGTATATGTGTGTGTGCATATGCATGTTATGTGTGTGTGTGTCTGTGTATATATGTGTGTGTTTGTATGTATGTGTATGTTATGTGCGTGTGTGTGCATGTGTATATGTGTATGTATGTGTATGTGCATGTAGATGTGTGTGTGTGTCTCTGTGTGTATGTGTATGTGTGTGTATGCATGTGTGTGTGTGTGTTGAGGGGAAGACAGGGACCCAGAATCACCCTACACAAGCAAGGACAGCTCCATTAGAAAACAGTGAGGTCTCCAAGCACTGTGTGGGGACTGCGGTCCCCAAAGCATTCATGAAGAAGGCATCTGAACGGGTCTTGAAAGATTGGTGGGATTTCATCTAGTGGGTGCTCAGGGAGACACTCAACCCCCAAAACAGGTGAGCCAGGGAAGGATGTGTTTAAGAAAAGCAAATAGATAAGGCTCAGGAAGTCAATTCTTGATTCTGGGGCACTGGGAGCCTGTAAGGGTGTTGGAGCTGGGGAGCAGGGGGACTGGAGCTGCGTGGTAGGAGGTGCCTTCTGGCAGCAGGGGTAGGGTGGGCTGGAGCTGACAGAAGCCAGGACGTGAAGCACTTTTGCACTGGTAGGGGTGAGGTGACGATTCTGAACGGGGTCAAGCGCTGTGAAATAAGCATGCTCTAGGTTGACGGAGAAAGGCTGGTGGCCACGTCTAAAGGTCTAACACATCACAGGAAAATGGCTCCCGTGGGCCTCCTAACACACAGAGCACACTCCTCGCCTCTCTGGCTGGACCGACCCACGGCTGCGTGTGTTTAATTGTCCGAAACAGAGGCGAATCCTCGGCTGTGAACAGGACGCCATGTGCGTCTGTCGTCCTCCGCCTTGAAGGCTGTCAGTCCTAATGCCTGCTGCACAGAGCTGAGAGGCAGGGCGAGGGCAAATGCCCTCAGGTCTAATCAGGAAATATTTTCAATTAGTCTCTATCAGAAATTAGAAAATAATCAATGACATACTCAAGCAAAACTAATGACATGCAGACACCAAAACACTTTCCAATCCAAGGCATCATTCCACCAGGAAGGAGAACAAGCATTTGAGGAGGGGCAGAGGTGCAAGGGACCCTCTCCGCAGGTGCAAGTGAGCAGAGGCTGCCACACACTGGAGGCTATGTAAAGGTTAAAGGACGCGGCTGCATCTGCTCCGGGTCGCCTTTCGGGGGCATGTTGGCCCCACCTTCCTGGACTCGTTCCCAGGCATCCTTTGACCTTGACTCCTCAGCCTCCCCAGCGAGAATCTTGCAAGTGGCGCTTGACGTCTCCCCTCTCTTCCCCACCACCAGTGTGTGTTTAATCAGGTCACGGTGTGTCTCGCGGCCCAGGGTGGCCAGCTTTGTCCTCCGCTATGCAAGGTTGGGCTGGAGGTCTGCAGACTACGCTTCCCAGGCTACCTTGCCCGGGCTGCGGGCGGGCTCTGCCTGTAGGGGGCGCCAGAGGGTACCTGGCCGGCCTGCGGGGCGAGGCGGGGAGCTGCGGATTTCCTGCGCCTTCCCACTTCCTCCCTTCAGTTCCCCGGCTCTGCGGGCTGAGAGCTGCCCTCCGCAGTTATTCCTCTCTCCTTAGCCTCAGCACCCTCTTCTGTTCCTTCAGCCTTCCACACCCAAGTAACCTGCTCCCCGTAACTGTGTTGAAATCCTAAGAGCAATTTCTTTTCCTGACCATCTGGGGCACATCTATTTTACCCACCTCTGTGCCCTCTCACAATCGCACACAGCGGGTACTCAGTAAACTTCTGCAGAGGAGACGGGCAGACGCCTCCTTGCGGGGCACCTCCGCTCAGCCCCTGTCCACCTCCTCCTCGCAGGAGCTTCTAACCTGTGTGCCTCTCTGCCTTGATTTTCTGTCTCTGTAATTTGGTCACCATCCTGCTACCACAGCTGTTTTTAAATCAATCTGATGAGGTCACTGCAGTTGAAAAGATTTTAATGAGACCCTGGCTGACTGAACTCCATCTGGTTTCCAGCTTCCTAACCCAGCGCCCCCAAACTCCCCGCTCTTCGAACAAACCTGCTCTAATCCCTACTATCAAACACGTATTGTTCCCCTCTTTCCAGCTCCCCACCTCCCTTTCACCTGGCGCCTCCCAGTCACCTTCAGGACCAGCGGAAATGCCTGTGACCCTGAAAAGCCAGTGGGCAGCCACCCCTCCCCCACCCCGCCCAAGCTCCAGGCTCTGCAGCCTCACCTGCATGTTGACTGCTAGGTATAAAGCTCAACTCTGCACCTGGAGGTGGAGGGCAAAAAAGGGGCTCTGAACAGTCCCTTCTTTCCCAGGTGGCTCTGCTTGCCCTGATCTGTAACTGCTTTCTCTGATCCATGTGGTGACAAATGTACACCTGTGTCTGGTGCCCAGCTGGGGCTCACGCACCTGACGTGGGCATCACAAGTGCCCAGGGCTGTCCTCACACGACAGGAGTGAGGATTTGAGACCCCGCTGGAGAAGAGCCCCTGCTCAGTCTGCTCGGGGGAGAGGGGATCCGAACTCAGGTGTGTGCTGTCCTTCTGGGTGCATGTGGAAGTGAAGGAGGATAAGAACTAAGGCTACCTGGCTTTGGGCAGCTTCCCAAAGCCCACTTAACCCAGAGCCCCAAACAGTTCGGTCTATCCACACAGCCCAGAGTCTGGGATCTGAGGGACAGCATGAAGAGGTCAACCTGCCTGGGACCGGGAGTCGGACCGCAAGTCAGTTGTCTCTGGGCCCTGCCTGGGCACTGAGGCCCCACAGGATGTGAGCACATTTCTGATCCTGTGAGTCTCAGTCCCCTTCCCTGAGAAGCACCATTGCTCACACAGACCCAGACAGCAGTGCTGTGTGGCCGAAAGGAGGGCTTGGATCATCAGTATGAGCTCATCCAGCCCATGCCTCCATCTCCTGCCATCAGGAACAAGGTGGGGCAGGGCAGGCGTCAGGGGTCTGTGGACAAGGGCCGGGGATTTCCAGAAACACCGTGGAGCTCTGAGCTGCCCATTCCTCCAGGTCCCAGCCAGGTCTGCTCACCTCCCTTTATATTTAGTGGTTTCCTGCCCAGCACCCAATCTCCCTGCTCCCTCCACCAATGTCCTCGCCACATCCTGGCTCCTGAAGGGAGCACACACCCCTCTGAGTTTTTCCAGAACGACTCAGAATTACAGGGAAGGGTCCTGTCCCTCTGCCTTCCTTAGACTTGGTAGAAACAGCAGGCTTGTTACTACCGAAGTTTGCTGAATCAACTTCCTCCTGGACAACCCTGCAGATGAGCTGGAGCTCCTGCTCTGTGCTCCAGACCCTGGGGAGAGCCTGCCCTGTGGCTCCCTGGTCCTGCCGCCACCCCCAGGTAGGTTCCATGCCCACCCAGGGCTCCAGGGTGCCTTACTGCACAGGGTGAGGCCTGTGTTCATTACTACTGTAATTGCACAAGGAAATAGGAATGCAGACAGGAAGAGCTGCTCGTTCTGTGAAAACCAAGTTGAATGCTTTGGAAAGACTGGATAAAGGAGGGCAGCCAAGCAGAAACCACTGCCAAGTCAAGTCCAGGCAAGGCAGGTCTAAGAGCAGAGAAGAATCATAAAAATCTAGGGAAGGTCTGTTTCCCCTGGCTGGCTTCCCCTGGCTGGCTCCACTTTAGAGGAACTGAATCTGAAAATCATTGATGGTGTGATTTCCATGAACTTTCTGCAAGAAATACACCCAGACAGGACAACAGACCCATAACCAAAGGGATGACCATGGCCCCAAATGAGATGACTGTGGAGAGGTGCTCATTAGCATATTTAACGTCAAAGAAAAACGATGGTGTGTCCACATCATTTTTATGATTGTCTGCATTAGCTGTTTGGATGAAGTAGCCGCCTGTTGTTCCTGGTCTGATAGATAAGTAGCACCTACTGTCCAGAGACAATTCTGTGGAGCCCAGGCCTCAAGGACCTCAAGGTCACTGTGGGTCCCTGGAGCGCCCTCTCCAGCAGGTGCAGCCAGTGCTGGGGTGAGGCAGAGAGAAGATACTGGTGAACTTGGTGATGCTGTGGCTCCCATGGGGTGGTGTCATGTCCCTGACCAGCCAGCACCGCTTAACCAGCTCCATGGGCAAACCCACAGTTACCACGCTATGGAAGGCACAGTGCCTCCTCTGCACTGTCTAAAGGAGGTCAACTCTGTAGGGAGGGCGGACAGCTACCTAAATGACAATAATGAAAGATGAAATTAACAAGCGCATGCCTAATGGAGATACATGTCATAGTAGATGATATTCCTGAGGCTGCAGCAGCTGGCAAGGAAGTAAGTGAAGAAGAAAACAATGTAACAGAAAAGTGGAAGAATGAGATAACATCTAAAAACAAAAAAAAATGACATTACAGACACTTAACTGATCAAAAACCTTTTTCCACTAAATGATGTCAATCAACCACATTGTATCATCAGAATGTCTTTTGCCACGATTTCCACAGATATTAGAGTACCTCAGCTTCATCAGTTTTGACAACAGGCAGAACGCTTTGCTTCTCATGGATACAAGCATGCATTATGTTAGTTCCATCGGCAGTTAATGATCCCAAATTGCTGATCCACAGAAATAAGATGGGAGTTTCAGGTTCTTTGGAGGACTTGTTCTTGCTATTCTTAGATTCCCACCAGGACTGGACACGTAGCAAGGCCCCTGAGATAATTGCTGACTAACTGAATGAATGAATGAGTGAGCAAAGAAGTGAACAGATCAGTAAACACAAAACCGGGACTCTTCCTGAAAAAGGGTTATGGCTGGAATTTTGATCAATTGTGTAAGTTGTCAGCACATCACTCACAGTAGAAATCACAGCCTGGGTCCGTCCTTCTAACATGGAGGAGCAGGGAGAGGGGCTGGGGAAGTGGGGCTGAGACCCGCACAGTGGAGCAGAGTTGCCAGGCTGCAGGGCTGCCTCAGGGGCAAACTGGGAAGAGGTGCTCCTTCCTGCGGGAGGCCAGGGCATGGCTGTCATCCCCTCAGCCCAGCACCCCTCTATAGGGCGCTGCACAACAGGGCACCAGAGAAGGGCCGTCGGGGCTGGAGCTGCGGCTGGGGGGGCTTCCCACAGGTTCTTTCTGAGAAAAGAAATTAGTTGATTGGGAAAGGGTGGCCGAAGGGCTTATACACACTTGCCCACAGTGACCTTCCTCCTTAATTATGCTCTCTTTATAAATTAGTGCTTCTCACTTTGAAGGTCTCAGATACAAATAAACACCAGAAGAGTTAGTACAACAAAAGCCACAACTGAATGCAAGAAATGAAAACCCGCTCAGAACAAAGAGGGCAACATAGAGGAAGGTAAAGAACACAGAAACAGCAGTGAGCGGTAAAGCTTCTATAAGGTTAAATCTAAAGGGGTCATGAAGATGTGAAGGGATGCTGTGATTTAAGGGCTAAGGATGGGTGACATAGACAGGACATCCCAAAGAGCTTACACTCTAACACATTCCACCTGGAACTAAATGGCTTAAATCACAGCAGGAAAACCCAGAAGCTGGCCATGGTGTGGGAGGAGGAGGGAAGTGACACACTCCAAAGAAATGACAGGGTAAGAAGAAAGTCAGGCTGAGGAAAGCACCAAACACCAAGGCACACAGATGCCAAGAGACGCCTTCTTCTCTGGGACTAGTGGTTGCCTGGTTAATGAATAAGAAAGTTATTTAAAGTGGGGAGTTTCACACACACATACACATGCAAACATAATACATACATACTGAACCCATTTTACTTTAACTTAAATCCCGTATATGTGGACAAATTCATAGAAAGACACAAACTACCAAAACAGACTTGAGAAGAATAGAAAATGTGAGAAGAGATTGAATTAGTAATAATACAACTATCCACAAGGAAAAGTGCAGGCTCAGATGGCTTCACTGGTGAACTCTATCAAATATTTAAAGAAGGGCCACGCATGGTGGCTCATGCCTATCATCCAAGCACTTGGGGAGCCCAAGGAGAGAGGGTCACTTGAGCCTATGAGTTCGAGACCAGCCTGGGCATCATAGAGGGACCCCCATCTTTACAAAAAAATTAAAAAATTAGCTGGGTATGGTGACGTGTGCCTGTAGTCTCAGCTACTTGGGAGGCTGAAGTGGGAGGATTGCTTGAGCCCAAGAGGTAGAGGCTGCAGTGAACCCTGATTGCACCTCTGCACTCCAGCTAGGGGGACAGAGTGAGACCTTGTCTCAGAAACAAACAAACAAACAAAAAACATTTAGCTGGGTGTAGTGGCTCACACCTGTTATCCCAGCACTTTGGGAGGCTGAGGCGGGTGGACCACCTGAGTTCAGGAGTCCAAGACCAGCCTGCCCAACAAGGTGAAACTCCATCTCTACTAAAAATACAAAAAAAAAAAAAAAAATAGCCGGATGTGGTGGCACATGCCTGTAATCCCAGCTACTAAGGAGGCTGAGGCAGGAGAATCACTTGAACGTGGGAGGTGGAGGATGCAGTGAGCTGAGATCGAACCACCGCACTCTAGTTTGGGTGACAGAGTGAGAGTCCATCTCAAAAAAAAAATTTAATGAATAATTAATACCAATTCTTCAAAACAATCTTCCAAAAATAGAAGAGGAAGAAACACTTCCCAACTCTTCTATTAATATAAAAAGGATTACATATCATGACCAAGTGGGATTTATCTTGTGAATGCAAGGTTGGCTTAATATCAGAAAAATCAATCTGTGTAATTCAACATATTAAGACAACAGAGGACAAAAACCTCATGGTCATCTCAATAGATGCAGAAAAAGCATTTGACAAAATCTAACTTACTTTTTGATAAAAAAAAAAAAAGACCCATCAAACTAGGAATAGAAGGGAACTTCCTGAATCTGATCAACAGCATCTATGAAAAACCACAGCTAACATACTACTTAATGGTGAAAGACTGGATGCTTCCCCTAGATACAAGCTAAGAAAGTCCACTCTCACCGCTTCTATTCAACATTGTAGTGGAGGTTCCAGCCAGGGCAATTAGGCAAGAAGACAAAATAAAAGACATCCAGAGTGAACTAAACTGATTTCTATTTGCAGGTGACATGATTTTGCATATAGAAAGAATCCAGAGAAAAACCCAACAACAATAAAGCTCAAAATGAGTTCAGCATGGTTTCAGGATATGAGATCAATACAAAAAATCATTTGTACTTCTATATATTAGCAATGAATGATCTGAAAATTTAATCAAGATAGTAATTCCATTTATGATAGCATCAAGAAGAATAAGATACTCAGGAATAAATTTAACAAAAAAGCAAAAGTTGCACACTGAAAACTGCAAATATAACTGAAAGAAATTAAAGAACATCTAAATGAATGGAAGGGTACCTCATGTCCATAGGTTGGAGGACCTACCATTGTTAAGATGACAATATTCCTGAAACTGATCCACAGATTAACCACAATCCTTATCAAAATACCAGCTGGATTGTTTGCAGAAGTTGACAAACTCATCCTAAAGTTCATATGAAATGAAAGGGCACAGAATATCCAAAACAATGTTCAAAAACTACAGAACTGGAGGGCTCACACGTCCAAATGTCAAAACTTACTATGAAGCTACAGCAATTGAAACTATGTGGCACTGGCATCAGGACAGACATAAGTCAAGGGAATAGAATTGAGAGTCCAGAAATAAACACGTATATCTATGGTCAATTGATTCTGACTAATATTACCAAGACCATTCAATGGGGAAAGATTCATTTTTTCAACAAATGGTGTTGGAAACAGAACAAAGCTGGACCCCTACCTCACACAGTGTATAACAATGAACTCAAAATGGTCTAAAGACCTACGTGTAGGCCGGGTGTGGTGGCTCACGCCTGTAATCCCAGCACTTTGGGAGGCTAAGGTGGGCTGATCACAAGGTCAGGAGTTTGAGACCAGCCTGGCCAACGTGGTGAAACCCCGTCTCTACTAAAAATACAAAAATTAGCCGGGGTGGTGGCACATGCCTGTAATCTCTGCTACTCGGGAGGCTGAGGCAGGAGAATTGCTTGAACCTGGGAGGCGGAGGTTGTGGTGAGCCGTGATCACACCACTGCACTCCAGCCTGAGTGACAGAGCAAGACTCTGTCTCAGGGAAAAAAAAAAAAAAAACCCTAAGTGTAAGAGCTAACAGTAAAACTATAAAGCTCTTAGGCATTGCTTTCTTAGATGTGACACCAGAAGCACAAACAACTAAAGAAAAAAACAGAGAAATTGAACTTCATCCAAACTGAAACTTTTGTGCTTCAAGTGAAAAGATAACCCATAGGGTGGGAGAGAAATGTACAAATTATATATCTGATAAGGGGGTTGTGCCTGAAATACAGAAATAACTTTTACAACTCAGTAATAAAAAGACAAATAACCCAATTTTAAAAATAGGCAAAAGGTCTGAAAAACATTTCTGTAGGGAAAATATACAAATAGCCACCGTGCATGAAAGTATGTTCACCATCATTAATTATCAGGGAAATGCAAATCCAAACCACAATGAAATACCACTTCACCACCACTAAGATGGTTATAATTAAAAGAAAGATCCTAAGTGTTGGAGTGGATGTGAAGAAACGAACCCTCATGGTCTCACAGTAGGAATGTAAAATGGGACAGCTGCTTTGGAAAACCATCTTGCAGTTCCTCAAAAATAGAATCATCCTTATGACCCAGCAATTCCCCTCCAAGGTATACACCCAAGATAAATTAAAACATATGTCAGCACAAAAACTTGTACAAGGATGTTCATAACAGCATTATTAATAACAGCCAAGAAGGCAAACAGCCCATATGAACATCAACGGATGAACAAGCAAAATGTAGTATAGTGATTCAACGGGATATACTGTTGGGCCGTAAAAAATAATGAAATGTTGGTACATGTAGAAACATGAATGAACCTTGAAAACATCATGCTAAATGAAAGAAGCCAGACACAAACGGCCACAAATTGTAGCATTCAATTTATATGGAAGGTGCAGAACAGGCAAATCCATGGATACAGAAAGTAGATTAGTGGTTTCCTAGGGCTGAGGGCTGGGAAGGAAATAGGGTGACTGCTAAAGGCTATAGGGTCTCTCTTGGGGATTAAAAAAATGTTCTAAAATGGATTGTGGTGAAGGTTGTACAACTCTGTGAATATATTAAAACCGCTGGATTTTAAATGGGGGAATTGTATGATAGGAGAATTGTATGTCAAGACAGCTGTTACCCAATCCCCCATCTCACAGATCCCTGGTAAAAGAAAAAAAACATTTATACAGTGTCCCTCTGAATCCACAAGGAATTGCTTTGACAACCTCCTCTGCCACTGGATACTAAAATCAGTGGAGGGTGACGTCTTTTATATAAAATAGTGTTGTATTTGGACATAACCTACACACATCCTCCTGTATACTTTGAATCATCTCTAGAATACTTCTAACACCTAATACATTATAAATGCTATGGAAATAGTTGTTATACTGTATTGTTTTTTATTTATATTTTTGTTGTTGTTTTGTTATTTTTATTGTGTTTTTTCTTTGAATAGTGTCGATCTATGGTTGGCTTAATGGGGGCTGACTGTACATACATGGACTGACCTTTTTCTGCCTGAATAAAGCCTCTTCTGAGAGTCAGTCTGCTGTGTGGAGTGCCTCGTGGTCTTTCCTGCATAAGCTGCATCCAATCTAACAACCCTTTTCTGTGTTTTTAAAGTGGGGTTAGAGCTGAAAGGCACTTGTCAAGCAATGTGTATGTGGACTCCCTCTAGATTTTTTTTTTTTTTTTTTTTGAGTCTCAATCTCGCTCTGTCGCCCAGGCTGTAGTGCAATGGCGCAATCTTGGCTCACTGCAACCTCCGCCTCCCAGGTTCAAGCCAATTTCCTGCCTCAGCCTCCCGAGTAGCTGGGATTATCGGCATGTGCCACCATGCCCGGCTAATTTTTGTATTTTTAGTAGAGATGGGGTTTCACCATGTTGACCAGGCTGGTCTCGAACTCCTGACCTCAGGTGATCTGCCAGCCTCCCAAAGTGCTGGGATTACAAGCATGAGCCACCAGGCCTGACTCCTCTAGATTTTTATCAGCATTTATCACAACCGCCATAGTTGTCTCACTTGCATCTAATGGACAGCAATATATTCAGCAGCACCCTTTCACCAAACCTTTCCAAAGAACTCGACTGTGCTGTACCAGAAACAATTATCTTTCTGCACTCATATTTCATGGCTTTACATAGTACCAGAATATGTAATTATAACAAATATCACTGGCATAAAGTAGTCAGGAATAGCTACAACTGTCCCTTGGAAAGCTCATGGCCCAGCTTCCTGGAGCAGAAATGGCGCAGGGGTGAACTGCGGAAGCTACTGGTAGGGAATGGTTCGCACAGTCAGCCTGGCTCAAGCATCCGGCCCACATGGCAAGAGCCGACCTCCATGTGGCCACCACGTTCCTTCAAATCCCATTCCCACAGATGAGCGGACTCATCCCGTCAGCAGCTCTGTGAGGACAGCAGGGCACACACTTCATTTTTAGAGCCGAGGAAACGGGGTCCCACAGGCAGTGATGTGCCCAAGATTGTGCCAGTCCCACAGGGCGCCATGGCCACCCTCTGAATCAGGGAAGTGTGGATTCACCCATCACCAGCTCTCTTTTTCCTCGCCCATGACTCTGAAGCCCGGCAGCAGAGCCGGGGTCTCATCAGGAGAGCAGAGCCTTGGGCTCCCGCGGAACCCGTCACAGAGCGGAAAGGATGTGCTGGCAGGAACCCCGGTATTTCTGCTTCCAAGCCAGGGGTGTGAGGCAAACTCACCCACAAAGTACTCAACGAGGAAACAACAGAGCTTCTGACGGCAGCCGCTGTCGCCGCAGCCTGCCTTTCCCTTGCACAGTATTTTCTGCTGGTAAAGAGCCTCAGCCACCATGTCTGCAGACATTGCTGCGACGTCCCAGTGACAGACTGATATTCCCTGCACATTTCAAATCAAACATATCACACGTATTAGGGATCCCCAGGCATCCCATTCATTCCACTTCACAGGTGAGGAAACTGACGCACAGGTAGGTTCAGTGACACACCCAGAGTCACCTGCCTCGAATGCGGAAGAGGTGGGACTCAGACCCTGGCGCGCCTGGCTTGAGACGCACGGCTCGACGCCTGTTCGAGACGCATGGCTCCACGCCTGCTCATGCCCCACCCATCACAACTACAGAACGACTCTGCACACTGCTGTTATAATCGTATATGCTCTCATAAAGAGAATTCACTTTATTCTGATTTAGTTGGCAATTTTCATTTTAATGCATAAAACCAGGAGAATGCAAACTTTTAGCATTTACATGCCTTTAGTTCTGTAAGTTTGGTCAAATTGATGTGATACTTACAGATCAATAGTAAAATCTGCTGAGGTGAGGAGAAGCCCCTGGTACTTAACCTTTCCTTTACAGAACACGTTGGAGAAAATTGCCAACATGAGGCCCCGATGAACAAGGGCAGAAGTTCATGGCTACCGAAGAACTGCTTAATTAGATACCTTTCAGAAAACTGCATCCTCCCAGAAAGGGCAGCCTGGCTGTGACAGCTGTGTGGATATACACCGGGAGGGAGAGACTCCCGTGGCATGCAATTAGGACCAATGAATTTTTAACGTCTTGGTAATGATGCTCTCTGGCCCTGTATCTTCATTAACTGATGTTGACTGCCACAGGGTGAATGACAAAGAAGAGCACATTAAAAAAACCCACTATAAGAACCAGCTGCCTTTTCTTGCATAAGATGCATAAAACATCGCGTGGGAAGCAGGGTAGGTCTCAAAGGGGCAAATTGAGAGACAGAGAGACAGAGACAGAGGCAGAAAGACACACACAGAGACAGAGAGAGACAGACAGACACACACACATACACACACACGCACGCGCACATAGATATTCCTACCCTTACCATGGAAAAAAAATATTTTTTCATCAATTTCTCTTTGTTGTACTCTGTAGCATTCTGATCAGTAGGCTGTGTTCCATTCACATTGAAAGGGGAAGAGCGTTCATTATTTATGAGATGTGTATTGATAAATGTGTATTAATAACCCACATATTATAATATGTGTTCGTGAACCACGCTCCAGGCCTCCTCGCTGCCCCTGCAAGTAGCAGGTCTTCCTGTGTACGACCCTGGGCAAAGGGTCAAATGATGGCCAGTGACTGGCTGCTGGAGTATGAGCTGAGGGTTCATTAGCAAATCAAAAATGCACAGGTTAGCAATTTTCCAATTGGAAAAGAACTGATCTTCTAACACCTCTAAACTTCCCAGATTAAAAGAGAATTATGAAGCCCAAGGAAGGCACCTTGCTTTGGAGGTGCTGGGTCCAGGGTATGTCCAGGGCTGCAGGAATTTCACTACATGACTCAAGGGCACATGCCAGGGGCCATCCTAGAGAACATGACAGTGGTAGAACCCTGTCAATATGGAGCTCCAACAACACCTAAAATAAATACATCAGCGGCGCCACGTGTACAGATGCTTGGTCTTCCAGAGGGCAACACAAGGTGGCCTCCAGGTGCCATGCACTGTCAGGGGCCACTGTCCTCACCACATCTGGCTGAAGCCAGAAGCGTCCACTCCTACACAGGTTTCAAACCGCGCAGAGGAGGAGGGGATTAGGCCACTCACCATCTGCAGGATGTCGGAGGAGACCATCTGCATACAGCACATGGCTGTGGCCAGCGCACACACGATAGTGGACAGGACGTTGAGGGCACACACGCTGAAGAGGAGATCCTGCGAGGAAAGGTGCAGGAGAATGTCAGCCTCATCCCGAAATCCCAGATAGCAGAATCCTTAGCTCTCCTGCCAGGGCCCAGAATTGGCGAGGTCGATGACCATCCACTTCACGGAGGTTTTGTTTTGTGTGTGTCTGTGTTTTCCTCATAATCAAAATTGGCCTTTCATAGAAACACATTCGTTTATTCCATTACAATGATGATCAAAGTATTCATAATACTCAACAATGTGTTTTACAATTTTGATAATTATTAGGTAGTCAGTAACATGTCTAAGAAAATCATAAGGTGGCCAACATTTAAGGACGTGGGCAATTTTTATCAATCACAACCTATAACTCAAGTGAAACTTTTTATCTTGAGATAATTGTATATTCACATGCAATTGTAAGAAATCCTACAGAGAGATCCTGGGTACCCTTTATTCGTTCTCCCTTAATGGTAACATCTGGCAAATCTGTAGTTCAATATCACAGCCAAATACTGACATTGGTATAGTCAGGATGCAGAACAGTCCCATCACCACATGGGTCCCCCCCAGTGTTGACATTTTATAGACACACTCACCTCCCTTTCCCTGCTCCCCATTTAACCCCCAGTTCCGATCTCCTGTCAATCATTAGTCTGTTCTCCATTTTTTATAATTTTGTCATTTCAAGAATGTTGCATAAGTGGATTGCACAGCATGTGACCTCTCAGAATTGGCTTTTTCCACTCAGCATAATTCCCTTTAGACTCATCCAGGTTGTTGCATGTGTCAGTAGTTGACTCCTTTTTATTGCTGAGTAGTATTCCACCGTATGGATGTACCACATTGGTTTAATTCTCAACAACTGAAAAATATCTGGGTTTTTGGTATTCCAGTTTTCCAGTTGTGGGCTATTACAAATAAAGCTGTTGTGAACGTTTGTTTATAGGTTTTTGTGTGAACATAAGTGTTTGTTTCTCCGAGATAAATGTCCAAGAGTACAATTGCTGATTTGTACAGTAATTGCATGTTTAGTTTTATTTTAAAAACTGCAAAAATGCCTTCCAGAGTGGCTGAACAATTTTTAATTCCCACCAGCAGTGTATGAGTGATTGGGTTTCTCTGCATGATTGCCAACATTTGGTGTCACTGTTTGTGTTTTAGCTATTCTCATAGGTGCATAATGATACTCCTTTATAAAAGGTTTTAATTTGCATTTCCCTGATGCTAATGATGTCAAACATCTTTTCATGTGCTTATTTGCCATCTAGAGATGCTCTTTGGTAAAATGTCTGTTCATGTCTTTTGCCCATTTTCTAATTGTAATGCTCACTTTTTTTTTGTGGTGTTGAGTTATGAGAGTTCTTTATGTATTCTAGGTACTAGTTCTTTATCAGATAGGTGGTTTGCAAATATTTTCCCCCAGATTGTAGCTTGTCTTTTCATGTTTCATATAGAGTCTTAGTCAGCTCAGGCTGCTATTACAAAAGTACCATAGACCAGGTGGCTCTAACAACAGTCACTTCTCACAGTCCTGAAGTCTGGAAGTCTGAGATCAGGGTGCCAGCCTGTTGGATTCTGGTAAGGGCCTGCTTCCTGGCTGAAGATGGATAATGTCTCACTGTGTCCTTGCTTAGTGAAAATAGGGCAGGGGAGCTCTCTAGTGCCTCTTTTAAAAGCGTACTAATCCCATCATGTGGACTCTACCCTCATGACCTAACAACCTCCCAAAGGCCCTGCCTCCTATTAAATAATAACGTATTGGGAATTAGAATTTCAACATATGAATTTTGGAGGGACACAAGCATTAAGTCCATTATATCTGAGTTTTTAAAGAACAAAAAATTTTAATGTTCTTGAGATCCAACTGATCAACTTTTGTTCCATACTTTTGGTGTCAAGTCTAAAACTTTGTCAAGCCCCAGATTGTGAACAGTTTCTCCCATTTTTTTCTAAAGGTTTTTATAGTTTCATAGTTTGCATTTAAGTCTATGCTCCATTTTTGTTTTGAGATAGGGTCTCGCTCTGTTGCCCAGGCTGGAGTGCAGTGGCACAGTCATGGCTCACTGCAGCCTCGACCTTCTGGGCTCCAGTGATCCTCCCACCTCAGCCTCCTCAGTAACTGAGACCACACGTGCATACCACTGTGCCCAGCTAATATCATCCATTTTATGTTAAATTTTGAATAAGATGTGAGTTTTAGGTTGAGGTTCCTTTTTATGTTTTTAATTTCATTTTCCAAATGTTCATTGCTAGTACATAGAAATGTGACTGATTTTTGTATGTCTATGTGATATCTTGAGACTTTGCTGAAATTATTAGTTCTAACAATTTTTTGAAGATGCCAGGGGATTTTCTATGTAGACAATCAGGCCATCTGCAAGTGTTTTATTGATTTCTTTCCATTTTATTACATTTTATTATTGTTGTTGTTCTTTTTTTTTGCCTTGTAGCTCTAGCTAGAACCTTGAGCATTATAAATAAAAATATAAGATGACTAAGATAATGAAAGCAGACATCTCTGTCTTGTGCTGTATCTTAGAGGGTAAACTTGATGGAGTTTTAACAGTCGAAGTGCAATATATCCTTCATTGAGAAGCTTACTCTCAAATCCATGACAGAAATAGAAAAAAAAAAGATTTAGAAGGATAGTATGTCCTTCAATTAAATCTTTTCATATACAAGTGTACAAAATACTGTACACACTCAAAAAGCTATCAGAAAACATGAATCTTTCACCACAAAGGCTATGGTGTTAATCAGATTAGTTTCAATTATCTAATCAAGGGGTTGGCAAGTGCTCAAGAGGAGATGAGGAATGCCGCCCTCACTGACACGCCCTGTGCGTGCACTAGGATGTGGGCACACAGAGTCTAGCAGCATCCTCAGGGCTTGTTCATGCATACAGGAGCCCATGTGAGTAGTATTCCACCTGTAACATCCTCTGGACAATTCCCTGTTCTCCTACAGACATCACTGCCCAATCCTCTTCCTCAGAACCTGCTCATCAGTTCTCAAACCCACACTAACAGTAAAGAAGTGTGATTAGGATAATATCATGGAATGTGGTTAACATACAGTGTTTAAACACTTTCCCAAGTTTATAGAACCCCGTGCACATGTGAAGGCAGAAAAATGAGTCCTGAACTTAAGAAGCATTAGGCAGAACCGGCCGGGCGTGGTGGCTCACGCCTGTAACCCCAGCACTTTGGGAGGCCAAGGTGGGCAGATCACGAGGTCAGGAGATCAAGACTATCCTGGCTAGCACGGTGAAACCCCATCTCTACTAAAAATACAAAAAATTAGTCGGGCGTGGTGGTGGGCACCTGTAGTCCCAGCTACTCGGGAGGCTGAGGCAGGAGAATGGCATGAGCCCGGGAGGCGGAGCTTGCAGTGAGCCAAGATTGCACCACTGGACTCCAGCCTGGGCAACAGAGTGAGACTCCGTCTAATAAAAAGAAAAAAAAAAAAAGAAGCGTTAGGCAGAACCAAGGCAAGGCTCAGTTTAGGACTAACTATTCCCTACTTGGGAGGTAAGGCCTATCCGAGTCCCTGAATGATGTGGGAACAGGCACTGTTCCTGTGTGAGCACCAGGCACTATTATCACTAATCCTTTCGGGCAGTTCTTTTCCCAGGCTCAGGTCGTTTCTTCATATGCACGTGCTAACCAGCATCCAACTGACAACTCCAGGCAGACCCTCTGAAGACCCCCCTGGTTCTCTCTTGGTGCAGCTCTGCCCTCGCTGGTGCTCTGTCCTGAGAACTCTCATCTCCAGGCCTTGATCCCCCTCAGACTCTCAGCTCTCTAAGCCCACCCCAGGGAGTCTGCAAGGACCCTGCTGAGTTCCCTTTCCAGCACTGAACCTGGAAACTCTCTCAAGGCAGTAAGCTGGAGCAATCGAAGGGCTCACCTTGCTTATCACCCACCCCTCAGGGATCAGGATCCTTCATTGCCTGATAGTGTCTTCCTACACTGTGTCCATTTTGGGGGGCTGTTTCAGGCAGGAGGTTAAATCCAGTGTCCTGCTACTCCATCTTGGCCAGAAGCTCTCAGTGGCTTTTTTGTTTGCGTTTTCTAGGTGTTTGTAGCAGGACTAGGCAGACCGCCTTAGGGATCCTGTGCATGTTACTATAAGCATCTCCACTGCCCTCCCTGCTCCTACAGCTGCTAGACATGCAGCAGGATGGGGGCTTAGTTGTGGCAAACAGCAGGCACAGGTGGGGCTGGAGGGAGGCTGAGGAGCCTAGATTGTATTTTGCAGGTGACGGAATGCCACCGAAGATGTGTAATGCTGGGAAAGAGGTCATACAACCTGTTTTTTGTTGTTGTTGTTGTTGTTGTTTGTGGTGGTGGTGGTGTTTTTTTTTTGAGATGGAGTCTCGCTCTGTCACCCAGGCTGGAGTGCAGTAGTGTGATCTTGGCTCACTGCAACCTCCATCTCCCAGGTTCAAGTAATTCTCCTGCCTCAGCCTCCTGAGTAGCTGGGTCTACAGGCGCCCGCCACCACGCCTGGATATATATATATATATTTTTTTGTATTTTTAGTAGAGATGGGGTTTCACCATGTTGGCCAGGCTGGTCTTGAACTCCGACCTCAGGTGATCCACCCGCCTTGGCCTCCCAAAGTGCTGGGATTACAGGTGCAAGTCACCGTGCCCAGCCCATGCAATCTGTTTTCAGAATTGATTGAGAAAGACACCTTTGCAGGGAGGGCCTAACACAGAACTACAGATGGAGTAAACATCGGTTGAAGTGAGACTGGACACAGGGCAGTGACCCGTGAGGCGGTACCGGAGAGGAGTCAAGCAGAGCCCAGGAGGAGGCATGCAGATGCCGGTCTGAGGGCGACTCTGAAGTTCAGAACAAAAGGGTGTGGCTGTTTACTGGGGTAGGGGAGACAGGGATGAGTGTGCAGATATAGTAGAAAGATGTCTGGTGAGTGGAAACATGAGTCCCATGGCCTGCGCGTGGGCCAGGGACTGTGGGAGAGAAGCAGTCTTAACACCTCAGCAGGCTGGGTGCAGTGGCTCACGCGAAGCGGGAGGATCACTTGAGGTCAGGAGTTCGAGACCAGTCTGACCAACATGGTGAAACCCCGTCTCCATTAAAAATACAAAAAATTTAGCCGGGAGTGGTGGCGCATGCCTGTAATCCCAGCTACTCAGGAGGCTGAGGCAGGAGAATCGGTTGAACCTGGGAGGTGGAGGTAGCCGTGAGCCAAGATCATGCCATTGTATTCCAGCCTGGGCAACAAAGTGAGAGTCTGTCTGGAAGAAAAACAAACAAACACACAAAAAACACCTGAAGTGGTCTGGGACATGTGGAGGCTGAATTACCAGTGGGCCTGACCCACTGAGATGTTGGCAAATGGTTGGAAATTGGGGGCTGGGGCTGACGATGGAGATCAGAACTGGGGGTGTGGACCAGGAGTCATCCCTACAGAGTTCAAATGTGCCTTCACCTTGCAGATGTCCTTGATGTATCTGCGGGCCCATGTGTGTCCTCAATCCCCTCTCCAGATCCATCAGACTTCAGGGGTCTGGGGGCCTCCGCAGGCTCCCTACAGAAGAGGGCGTTTCTTTGATGAAATTACCATTCTCACCTTAAAGATACACCTCAGCATAGTTTTCCTCTAAGTGACATGAATTTTGTGCTGGATTCTAGATAACTGACAGATTTATCCATGTGTGCAGTAGCTGGCTGGGTGCCTTTTCTCTCCTGTGAGGAAGAGCTTCTAAAATGTCTTAAGGCTCAGCCAGAAGCTTTAGCACATTTTTGAGCAGGAAGTTGGACTCATTGTAGTCTTAAAACAATCCTGCTGGTGAATGAAGTCATAATTAGAACTCCAGTATATATTTTATGTATCTCAAGAGGGCAATTCAAAGTTATAACTAAAATAGCGACATCTTTTTTTTTTGAGATGGAGTCTCGCTGTGTCGCCCAGGCTGGAATGCAGTGGGGCGATATTGGCTCACTGCAACTTCCACCTCCGAAGTACAAGTGATTCTCCTGCCTCAGTCTCCGGAGTAGCTGGGATTACAGGCATACGCCACCACGCCCAGCTGATTTTTGAATTTTTAGTAGAGACGGGGTTTCACCATGTTGGCCAGGATGACCTCAGGTAATCCACCCGCCTTGGCCTCCCAAAGTGCTGGGATTATAGACATGAGCCACTGCTCCTGGCCAATAGTGACATCTCTTAATGTACCATTGCTAAAATATAAGCAATACCTTTGTCCTCAATCTAGAAATTTCAACTTTATTGACCACATAGTCCACTGTCATTTAAATGAATGCCTTTCTAAAAATATTAATTTTGCATATGCTACCAAATGAAACTACTCACAGACAGAAATACCAACTCTGACCTCTGTTTTCATACGCATCATGAGGCAGCCTGCTTTACGACTCATGAAAGGTATTCATTTGAAACACATGCCAGACTGACTTTTCCCCTCCAGCTGTTAAAAGTCTTGGTGTTTTTCTAAGTAACCCCAAACCACCTGGTATTGTGTTTATGTGTTTCTTCAGAATTCTCCTTTGGCTTAAATGACTTTATCTCTGCTTTTTTATTTTTTTTTGAGATGGAGTCTCACTCTATCTCCCAGGCTGGAGTGCAGTGGCGTGATCTCGGCGCACTGCAACCTCCACCTCCTGGGTTCAAGTGATTGTCCTGCCTCAGCCTCCCAAGTAGCTGGACTACCCGCACACGCCATCACTCCCATCTAATTTTGATATTTTTTTTAGTAGAGATAGGGTTTCACCATGTTGGCTAGGCTATCTCTGCTTTTTAAAAGTTTTATCACAGTCCTTTACAAACACTGAAATCCACATTCCATAAAACCCCTTTACAAGGTCATTCAAAACAGCAAATATGTAAAAGAGGCGGGTCTTTCATTGCTGGTACTGAGTTTTGCTGCTGGACATTCTGCTGTTATTAGCATTTTGATGTTACTAATGCTGATAAAGTTAAGGAAGTTATGTGCAGTGAATGATGTATATAACAAAAATAAGGTGAAAAAACAGGTTCAGGTACTTACGCAAAGCTACAAGTGACAAATTATTTTGAAAATATCTCCAAAGTAAATTAGGAGTATTAGTATAATTAACAGAGAAAAGTGACAGCAATGACAACGTGCATGTGCCTACATGTTAAGAACATTAAGAGTTCAAGACATTGAACCCGTCGTGGTAGTCCGCCTGGAATTGGTGGGTTCTTGGTCTCACTGACTTCAACAATGAAGCCGTGGACCCTCCCGCTGAGTGTTACAGCTCTTAAAGGCGGCGTCTCAGGAGTTTGTTCGTTCTGATGTTCGGAATTCCTTCCTCCTGGTGGGTTCGCGGTCTCACTCACTCACGACTGAAGCTGCAGACCTTCGCGGTGAGTGTTACAGCTGTTAAGGCGGCGTGTCTGAAGTTGTTCATTCCTCCCAACAGGTTCGTGGTCTTGCTGGCTTCAGAAATGAAGCTGCAGACCTTCATGGTAAGTGCTACAGCTCATAAAAAGCAGTGTGGACCCAAAAACTTACCAGGACATTTACTGCAAACAGCAAAAGAACAAAGCTTTCACAGCATAGAAAAAGCCAGGAGCAACCTTGCTACCGTGAGCTTGGGCAGCCTGCTTTTATTCTGTTATCTGGCCCCACCCTCATCCTGCTGATTGGTCCATTTTACAGAGAGCCGATTGGTCCATTTTACAGAGCGCTGATTGGTCCGTTTTGACAGGGTGCTGATTGGTGCGTTTACAATTCCTGAGTTAGACACAAAAGTTCTCCATGTCCCCACTAGATCAGCTAGATACAGTGTCGACACAAAAGGTTCTCCAAGTCTCCACCAGAGTAGCTAGATACAGACTGTAGATTGGTGCATTCACAAACCCTGAGCTAGACAAAGGGTGCTGATTGGTGTGTTTACAAACCTTGAGCTAGATACAGAGTGCCGATTGCTGTATTTACAATCCCTTAGCTAGATATAAAGGTTCTCCAAGTCCCCACCAGACTCAGAAGCTCAGCTGGCTTCACCCAGTGGATCCCTCAGGTGGAGCTGCCTGCCAGTATCACGCTGTGCACCTACACTCCTCAGCCCTTGGGTGGTGGATGGAACTGGGCGCCGTGGGGCAGGGGGCGGCACTCGTCGGGGAGGCTCCGGCCGCACAGGAGCCCACGGGAGGCGGGGGAGGCTCAGGCATGGTGGGCTGCAGGTCCCGAGCCCTGCCCAGAGGGAAGGCAGCTAAAGCCCGGTGAGAAACTGAACACAGCAGCTGCTGGCTCAGGTGCTAAGCCCCTCACTGCTCAGGGCCGGTGGGGGCCGGCTGGCCGCTCCCAGTGTGGGGCCGCCAAGCCCACGCCCACCTGGAACTCACCCACAAGCACCGCTCGCAGCCCTGGTTCCCGCCCGTGCCTCTCCCTCCACACCTCCCCGCAAGCTGAGGGAGCCGGCTCCTGCCTTGGCCAGCCCAGAAAAGGGCTCCCACAGTGCAGTGGCGGGCTGAAGGGCTCCTCAAGTGCCGCCAAAGTGGGAGCCCAGGCAGAGGAGGCACCGAGAGCTGTGAGGACTGCCAGCACGCTGTCACCTCTCAGTAGCTCACGCCTGTAATCTCAGCATTTTGGGAGGCTAAGGACAGATCATCTGAGGTCAGGAGTTCGAAACCAGCCTGGCCAACATGATGAAACCCCGCCTCTACTAAAAATACAAAAATTAGCCAGGCGTGGTGGCAGGCACCTGTAATCCCAGCTACTCAGGAGGCTGAGGCAGGAGAATCACTTGAACCTGGGAGGCAGAGGTTGCAGTGAGCCGAGATCACACCACCGCACTCCAGCCTGGGTGACACAGTGAGACTCTTGCCTCAAAAAAAAAAAAAAAAATTCAGGACATTGATACCTTTGCTTGCTGGACAAAATGAGGACAAACTGTCTTACATTTATTTCTGCTAGTTCATTCAGTAGTTTTTTTCCTATGTCTTCTCTCTTTGAATAGGAAAGAGGTCTCATCGGAATCCATTATCAGTCAAGATATAATGATAGAAGGTATGATGATAAGGAGAGTTCCACAGCATAAAACACAAGTGATGAGAAAATATCCAGCAATAGCTGTATACGTGGTAATAATTATAAGGGATGGGTGTTAGGTTTTATCTGAATTATTATCTTAAATGCCGACACCATTTATTCTTTGTTGCCTTGTGATAGTAGACATTGGTCATGGACCTGACGTTCCGTGCAGATCTATGTTGGGAGAGGCAGTCTGCCATGGGCCCTAAGCATGCCCTCAAGTTCCTGCTGGGTATGCCAAGAATGTAAGGCCTTGACTGCTCTTTACCTGACCCATTTCCCAGGGCTGTGTTTGCACCAAGAAACCTTGAGGAAGGAGGTAACGTCTCCCCTAGACAAAGTGTAGGTTCACTACAAAGACAGGGATTCCCCAAGCTCAGTGTTCCTGCCCTGTAATGCAGCTCACCACACATGTGCAGGCATCCGTGGTGGGCCCTTAACATCACCCTGAGACCCCAGGGCATGGGGAACTGACACACACCAGCCTAGAGCTCTGGCTACTGCTTTTGCCATGAGTAATAAAGTCCCTTGTCTCTGAACCAGGAATCTCATGTCTTTTTGCCAGGAAAGCAACAGTAAACAGTAACAGACTAGTTTGTTAGCTTGAAAGTAGGTTAAAAGCTCAGACCCTGCAGTTCCTGGCAGTTTATTTCCATCTCCATCTTGTGAGAACATCAAGAGCAGAGACCAAGTCTTTTGCTACTCTGTATAGTAGAATATCTTATTCAAAATAGATGGCTGCTAAATATTTGAAATTTTACAGGCTCATTGTTCTCTTCTGAATTGTAAGTTCAGACTAGAAGGAAATGCATAATTTCCAAGTTTCTAACCACACACAGAAAATTCACCTTCACCTTTAAATAAAGTAATGCAGCACACATAGGATCATGGCGGATGGGAGGCAGGACTAGACTGCAGCTCTGAACAGAGCAATGTGCAGAGGCTTGCATTGTGAATTTTAGCTCCAGATCGACTGCAAGAACAAACCAGCAACCCCGAGAGGACCTACAGGCCTCTGAAGGAAGCAGACTGCTCCTGCAGGACCCGGGAGACACCCCAAATACTGTGAGTGCCCAAACTGTGGAAGTGGGAAAGGGAGAGCATCCTCTCCCAAACACACACCTCCACTGGAGAAAATGAAGGTCTGTTTGCGGGAGAAGTTTCCGACCTTACCTGGAGCTGAGTCAATTTAGAGAGTCGAGCGAAATACAGAAGTAGAGGAAGCAGCGGGAAAGGCCCTGGGAGCTCCCTGGGTTCCCAAGCAGGTCATTCCTGTCTGGCACCACAGGGATCCACCAGGAGGGCCGCCAGAGGAGCGAGGGTAAAACTCAACAGGGAGAAGGAAATCTCTAGCTGAAATTTGTAACAATTTGAACAGGGTTAGAAGCCTCCTGGCCAGAACTCGGGGGAGGGCGCAAATCTGGTGTGCAGACTCTCCACAGGCGGGGAAGAACAAGCCCTTTCTTTTGCAGCTGGGAGGTGGGTAGCCTGCAGCAAGTTCTCAAGCCTGTCTCCCCCACTGCCTGAAAACAGACTTGGGGCGGTTGGATGGGGGCATGGTGGGAGTGAGACTGGCCTTTCAGTTTGCCTGGGAGCTGGGTGAGGCCTGTGACTGCCAGCTTTCCACCACTTCCCTGAAAACCTACATGACTCAGCAGAGGCAGCCATAATCCTCCTAGGTACAAATCACCACTAAAGAACTTACTTATATAACCAAATACCACCTGTACCCCAATAATTTATGGAAAAAAAAGAATTGAAAAAAATCTACACAGTTACAAACCCTAAATAAAAGTAATGCAGAGCAAGACTGCACAAAGACTCTTGTTGGTAGCACAATCAGTGTGTGTGTGCAAAATCTGTAATTTAAATTTTCCGTGAAATTTCTAGAGTGATGAGACACATCCTGGGGCAGATCTAGGACCGCTTAATTTGTCTCTGTAGAAAGCAGTTATAGTCTACAGAGGTCTCTGTGGCTGGCTTAAATACTGATCCTACAAAAGGAGCTAAAATTAGGCTGTCATATGGAGAAGGTAAGTGATTCATAGAGAAATCTGTGAAGCTATAATTTCAAGAGGCAAACATCCATTTACAATCCCTAAAAATGTCGATGGGTTTTGGCCTTGCTATGGCCACTCAGGCGCCACCAGTAACATAAGTGCTGCTCCAAGAAGGCAGGATTGCTCCCCACATGGTGCCTGCTGTTTGCTCAATGGCACTTTTAACTCTGGGCAAGGACCCAGGAGGGGGTTCACACACTTTCCGCAAGGGTTCAGAACTGCACCCTATTTGATAATTGAAAACCTGGCTTTTGTCATCTAAAACAATAGCTTTTACTCTTTAGTGGATGGCTGTAAATTGCCTACACGATCATCTGTGTAAATAATCGTAGACTAATTATTTTCTTACAGTTCTACAAAGTTTTAAGAAAACTATTTGCCATTTTTCTGATATTCAAGGCAAAGTAATGAGGCAAAAAAAGTTTCTGTGTGTATATACATGTATGTATCTTTGTGTGTGTATATATGAGATAGATTATACACATATGTGCATATATACATACAGAAATCTTTCCTATAAATTCTGGATTTCTGAAAACTCACTGTGATTTTAATGAGCCTCTAGCTTTAAAACAATGTTGAACAAAACACCATTTTTAAATATTTGGCTTTACCCTAAATTTATGGGAATGAAAAAAATAAACAAGCATTGTCAAGAACATTTTGGAAAAAAAAAGGCTTTGCACACATCAAAATGCACCCTAAATCTACAATAATAGCATAGGGTGGCATCAATAAAGGGATAGAATAGAGATCCTGTTATAATAAAAGAAGTACACCATATTACTTGTGTTGGGATAATTGGCTGTCTTTAAAAAACAAGAAAGACAGATCTAGACATAAAAAGAAGAGAGGAAAATTCTTCCTCGTGAACCTAGATGCAAAAGTCCTAAATAAAATATTGACAAATTAAATACAGTAGCATTTTTAAAAACATATTATGACCAAATGTGGTTTATTCCTATATTGCAAGGATGTTTTAACATAATGTAATTTATTAATGGAATTCACTACATTAAATGAGAAAAACTATATGACAATCTCAATAGATGCAAAATAGCAGTTGGTATTTCAACACTAGTGTAAAAGCCTCTAATAAACTTGAAATAGACAGGAGCTCCCAAAACTCAAGAAACCCTACAGCAAACATCTGGAAGGAGATGGGGATTGCTGCCAATATCACTTCTATTCTACACAGGTCCCAGTCATTGGAAGAAGACAGGCAAAAGAAGTAAAGTGTGTTCAAACTGGGAAGGAAGAAAAACTGTCCAAGATGATACAATTATTCATATAGAAAACTCAATAACATTTCCAAATATTTAGAGCTAAATATAATAGTTGTGCAGTGTTGCTGCATATAAAATCAATATGCAGGCCGGGCGTGGTGGCTCATGCCTGTAATCCCAGCACTTTGGGGGGCCGAGGCAGGGGGATTACGAGGTCAGAAGATCAAGACCATCCTGGCTAACATGGTAAAACCCCGTCTCTGCTAAAAATAAAAAAATTAGCTGGGCGTGGTGGCGAGTGCTTGTAGTCCCAGCTACTCAGGAGGCTGAGGCAGAAGAATGGCGTGAACCCAGGAGGCGGAGCTTGCAGTGAGCTGAGATCGTGCCACTGCACTCCAGCCTGGGTGACAGAGCGAGACTCCATCTCAAAAAAAAAAAAAAAAAAAAAAAAAAAATCAATATGCAAAATTCATTCACTAGCAACAAACAGCAAGTATGAATTTTTTTAAAGATACGATTTACAATAGCAAAAAATGTGAAGTAGCCAAGAATAAATATAGAAAAAGATGGAAAAATGTGTTGAGAACAAATAAATAATGAGACACTGTAGTCATGAATAGGAAGATTCAATACTATAAATACATTAATTCTTTCCAAATCAACTTATAAATCTAATGGAATTCCAACAACGACCACAACAAGACTTTGTGTGTGTGTGTGACTGTGTGTGTGTGCATAGTCTGTGACAGGATAATTTTAAATTCCTCATCTCCCTTCTCTCCCCGCCACCGCCCCACACCATGTGAGGACACAGTGAGAAGGCTTCCCTTTGTAAAACAGGAAGACGGTGCTCGCCAGAACTCGACCATGCTGGCACTTTGATCTCAGACTTCTAGCCTCCTGACTGTGAGAAATAAATGTCTGCTGTTTACACCACCCCATCTAAAGCATTCTGTTACAGCAACCTGTCTTAGTCTATTTTCTGCTGCTGTAACGGAATAACAGACTGGGTAATTTACAAAGAATATAAGTTTATTTGGCCCACAGTTCTGGAGGCTGGGAAGTCCTAGAGCATGGGGCCAGCATCTGGTGGGGGTCCTACTGTGGTGGAAGGTGAAAGGCAGAAAGCTGAAGTGAGTGTGTGAGACAGAGAGAGAAGCCAGACTTCCTTTATAACAACCCACTCTCACCATAACTAACCTCTCCCATGATAATGACAATCCATACATGAGTGCTCCACTCTCATGACCCAATCACTTATTATTAAGTTCGACCTCCAACACTGACTGTGGCATTGAGGGTTATGTTTCCAAATAAGAACTTTTGGGGGACTATTCAAACCACAGCACAGCCTGAACTGATTAAGACAGTGGGCTTTTCTATCTTCTATCATTAAACCATCCAAAACACCATTAGTCCTCTGATTGCAGGTCCAGCTGTCCTGAGCAGTTCAACATTTCATATTTTGAGGAATGCAGGTTCACTCATAAACAATACCTGTGACAGAGCCACCCTCACTCACATCCTGGACACTCTACTGTCTGTTCACCCCTGTGCATTCCAGGATGTAACAGGCAAGATGATCCCAACTCAGGCACAGCTGCAGTGTCTACTGTGGGGTCCTGTCTCCCTCCTGCCCCCAGCAAGAAAACCCAAGGAAGGTGTTTTTTTTAAGGTATTGTTTTTTTCCTTCAAGTTTCTAATTTTGACACAATGAAAATATTGTATTTATATTAGCAATACCCCATTAGCAATTTCATGTAAAGGCGATTAGGTACTCATAAAAGGTCTCAAGTACTCCAACTAAATCAGTCACTGGTTAATAACAATGATCCATGAGCTGTTTTCTTGGTTTTCATGTGGAATAATTGGCAAGGAAAATTATACATGAAAAAAGAAAAAAGAAAAATGTCAGCAGCTTTGCATTAGCCACTATGTGATGTGCTTATCAAAAAGCCACCTAGAATCTTTTTTCATGAGTTAAAAACACTACTGTCATCTATAATCCTGAACGGTAAGGTCGAGAAACCAATATTGACTGAGGTGTGCAAACAGCTCCTCTTGCAGTGATGTGGGGCACATTTCTTTTAACCTTAATTGACTTCAATTACTGTGCTTCATCTCCCATGGCAAAATAATTCCCCAAAGAAACAAAGAGTAGTAGAGTGTTTTCACTCATGAAACAGCCCGTAATGCACCTCTTTTGCTTAGGAATTGGAAGCCAATTAGATTTGAGCCTGCTTGAAAGAAAATCTTATCACTGAAGAATCCATTAGTGGGCCCTCCAAAATCCACACAGTCTTAAGGCCAGGGACCAACTGGACTTCAGGAATAGGATCAAAAAAGCCAATTCCAGTTCCATCGTGATGTACTGATTTAACTTTGATTGTGAAGGACAGTAATTTATTGAGTAATTTATCTTGCTAACCACCATATTAATCCAGTATCCAATCAGCACTTCTCTCATTCAATTCCAAGGAGCAGGAGTCATAGATGGTTGGAAGTGTCAGAAGGGAAGGGAAGAGTGTCTTCTAGTGTCTTGCCCAGTAATTGTACAGGGCTCCACACTCTTGGGGAGGGGGAATGAGGTCTGACTTGGAGCAGGCCAGTGGGGATGGACAGAGAAAAATTTAAGCAGGTGCCCATTGCTGGCGTGGAATAAGTAGAGCCCGGGGTGATGAGAGGCCTGGGGGAGAAGGGAGAGGGAGGGAGGACAGAGAGGAACACAGGGTCCCTTGCCCTTCATAATGCCCTTGATTCTTGTTGAAGGGAAATGCCATGGATGTGGCTGGTGGAGCCAATATCTCTACCTCATCCTTGATCATCCCACATACCTCACATCCAAATTCTCCCTGGTGTGTTGACCCGGCTACCAACCTCACCTGCAATCCTCCCTGGGCTCCAGCTCCACCTGCCCTGGCTGAACCTCCCCCTCTCACCTGGACTCTGAGATGGCCTCCCAGCACCTCAGGTCTACTCTTGCCTGTCAGGGCACCTGTTTCAGCGTAAGTCAACTCCTGTCCCTCCCAGGTTACAGGGAGGCCCACCACAGTGATAAAATCTCCGTGCCTTCCCCTGTCCCTGGCTGGCACCCTCTGCGCTTATTTCTGCCTCATTTCCACAGAAGCTGTCTCCCATTTTCTCTGCAGACCAGCCCCCAAGTACACACCGTGCTACCATAGTTCCACACTGGTCTAGCTCTCTCCGCTTCCCAGTCCTCCGCCCAGGGAAGGGGCTCACTGAACCAGCCTGGGCACGTGTCCACTCCCAGGACAGTCCACTGCAGGAATGGGCGGGGCAGGGTGCACAGGAGGGTGCTGTAAGCTGGGCGTGCTTTCTAAGCCAACCTGGGTGACTGGGGAGCCAACTCACCATGGGGCTACTGCCTAGCCCCTCTGCTTCTACGTGACTATGATAGAAGATGGCACTGAAGCCCTCCCTCTGAGAAAGCTCTGGGATCTTCTTTTGGTCACTTCTGGCTCACACCCCACAAAAGATCCCCTGGATGGAAGCCTCAGCTCTCTTATTTCTGGGGATGTGGCTTTGAGGGTTTCCTCATCGCTCTGAGCCTTGATCTCATCTGTGAGGGGATGACTGGCTTAGACTTTAAACTGAAGTAGGTGAACCCCTGGGGCACTTGGTAAAGGGAAGCCCTCCTGGGAGGATTCCGCCAGGGTGTGCAGAGCCACATGTCATAGCGAGTGATCTCATTACTGGGAGGTTCTGAATCGGGGGGGAGATGGTCATCAGCACCTGGGAGGGTTGGGGCACCATTCATCTTCTGATTGGTTATCATATTTGGTTTGATTTCAGTCACCCCAGAGGACCAAAATGACTAAAATAAGTAAGTTATTCATCTATAAACATTATGAAGCATTTTCAGGCATTTAACAGATGTAATAATTACCTATATCTAAGTCACTTTTGAAGGGTAACTAAATTTTAATTGCTTTATGTCTTATAATCTTTTTATTAGCAATTATATAAGCAATTGATTGTAACTATCTGTAAGTGAAAACTAATTTCTTGATAGCCAAAAAAAAAAAAGCCAAAAAATCCCACTCTTTTATTTAGATGACGGGAATATTGAACAGTCGAGGAAATAGCAGGCTCTATTTTAAGCATTGTTTTGAAGGAAATATAATATAATCTTAACCCTAGGGGGGAAAAACTCCAAAGAATACTTGCTATGATTGCCAATTCCTAAGTATAGGCCATTTACAGATGGGACTTGCTTGCAGATATTACTCTTGATTTTGGGGACATGTCTCTTCCCTTGATGAGAGATCCCCCTGGGTCACTGCATCCCTTGTACATCAAGGTTTCTTTCATGGCAGATGCCATGTCATTTTTTTCTCCATGTATCAGAATGACAACTCATTCCTTGCATGACAACAGAGTGGAAATGCAGGGAGACCTCAATGACATTTTATTCAGCTGACAAGGAAGAGACAAACTGCCTTGTCCCAGGAGTCTATGAAAACTAGAAACACGGCCGGGCGCGGTGGCTCACGCCTGTAATCCCAGCACTTTGGGAGGCCGAGGCGGGCGGATCATGAGATCAGGAGATCGAGACCATCCTGGCTAACGTGGTGAAACCCCGTCTCTACTAAAAATACAAAAAATTTAGCCAGGCATGGTGGCGGGCCCCTGTATTCCCAGTTACTCGGGAGGCTGAGGCAGGAGAATGGCGTGAACCCAGGAGGCGGGGCTTGCAGTGAGCTGAGATTGTGCCACTGCACTCTAGCCTGGGCGACAGAGTGAGACTCTGACTAAACAAAAAAAAAAAAAAAAAAAAAAGAAAGAAAACTAGAAACAGCTCATACTGGGAACTATAAAGCTTTGCCACTGTTTTGTAAAACAAGAACTTTTCCCTGCCCAAGTTATCTATTTCATAGGTAGAATTCATAACACACTAAAACCTTTGACTTGGCCTGCTTGGTATAGAAAACTTATGCATCACAAAATATTCTGCTCAGAGTATAAGCACATATATAATGCATGAATTTGTGGTTTATCAATTTTCAAATAATCTTTTACAAAGACACTGAATATATATGAGAGTAAACATGTTTTGATTTTTGGTAGTTCGGACAGTAATCAGTTTCTCGCTGGGCCTCAGCTTGTTCTGAGCACTCAGGTCCACAGTCCTGAAGCTAAGCCAGTGTCCTGGGTAGCAGCCTGGTGTATGTATCACTGCATATGGCGGTGAGAACCAGCGCTCCGAAGCCAGACTGCCGGCCTGGGATTCTGGCTCCACCTTTACAATCTGCATGACCTTGGGGAGTTACTAAATTTCACTGTGGTCAGTATCCTCATCTGTAAAATGGAAATAAATGATACCTATACCTCACAGCGTTCTTGTAAGGGTAAGATTAGTTTCACAAATGTGCTTCCAGTAATGCTTAGCACACAGCAAGGCTCAATCAACATTAGCTATGACTATTATACACGATTAATCATCTGAGTGTCTGATCAGATTGAAAACACAGTTCCTGCAGACAAATTCAGCAGAGGACTTTCAGGCCTCATGCATGAATGCTTAAGGAAGAGAGCCCTAAAGATTATGAGACGCCCATCCAAGAACATCCAAGAATGCGTTCTGCAGTCTAAACTGATTCTCCAGGGTGCTCCTTGTGTTCAACTGATGGGACAGGAACACTGATGTTTGTCCATCTCTTTTTTTTTTTGTTTGAGACGGAGTCTTGCTCTGTCATCCAGGCTGGAATGCAGTGGCACGATCTCGGCTCACTGCAACCTCCACCTCCCAGGTTCAAGTGATTCTCCTGCCTCAGCCTCCTAAGTAGCTGAGATTACAGGCGTCCGCCACCATGCCCAGCTAATTTCTTTTGTATTTTTAGTAGAGACGGGGTTTCACCATATTGGTCAGTCTGGTCTTGAACTCCTGACCTTGCGATCCACCCACCTCGGCCTCCCAAAGTGCTGGCAATAACAGGTGTGAGCCACCATACCTGGCCTGTCCATCTTTCATTGCTCTACTCTCTGGGTCTTGATCGTCCTTTCTCATGACTACTACTTTACTCCCATCAAGGTAAAGTGTGAGTGAAAGTAGTTTGATTAAAGCCCAGGCAGATTAAGGATGAAGCTATAAAGAATGAAGAGACACTGGTGGGAGATACTGGCTGACATGCAGAAGTAATTTCAACGATCTTATTAGCCTTTCGCCTCTTGAGTACTTGGTTAATGTTCATAACCAGAAGTAATGTCTCCAATCTGCATTTAACTGATATTCTAACTCTTCCTTAAAGATACAGGCACATCTCTTTTCCTCAGGCTTCACAGACTAAACAATTCTCCTTAAATGTCCTGAGGGCCATGGCACATAGGGGATGAGTGGTGGGGGGCACATTCATTTGGCTGGACTGTGGGAGAAGGAGCCCCCACCTTTCCTGATTTATGCAGCCGGTAGCTCTCAGTGTGTGCAGCTGGGTGGGCCTCCAGCACAGTCAGTTTGGGTGCCACGAGGGGCAGGCTCTCCTGGATGGTGACAATAATTTTAAGAGCGGGGAGGTCAGTACTTTGAAGTGGGAAGAGGCCAGAGGAGAGAAGAGGGTGGAAGATCAGAGGAGTGTCCCTCCCCATCTCACCAGACAAAGGATAAAATGGAGGAAGGCACAGGACCCTTTGCCAGAGAAGCCCCCAGGAAGTGTGGCACATGCAGGGCAGGAGCCACGGGCCCCACTTCATGCCAAGATCCCTGCCAAGCCCATGGGCCGCAGACCCTGTTGGATGGGGCAGCACCGTGCACCTGAAGGCTGAGGCCAGGCCCCAGGAGGGGTTAGATCTCTTTCCCTCCTTCCCTCCAGGTCGCCGGGCTTTGCTAATTTCATCTTCCAAATATTTACCAAGTCAATGCCCTCTCCTCCTACTCTGATGTGCCTCTGCAGTTTTGGTCCCATTATCTCTGCCCAGGTTGGTGTCTGTGCCCTCTCTGGGCCTGGCTCTCAGTCCTGTCCCCTGCTGCTGCTGGATGATCTATTTCTGTAATGCATCTGGCCACTGCCCTCTCTTCCCTGCTACCCCAAACACCCCAATTCAGTGTCTCCACATTGCCTGCATCTCTGATACTGCAGGACCCAGGACTTTCAGGAGGTAGAGCCAAGGGTGGGAGAAGGAGGAGTTGGAGGGACGGACGCCCAGCTCTCCACCTGGGAGCTGAGCAGCTAGGGGTGGTGGTGATAACATCGACAAGGTTGGGAAGAGGAGCAGAAGCTGAGCCAATGGATTCCATCTGGGAGCAGATTGGGGAGGATGGCAGGGAGTGATCCGAGGGGTCCTGCTCTCGTGTATGGGATTCTGTCATGTGAGTACACATGTGATGGCTGGCAAAAAAGCAACTGTATGGCAGGATCCTCATCCACGGGAAGGACAGGGCTTCTATTTTAAAATACACTGAACAGCAAGGCTGCACGAGCTTTCTGGAATGGAACATAAATGCATCCTATGAATCAAATGTCAGAAAATATATTGGTGGTTGTTTTCTTGCTTTATTTTGGGCTCTCACAGGTGTGACTATCAGTTTTCAGGAATATATTCTTTGCTCAATATGTATCTTCCTCCTGCCCTCCTTGCTTCCTTTCCTTCCTCCAGTGCACACAGATGGAGCCCGCAACGCAGCAAGCACAGAGATGAAAAGAGGAAGATAGACGCGGGGTCTGCACCAACGAAACTCAGTCTAGAAGGACACAGGGATGCCCTGGTCAGCATCTGGACTTGTGAGGCTGATGCACCAAGCCACGGCAGAGCTGCCTGTGAAAGGTGCACAGGGAGCACTCTCAGGGGCCAGAGGAAGGGACATCCAGGCGGCATGAGGCAGTGAGGCAAGTCAAGGGTGGCGGAGGTTGGTGGGGACAGTGTTACTGGGAGAGGGAAGGCTGAGTGCAGAGGTGGAGGGTAGGGATAGGAGGGGGCAGAAAGCGCTGTGAAGGGAGCTTAGTGGAAGAGGGTGGGTGAGGGGAGGCAGGGCGGGAGGGATACAGGTAGAAGGGTGGATGTGCTGCAGGGACACCCGGGTGGTGACAAAATTAAAGTGCCTAAAAATACTCAAGGAGAAATGAACTTTGTTAACACAGTTTCTTTAAGAATGTAACATGCCTGTAATCCCAGCACTTAGGGAGGTTGAGGCGGGAGGATCACTTGAGTCCAGGAGTTGGGGACCAGCCTGGGCAACATAGTGATGCCTGTTTCTACAAATATAAAAATAAAATTAGTTGCATATGGTGGCATGTGTCTATGGTCCCAGCTACTCCAGAGGCTGAGGCAGGAGGTTGGCTTGAGCCTGGGAGGTCAAGGCTGCCGTGAGCTGTGATTGTACCACTGCACTCCAGCCTGGGCAACAGAGCAAGACCCTGTCTAAAAAAAAAAAAAGAAAGAAAAAGAAAAGAAAAAAGAACCAGTTACCATCTCAATGAATTAGAGAAGACAGAACTAAAGAATATTTATATCCTGCCCAAGTGTTCACAATGCATCTCTCTGTTTTCACAATGCACCTTTCTTACCTTCTCTCTGTTTTTTTTTTTTTTTTTTTGTCTGGACTAATTGCTATTCAGGCTGTTCTCCTCTCTACAGTCCCCTGAATTCTGCTTGTCCCTGGGGCCTGGGCGAGCACTAGAAAGGAGAATGCGCCAGTAATTAGCTTATCCCACAGTGAGACACATATCCTGGTCATCTTACTTTGCTCACCCAACTTCCCCTTAAGTTTCTGCTAAGATTTGCTGACCTCCCTGCCCTATAAAAGAAAAGCCCTTTTCTGATTGATTTTGAGATGTTTACAGTTCTTGAGTTCCAAGGATTCTCCCCTGTTAGTTGCAAGAGTCTTTTTGAATAAATCGTCTCCTTATCTAAGACAAGATTAGTTTTGCTTGACAATGCAAATGACCAGAGGGACACAGAGAACTAAGAACATTTTTTAAAAGGGAAAGGTCTTATTGAAATTAAACCTATACTTAATCAGTATCAGATCATCTTGTATTTGAGACTTCCTATCTTGTGTCTTGAGAAGGGCAAGAAGCAGTCTGGTGATACTGAGCTATAAACTAGAAAGGTTTTGCTATCATCTTTGCAGAACTGAACTATTTATGTGGCCTGCAGGCAGGTTTTCTGCAGGATGTTATATTTGTTATATGTTTATGGGAACCATTCTTCTCTTGAAATAAGAGGCTAAATTTGCCATTAGGACATTGAATTTACCCACCAACCTTGTAATAAATACTCTTCAGGATAGGATGGTAATGGCTTTACTTTGATCTAACCAGTCTCTAAGTAAATAGTATGAATATTCTTGCTGGTTTGGAACTGCTCTCCGCTCAATTTCATTTTCCTCCTGGACAGTGCAAGAACACAAAATGTGGTGACTATAGGAGTCATGTGCAAATGCACAATGCACATCCCTTTTTTTCTGCAAGAGAAGAGGATGAATATGATAGATATTTAGGAAGACTTAGTGAATAATGGCACTTGGGAGCAAAGGGGAGGAAAGAGCCATTCCATGGTCTGAGCAATGGGAAGCCATTCTCTGAGAGTGGGGTGGCTGAAGGGGCATGGAAATGCCAGGAGCTAAAGGGGTACTGAGGATGAGCTTAGTTTGAGTCATTGGAGTCTGCGTGGCGTTCCGCAGTAACTCCATGGATCAATGCTGGAGTCTTAAATTTGGGAGTGGCCAGTGCAGAGATGGGACTGATGCTATGGAAGCAGATGCATTTGCCCAAGGATGCTGTGCTCAATACAGCGAGAAGAGAGTTTGGATAAGGACCCAGAATCAGGAGCAGGAAGAAGAGTCTACAGAGACGATCATGATGAGAATGACCAGAGAGAAAGATGGAAACCAAGAACAGGAGGACACATGGACAAACCCAGCACAGGAGTATAGGAACACATTTGTCTCAACGTGTCCAGCAGACAGCTAGTTAGTGAGGACAGAGAAGAGCTGAACGTGCCAGATCTAATGGACATGTACCATATATATATTTACCTGTCCTCAAAAAGATATGTAGGACTTACTAAAAAAACTCACCACAAAGTCGTGCGCAAAGCAAAATCTCAACTAACACCAAAGACTTGTTATCAGACACACTGTAATCAGGTTACCTGACTACAGTATAATTAAATTTGCTATAAATAATAAAAAGTAGGCCAGGTGCACTGGCGCACACCTGTAATCCCAGCACTTTGGGAGCCGAGGCAGGTGGATCACCTGAGGTCAGGAGTTCAAGACCAGTCTGACCAACATGGTGAAACCCTGTCTCTACTAAAATACAAAAATTAGCCAGGTATGGTGGCACACGGCTGTGATCCCAGCTATTCGGGAGGCTGAGGCAGGAGAATTGCTTGAACCCAGGAGACGGAGGTTGCGGTGAGCCGAGATAGCGCCACTGCACTCCAGCCTGGGTGACAGAGCAAAAATAAATAAATAAATAAAATAAAAATAAAAAAGTAACCAAAAAACCCTCCATATATCTGCAAAATTAAAAAAATACTGCTAAATAACTCAGGGATTGAAAAATAAATCATAGGGAAAATTAAAGAAGTCTCAGAACTGAATAAAAAAATTACTAGACATCAAAACTTAGCGTATGCAGTTTGCCTGCTTATATGAGGAAGAAAGACTGAATTTAGTAACAGAGCACACATCCAGAGAAGTGAGAAAAAGAAAAATGAATTTGGAAGGAAGGAAAAAATGGAGAAGAGAGCAGAAACTAATGAAATAAGAAACAAAGCAATGACAAGATCAATAAATATAAAGCTGGTTCTTTGAAAAAAAAAAACTGACAAAAATAGGCAAGTCTCTGGCAGAAGCTGATTAACAAAGAAAGAAAAGGAATAAATTAAAATATTAAAAATTAAGAGAGATAACTAGGCATAGCATACACGTGAATTTGAAAACCTAAACAAAATGGACAATTTATTCCAGAAAAGCAAAACATTCTAACACAGTCTCAAGAAGAAGGAGGAAATTCAAGTAACCTAAAATCCACTGAATCAATACTTAACTATCTACTGACCACAAAAGAAATTACCAAGCCCTGGTGATTTTATAACTTTTACCAAACATTCAATTCAAGAAATAGATAAGTTTAATCTTCTGCAATCTTTGTTTTCAGAGGGAAGAGGAGGGGAATGCCTCCCAGCTCATCTTTCTAGGCTAGTGTAAACTAAAAAATAAAATAAAATTAGGCAATTGCAGTATGAACAAGGGAAAGCGTGATTCATATAATTTATGAATAATGATGAAAAATCCTTAATAAAACAAAAGCAAAGTATTTTCATAATTATATGAAAATATTGTGCCTAAGTTTTATCCCAGAAATACAAGAATGGTTCCACATTAGAAATCCATTCTACATGAATATATATTCATGTAGTTTCATGTAGATTCATGTGTATTCACTATATTAACAGAATACAGTCATGTGTATGAATGTGTGCATACATATATATATATACACACATATATACATACATATACACACATGCATATATTCTTATCTGAATAGATGCAGCATTTGCTAAAATTTAAAACTCATGGCAAACTCTTAGCAGATTGGGAACAAAATGGGATTCCCTTCATCTGGCAGATACTATTTAGTATTATAAATTTTCAACAAACATTATTCTTAATTATTAAACTCTTTCCTTTAAAATCAGAAACAAGACAAGGATGGCTAATGGTTCAACTTCCACTCCATTGTGTTGAAAGTCCTAACCAGTGCAGGAAGATGGGAAAAATTAAGAATCAATGTAAAGACTGGAAAAGAAGAAACAAAACTGTCATTATTCCCAGACGATGGAACCCTCTAAATAAAAAATCCTAAACAATTTACAGGCAAACTGTTAGAGCATATAAATTTTAAAGTAAAAAAATTTTAAACTCCCTACTTTTCTGATAACAACAAAATGATATGACACCTAGGAATATATTTAACACAAGATGATCAAGACTGTATATTAAAAATGATAACATTTTTATTGAAAAACAGAAGGCTAAATAAATGAAAAGATGTACCAAAAATGATAATTCTCCCCAAATTAACCTAAAAATACAATACAGTTACAATGACAGTGTGTGTGTATATATGAGAAAGAAAGAGAGAGAGAGAGAGAGAGAAGGAAGAGAGAAGAGAACTCTCTCTCCATCTCTCTTGGAGGACTGAGAATGGCCAAGACAGTTCTAAAGAGGGGAAGAGTAGAGATTTACCCTATTAACTACAAGACAAATACAGAACCAGTATTTCCCGTAATGTGGTAATAAGAGAGACAAGCCATAGACCAATAAAAAAAAAAGAGCCCTCAGAAATAGACATCTTCAAATATAGAAACAGATTGGTGCTATAATAACTGATGACTATCCATACACAAAAAATAAATGCAACTAGATCCGTATCTCACAACACACAAAATTAAACCCCAGGGGGATTACTGAGCTCAGTGTGAGAGGCAAAGTTTTAAAACTTCCATAAAAATACAGAAAATTTTTATCACTTGGGGATGGAAAAATAGTTCTTAAAATGCAACACTAAAAGGACACACCATCCAGGAAATGAATTTGCCTGCATTAAAACTGAAAACTTCTCTATGACAAATGATGCCCAAAACAACTTTGAGTGATGAGTCACTGATAGTGAGAAGACTTTTTTTTTTTTATTATACTTTAGGTTTTAGGGTACATGTGCACAATGTGCAGGTTTGTTACATATGTATCCATGTGCCATGTTGATTTCCTGCACCCATTAACTCACCATTTAGCATTAGGTATATCTCCTAATGCTGTCCCTCCCACCTCCCCCCACCCCACAACAGTCCCCGGAGTGTGATGTTCCCCTTCCTGTGTCCATGAGTTCTCATTGTTCAATTCCCGTCTATGAGTGAGAACATGCGGTGTTTGGTTTTTTGCCCTTGCGATAGTTTACTGAGAATGATGTTTTCCAGTTTCATCCATGTCCCTACAAAGGACATGAACTCATCATTTTTTATGGCTGCATAGTATTCCATGGTGTATATGTGCCACATTTTCTTAATCCAGTGAGAAGACTTTTATGACAAAGGGAAATGTTCAGAGTAAAGAGCAAATAACTCAGCAGGAAAAGAGAAAAAACCAGGCAGTTAACAGATCAAAACAAACAGCCATCAGTCACACAGAAAGCCTGAGGACATGGAGAAGCAAGGCTGCCTTTTCCACTGGCCAGGAGAGCGGGGATCCCTGCCATCACTGTGGAGTGTGGTGACTAAAGTCCTGCAGATGCACTTCCCCTGTGAGCCGGCAAGTCTGCAGGCTGGAGAAAATGCAGCAGGTGCACACATGCTGCCGAATGCACGTCACTCCGCATTCTAGCACTGTTAGAATAATGAGAAACTGGGAACAACCCAGTGTCCACGAACAGGAGATGGAGAAGCAACCTGTGGAATACTCGCTCAATGCAAGATCACGCAGAAGCCACATGAAGATGACTAAGGCAACCCTTATCTATATGGATCAGTATCACAAACCTGATGGGGGTGAGAATAGAAACTGGCTTATGGTACCAAATGCGTCAACTTTAATGTAAAGTTTCAGTGAAGCAGACAACTCTGCAGGGGAATGCAAAACTCCTTGAGGCCTCAGGATAGTGGCTGCTTCTGGACAATCTCTAATTTCAGACAGAGGGAGGGAGAGAGAGCTGTGGCAGTGGAGGGGACTCAGCTGGGTCTGCAACAATGTATGATAATATATTTCTTATTTAAAGAAAAAGAGTAGAAGCAAATATTGTAAACATAGTAAGATTGAATAAATCTGGAAGGTATTATATTATTCTCATACTTTTCTGCATGTTGAACTAGCTAGTAACTTTTTTTTTGAGATAGAGTCTTGTTCTGTTGCCCAGGCTGGAGTGCAGTGGCATCATCTTGGCTTACTGCAGCCTCGACCTCTCAGGCTCAAGTGATCCTCCTGCCTCAGCCTTCTGAGTAGCTGGAACTACAGCCACGCACCACCACATCCAGCTAATTTTTGTATTTTTAGTAGACATGGGGTTTTGCCATATTGGCCAGGCTCGTCTGAAACTCCTGAGCTCAAGCGATCCGCCGGCCTTGGCCTCCCAAAGTGCTGGGATTACAGGTGTGGGCCACCGCGCCCAGCCACTGACAACTTAAGGGTGCAGTGCTCAACTTTCAGATGTGCCAGGAGATGCACAGAACAAGGACCTGCTGAGGGCACCGCTGGTCATTGGCACGGAAATGACCCATTGGCTGTCCCCTGCTCTGCTGCGATTCTTCAGGCACCACCTAGTCTCCGTCTCCTACTAAGCGGATCAAGTTGGAAGTGGAGGAAGCAATGGATCTGGCATTAAAGATGGAAATCTGGATCTACTACCAGTTATGAGTCTGCAGCTCAGCCCCTGCTCGTCCTGGGGCCTCCGTTTTCCCATCTCCTCATGGAAATCATGAAGTCCGCCTCATGGACTTCACTGAGGCTGGAGTGGTGGTGGAGAAAACAGCTCATTGGATTTAAAAGGGCTGCATAAACCAGTTCCCAAAGGATGCCTATGCAGAGAAACCAGCCCGGGACCAGCGCAAAATAATACTAGTAGGTTTTATTTCTCCCATGGACGCTCTGCTCCTTTGTCCAGTGCCCTGTCCTGTGGCCCCTCTCACTTTGGGGGCCATGGGACATGGAGCCTACCTGGAGATCAGAGGTTATTTTTAAAGCATTTGTTTATTTCAGGGCTCTAAATGAGTACCAGAATGAGAGAGAGAAGGCAATATTGAACAGTATGAGACCATGGGTGTGGTGGTGTGTGGCTGTAGTTCCAGCTACTCAGGAGGCTGAGGGAGGAGAATCACTTGAGCCTGAGAGGTCGAGGCTGCATGCAGTAAGCCAAGATGATGCCACTGCACTCCAGCCTGGGCAACAGAACAAGACTCTGTCTCAAAAAAAAAAAGTTATTAGCTAGTTCAACATACAGAAAATATGAGAATAATATAATACCTTCCAGATATTGTCCCAGCATGTTGGCCAGGCTGGTCTTGAACTCCCCACCTCAGAATATCAAATTGCTCAGAACAATTGTGCTCCACTCCCCTGTGACTATAGGATTCCCTGCTCAGATTCCTGGAACCAGTGCCTGTCAGTTTCGGAATCACACCCAATGCCCTCCATGCATCTCTGAATTCATGCATTATTCCAGTCCTATCTTTCCTGCCTTTGCTTTTGTCCTTTCTTCCAGTCCTCTCTTTCCTGCCTTTGCTTTTGTCCTTTCTTCTTCCCCTGCTCACTTACCTGTCATGAAAACTTCCAACAGCTTCACTGAGGTAAAACTGGCACACAACGAAGGGCACCTATTTGAAGCATGAGTCTGATGAGTTTTCACACAGTACACATTCTGTGCTTTCAATTGCCCTGCCTCCATTTTTAGGTATTCTTTTCCACGGCCCCTTCGTCCCATGGTCCCTTTTTATTTATTTATTTAGAGACAGAGTTTCGCTCTGTCCCCAGGCTGGAGTGCAGTGGTGTGATCTCGGCTCACTGCAACCTCTGCCTCTCAGGTTCAAGTGATTCTCCTGCCTCAGCCTCCCGAGTAGCTGGGATTACAGGCGCCCGCCACCATGCCTGGCTAATTTTTGTATTTTTAGTAGAGACAGGGTTTTGCCATGTTGGCCAGGCTGGTCTCGAACTCCTGACCTCGGGTAACCTTTGGGTGACCTCGGCCTCCCAAAATGCTGGGATTACAGGTGTGAGCCACCACGGTCTCTTTATTCTAGAACATCTCATATGGTTCAATATTCCTTCTCCTCTCTCTCATTCTGATACTCATTTAGAGCCCTGAAATTACCAAATGCTTTAAAAATAACCTTTGATCTCCAGGTAGGCTCCATGCTGTCCTCTCCCATTTGTTTACTCATCCATCTGCAGCACTTTCTCCAGTCTGGTGTTTGGCCCCCGAATGGGGCAGTGGAGCTCCTCCCGTATTTTCTGTTTGGACACTAGAGTGACTGGGGTACTTTAGAGTGTGAAAATCGGTCTACTAATATCTATGCTGGACCATCCTGGACCATCCGGTGTGTGCTAACCCTAAATAGAACCCTCTCCTAAGATCCTGAAACCCAGCCTGTGCTGGCATGGCAGAGACCCCACAGCTGGAAGGAAGGAGGGACTGTCTCTCTGTAGTTCCTTTTATCTGAACATGCCCCGAACTGTGGGTCCCTGCATTGGGGGAAGGAGGGAGTCTGTACGGCATAGCCATCTGAGTCCCAGAGTCTCCCAAGAAGCTGCCCTAAATCCCGCCACATCACAGCTGCCAAAAACCTCCAAAGGCAGCGCCTCCCTTAGTGGTGGCTCCAGAATTTCAACTCAGCAGAGGCTCTGGGACTGCAATCTGGAAGGAGGCTGTGTGTGCAGGGGAAGGAGGGATATCTTAAAGCTGTGTTTGCACAGCACATTACATTAGACCTTAAAAATGTCCACCATCCATTTCAAACAGTGGGAGCTACTTATAAAAATTATAAAGGCCTTTAGAACCCACCCTCCCCATAAATTACCACCGGCACCATAGGTGATTCCACATCTGACCCACCAAACACCTATCACTCCTTGTTCTTCAAAATGAGGGCACATTTGAGACCTAGTATGGCTTCCAGTAACCTCCCAGAAGGCCTCATAAAGCTGAGTTGAAAGTTGTTCTCTTTCTTTGTTCTGGTCTTATATGCAATATGCCTGGCAGAAAATTCTAGAACATTCTAGAAAAATGCACATGATGCATTGGCCATTAAGGAAGGGTATAGGTCTTCAGCCATTTTTGCATAGGTTTTCTGTCATTTCAGCTAGGATTAGAGGTGAGGTGTGTGTATACGTGGCCAACCATCTGTGTTCCCATTACCACATACCTAGAGCTGTGTTTGGTATCATTCAGCAATAGAATCCCAGATTTTTTTCATATATTCCCACTTCCTCAGCTTCTTAGATGTTACCGTTCTTTTCCTATAGCTAACCTACCCCTATATCACCCATACCCACTGAAAACTGCATCCATCATCCTACTCAACAAAATAATGGCTCTCCTTCAAGACAGAGGGAAGGATTGAAAATACTTCTAATATTTTAATTTCCTGTCATAGTGAAAACACAACGTACTACACTGTCACTGTCTGTTTTTCTTTCTTTCTTTTCTTCTTTTTTTTTCTTTTTGGGACAGAGTTTCACTCTGTCATCCAGGCTGGAGTGCAGTGGTGCGATCTTTGCTCACTTTAGCCTCCTCCTCCAGAGTTCAAGCAATTCTCCTGCCTCAGCCTCCTGAGTAGCTGGGATTACAGGTGCATGCCACCATGCCTGGCTAATTTTTGTATTTTTAATAGAGATGAGGTTTCACCATTTTGGCCAGGCTGGTCTCGAACTCTTGACCTCAGGTGATCCACCTGCCTCAGCCTCCCAAAGTGCTGGGATTACAGATGGAAACCACTGCTCCTGGCCAACTGTCTGTTTTTCTTGTCTTTTTCCCCCAGTAGACTTGGAGGGCAGAGTCAGTGTCTCTTATCTCTGTACATCCAGTGCCCAACCCAGACACAAAAGGGGTGCTCAAAAATTTTCTCTGAATGAATACATTAAAAACTCTTACTGATTTCAAAAACAGTTACTGAGTATAATTTGTGCCACGCCCCCCACTGTAAGCCAGAAGACAGGAGAAATGCCGGGCAGTGAGGAGGCCAGGTCAGGCGGGCAACCACAGACACATAAGCTGCTCACCCACAGGCTGTGCGGTATGCTCCACTGGTCTTGTTGCTCAGGATGCAAACAGAGAGCAGATATTTGGGCTAATCCAGGGATGCCTGCTAGCCAGGGAGGCACCACAGAAAGGCAGTATGAGAAGGAGCTCTCAGGTACTGGCCCAGGCATGGCTGAACGAGTGGACATGGCTCACGCATACAGAGAGAAGCGGTATTGCACAGTGGAGTCTGGCTGAAGCTGGAGAGCACTCACCATGGGGCTGTGTGAAATATTAATAATAAGATAAATATTAATAATAAGATATATATTATATATCTTTGGTCTCTGCTCCTCAGTCTCTGCTACAGAGCTGCTAAAATCCTTATCATTTCCTGAGTGACAGGGGCACTAGATAATCTTCTTTTTGTTGTTGTTTATAATTAGTTTTTCTTTCTTTTTTTAATTATACTTTAAGTTCTGGGATACATGTGCAGAACATGCAGGTTTGTTACATGTGTATACATGTGCCATGGTGGTTTTCTGCACCCATCAACACATCATCTAGGTTTTAAGCCCTGCATGCATTAGGTATTTGTCCTAATGCTCTCCCTCCCCTTGCCCCCACCCCCTGACAGGCCCTGGTGTGTGATGTTCCCCTCTGTGTCCATGTGTTCTCACTGTTCAACTCCCACTTATAAGTGAGAACTTGCGGTGTTGGGTTTTCTGTTCCTGTGTTAGTTTTCTGAGAATGATGGTTTCCAGCTTCATCCATTTTCCTGCAAAGGACATGAACTCATTCTTTTTTTATAGCTGCATAGTAGAGAAACTTCTGTTTTAGTATTTGGTCTTTGACCCCAGCTCCGAAATCCCTTGGAATTTCCTGGGTGATAGGAGTGTCTTTTGTTCTAATGAGGTGACTCTTGATGGAATTCTAGATGGGTGCTGGGTCACTAGAATGACCAAGCCATGATGACAAGCTTGGGGCTTTCAGCCCCACTCCCCATTCTCCAGAGAAGGGACAGAGGCTGGAAATGGAGTTAAAAATCGATCCTGCCTACATGATGCAGCCTACATAAAAGTCCCTGAACAGAGGGGTTCAGAGAGCTTCTGTGTCAGCAAACACATCCCCATGCCAGGAAGGTGGCGTACCCTAGCTCCTCAGGGACAGGGGCTCTTGTGCTAGGGACCCTCCCAACCTCGCCACATGCATCTCTCCACCTGGCTGTGCACCTGCATCCTGCCTCATATCCTTTATAATCAACAAGGGCATAGAAGTAAAGCCTTTCTGTGGGTTCTGTGAGCCACTCTAGCAATTCAATCAAACCCAAGTAGGGGGTTGTGGAAGCCCCAGTTTATACCCCATTGGCCAGAAGTACAGGTCACGACCTGGGGCTTGTGACTGGCATGAGAAGCGAGTGTGGTCTTGTGGGGCTGAGCCCTTAACATGTGGGATCCAATGCTGTTTCCAGGTAAAGAGTGTCAGAATTGAGTTGAAATGAACACACCCAGCTGGTGTCTGCTGGAGAATGGTTTGGTGTATAGGGGAAATGAATACATCTGGTGTCAGAAGTCTCGTGCTGAGTGGTGTGTGAGAGTAGAGCACTGGAGGCTGGAAATTGTCTTGCTTTTTTTTTTTTTTTAACTTTCTTAGAGACAAAGATAAGCAAGCACATAAACTCAATAACTGATTGATTTCTTGGGAAACTTTTATCTCTTTGTCCATTGATAAGGTTTCTCTGGGTAATTTGGTTTATTGTGGCTCAGTAAATTAAACCAGGTACATGAAAGAAGAATAAGATCTTTAACTCTGATTTGAATTAGGTCACTATAATAAAACTATAAGGACATTGTTGAATACAGCAAAGCACTAAAGGTGGCTAGATGCAGTGTCAGCATGTTACGAAGCATATTTCACCAGTTAACAGTTCTGATTTTTGTGACTTAAAAAAATTCTGTGAATACTGGTCCAAAAATATGTCACAGTCTTGTGCTGGGTTTGATTTGGCAAAAATGGCCATCAATCTACCTAAACATCTTTTTATTGTTTAAGCATTTATTATGTCATTTTTTGTTACAAAAGCCGAGACACTGTTTCATCAGGAATGGGGGTCTGTAGCCTTGCTTTTTCAGTAGCACTTGTCCATCACTGTCAAAGGCTTTGAGAAAGCAGATACTGAAATCCTAATTTTTAGACCCTATTTCCTGACTATTCATAATGAGATGCCCAGAGGCAGGCCCTGTCGTCAGGGAGCAGGGACATGGGTCCTGGAGGGCTCAGACCCTCAGAGGGTCCCTGCCCTCCATCAGGACCTGCTCAGGGACCCAGGAGGAGCCACCTGCCCTCTCTCTGGGCTGCAGCCTTCACACCCGCACCATCAGTCAATGGACCCCAGGATGTACCCTCCCTCTGGCTCTACAATTCTGTGAATCCCTGTGCGGTGCAGTGGAGTTCCAGGTCCCCTCTGTGCCCTCTGCCCTGCTCCTTGCTCAGCCCCATAAGGAGGTAAGAAACCATCAATATCCTCAAGAGAGAGGCTTGTTGACCCCCAGGGGTTCTCTGCTAAAAAAACAAAACAAAACAAAACAAAAAAAACAAAACAGAGAATCTCTAGGAGCAGGACCAGTCAGGAAGGGCAGAACAGAGATCAAGGGGTTTTGGGGCCTCCAAACCAACAAAAGACAATTTGAGGGATGAGTGAAGCAACATCTGCATGCTCTTCTGGATTCCAAATTTATTCCTCCTTGGCCATGAAGAAAGTTGGTTTCTGCTTTTTTCCCTGAGGATGGGCTGTGCCTGTACAGCCTTCCAGGTATGGGAGGGGAGGAAGGAGGGAGGGTGCCTGACAGGAAGCAAGTAGTTGGACAAATCTCATTAAGTCAGTATCAGTTAATTCAAACACAACTAAAATCAAAGTGCTTTGATTCCCAAGCCAATTATATAGGATTTCCCCCACACAAATTGAGTTCATTACATACTAAGTATAGATAATCCATAATTTAACATGGAAAATTCAGACATGGAGTGTTACTAATCAGATAAACAGAGCCTTAAATTAGACTATGGAAAAGATCAATGGACCTGCTCTAATTGCCAACCAAAAAGAAGCAAGCAAAAGGGAAACTAATCGAAGGAACGTTCTCCTTTGCTCCTTCTTTAGCTAAGTGTCAAGAACATTTTGCAGGTGATAGGAAGGGGCTCTCATGGATATCCGTGCAAAAGAGTAGGGCAGCCTCTTCCCAGAGTGGCTGCATTTCCAATGGCCCATATTTGTTCTGCTGCCCAAGAGTTTTAATAAAGCAACACCGGATCCCTGCAGAAGATCCTTTCACTGCAGTCAAAGTCATCAGGCACAGCGTGGCTTGGATGACTTTTCAAGAGTAAGGATTATATTAAAAATGACTGCACCACTAATTATGAGAAAACTAGATAATGTGGCACATGACTCTCAGAGGAAGAAGTATCTATAATTATGGGAAGGAAGTACAAAATCTTAATTATGCTAACTATTTAAATAGAGCATAATGCTCGAGACAGAATTTAAGGGTCAGGAATCTGCCTTAGTGCTTTGAAGTATCTATATACTTCAGAAAAGGGATCTGAAAAAGATATAAAATACACTGAAAACTCCACTGTAATTAACTAGCTAGAGACATCCATGGGTGCAAACCGTAACCAAGGAGAGAAGAAGGCTGCTACAATCTCAGAGAGAAAAGCAAAGACACAAGGGCTCATGGAAAAAAAAAAAAAAAAAGATAAAGACAGAAGGAGCTGAGGATGGAGTTGCCAGGACTCAAGATCTCATCACAAGCAGAGGAAAAAGGTAATGCCTGCTACAGAAAACAGCTAGGAAGAGAAGCTTTACAAAAACCGAACAGGGATGGGGCAGTGGCTCATGCCCATAATCCCAGCACTTTGGGAGGTCAAGGCAGGAGGATCACTTGAGCCCAGGAGTTCGAGACCAGCCTGGGCCAGTGAGACCTGTCTCTACAAACAATAAAAAATTAGCTGGGCATGGTGGCATATGCCTACAGTCCCAGCTACTTGGGAGGCTAAGGTGGGAGGATCTCTTGAGCCCAGGAGTTTGAGGCTGCAGTGAGCCGTGATCACGCCACTGCACTCAATCTGGGCAACAGAGTGAGACCCTGTCTCAAAAGAGTTTGTTAAGTCATTCATGCTACATTTGCAATGTGGGTAAGGTGCAGGGGGCTCTGCTCATTGTAGTGACCCAGGCTGATGACACTGCCACCACCTCTGCTCTGCCAATTACTGTGCCAGTGGGAAAGAGAGCTCTGGAAGACCTCACACCACATTTAAACATTCTGACTTGAAAGTGGTACATATCAGTTTTGCTTACATGGCCCCCAGCAACCATGAGGGGACAGGGAAGTACAATCTTACCATGGAAAAGGAAGTTGGAGAGCTAGACATATTTTAAAACAGCATTAGTGACCATCACATACCTAAAAGGCAGAAAGCATTTGGCTGACTTTAAGATTTTTCCCTATACAGATATTCAGTGCAGAAGAGAATAACATATCACCTATAAACCCCGAAGAGAAAGTTTCCTCAAGAATTCTGCACCCAGGGGGAAAAATGATGTAGAACATGACTCCAGATTCTGCTGAGGATGGAGAAAGCTGGAAAGAACATTGCCCCACCATTACGACAACAAGAAGAAGACACTGGGTTCTGCAAATTCCCAACTTAAGTTGAACCCATCAGACAGCTGAGGTCACAGGGCAGCAAATTCTAAGGAAAATATAGAGTGTCCAAGGAGAGACATGAGCACTTACCTGGGGTGTATGCAGTCAGACACCAGCTCTAGTGGAAAAGGTGGACAAGATGCAAGATCACCGAGGTAAGGTGGCAGAGAGATGGAAGCAATGAGGAAGAGTCAAATGCAAATACTAGGAATTAAAAACAGGCACAGAGATGAAGAATGCCTTTGATAGACAGGGTCAGCAGTGGACTGGACACAGTTGAGGAAAAAATGACCAAGTGGGGTTTATCTTGGGAATGCAAGGCTGGCTTACCACTCAAAAGTCAGTGTTATTCACCATTTGAGTGGACTCAAGAAGATAATGTATAGGAACATCTAAGCAGATGCAGTAAAAGACTGATAAAATTCAACAGCCATTCATGGTAAAAACAAACAAACAAAACAAACAAACAAAAAAACACTCTCAGCAAACTAGGAATAGGAGGGCACTTCTACAACCTGATAATAAACATCTACGAAAAACTTAGAGCTAACATTATACTTAATCCCTAAAAGCAGGAACAAGACAAGGACATGTGCTCTCACCACATCTATTCAACACTGTACGGGGCGGTCTAGTTAGTGCAATAAAACAGGGAAAAGAAGTAAGAGGCATCCGGATTGCAATGTGTGCTGGTTTATTTTAGGTGTCAACTTGACTGGATGAAGGATACTTGAAAACTGGCAAAGCATTATTTCTGGGTGTGTCTGTGAGGGTGTTTCCAGAGAAGACTGGTGTGTGAGTCTGTGGACTGAGTGGGGAAGATCCACCCTCAATGTTGGGGGCACCACCTGATCGGCTGGGGACCTGGATAGAACAAAAAGGCAGAGGAAAAGTGAATTATTTTCTTTTGCTCTTCTGGAGCTAAGACACCCTTTCCTGCCCTTGGACATCAGAACTTCAGGCTCTCTGGCCTTTGGACCCTGGGACTCACACTGGTGCAACCACTCCCCCCAGGTTCTTGGCCTTGGACTGAGAGTTCCACCATTGGTTTCCCTGGTTCTGAGGCCTTTTGACTTGGACTGAGCCAAACTCCCAGCTTTCCAGGGTCTCCAGCTTGCAGATGGGACTGTCACAGGACTTCTTAGTCTCTGTGGTCATGTGAACAATTCTTTCAATAAATTCCCTCTCACCTATCTGTATCTGTCCTATTGGCTCTGTTTGTCTGGAGAATGGAAGATGTAAAATTGCCTCTCTTTGCATAGCACATGACTGTCTACATAAGAAAATCCAAAGAATCTGCAAAAGAGCTACCAGAACTAAGTGAGTTTAGCCAAGACCACAGGATATAAGATTGGTAACAAAAATCAAATTTCTATGTGCTAGCAGTGAATAAGAGACCATTAAAAAATAACATTAGGATAGCACCAATAAATGTGGAATACTTTAAGCATAACTATTATAAAATATGTTAAGATCTATATACTGAAATTTACACAAGACTGATGAAAAAAAGAAACACTGAAGAAATGAAGTATGACTTAAATAAATGAAGAACTATATCATGAATATGTCCAGTCTCTTCAAAGTGATGTGTGGACTCCATGCAATCTCAATTAAAATCCCAGCAGGATTCTAGTAGAAAATGAACAAGTGGATTCTAAAATCTATATGGAATTACAAAGGAAATGATAGCTAAGACAATTCTGAAAAGCAACAAAGTTGGACGACAGCAATAAACAGATACTCACTTCCAACAGTCCCTGGTCCTCTTGATCTCAGATAAAAGTCAGTTCCTGCCAAGGCTGTTGCTCCTTGCACAGGCCCTCAGGTGGGGGACAGGGGCAGGCTGCCTCTTTTCCTAGCACCTAAGCCACTGCTGCCACTTCCAAACCATTGGCCTCGTACCTTAATCACAACTCCCGCCTCCTTTGAGCCTCCTGCCACCGGTTTTGATAGTTCCTACCTCTAAGTAGGCTTTGTACACAAATTCATTAAGGAGTTTAAAATGGTGTAGTCTTTCTTTTGCTTTCAACTCTTACCAGTGTCCTGGGCAATCTGAATACCCATGGGGATGTGTCATGCATTCAGCTAGGCTCCCAGCCTTCCCTGGAACTTCTTGACTTCAGTGGCCTTTACTCTATGCCGTTTTTGCCACCTCACACCAAGGGCTTTTCTCACCAATGTACCAGAACAGTGAATAAGAGTGAGACTGCAAGGTCACCAGCTCCCCCTAGGCCTGAGACTGCATTCGTAGAGACAGTGTTGTTTTTTCACCAGCATTACCTTTCAAGCCACAGTCACTGCTGCAGGGGCTGGAGAGTCATGAAAACCGGGTCCTGCTTCCCATGAGTGAAGGCTTTCAAGGGGGACACAAGGACCTCAGAGGAGCCGGTTGAACACCCCAACCAGCCAACTGAGGAACGGGAGGTAACGTGAGGCCCAAATGCATCCCCATACTCAAGAAAACATTCCCAGGTTGAAGAAGTGACTTAGCAGTTGTCAGAATGAGATCACAGAGTGAGCAACGGCTGCCCGTGTCCCCTCCCAGGAGGGCTGTGAAAGGCCACAGCAGACCTCAGGCACTGACCCAGGCAGGCCCCAGGATGCAGTGAGGTAGAATGTGGGTGTAGGTAATGTGGGCAGCATGAAATACCTGGTCCCATGATGGGATGGGCCCTGGAGTGCTGCAGTGCTTGATTCCTCCAACCCCACTGCATCTGTCACTCTGGTGAGCTGCTGGGACCATTCAACTTGGACCATTCCTCCGTGCAAAACATGACAGGTGCTGTGAGCCAGGCGCAGTCCTACCATGGAGATGAGCCGCATCCTCTCTCTATATATATCTTTGCTTGTCTACCAGCCGGAGACCACCCATGGAGGACTAATCACAGGCACTCAAGGTCAACGCTTTCCTCCTCTCCCCAGATCTGAGGTGGCTCTCTGCAGTTTCCCATCCCCTGCATACTGCATTCCCTACACACATGCTAGAACCCCCTCCATACTGCAAACACAATTTTACCACCAACTAAGAGTTCCTTGGACTGTGCCACATCTTTTTATATTTATTTATCCTTTTTTTTTTTTTTTGAGATGAAGTCTTGCTCTGTCACCAGGCTGGAGTGCAGTGGCACAATCTCGGCTCACTGCAACCTCTGTCTCCCAGGTTCAAATGATTCTCCTGCCTCAGCCTCCCAAGTAGCTGGGACTACAGGCGCCCGCTACCACATCTGGCTAATTTTTGTATTTTTAGTAGAGAGGGGGTTTCACCATGTTGGCCAGACTGGTCTCGAACTCCTGACCTCAAGTGGTCCGCCCGCCTCAGCCTCCCAAAGTGCTGGGATTACAGGCGTGAGCCACTGCACCCGGCCTGTGCCACATCTTTTTAAAAAGTTTTGGCACAGTTTTATTCAGGGGAAACAGAAGAATTGGGTTCACTCTTCTTATATATTTTTAAGTAGCCAATTTTGCTTTTCAGAATAAAACACTCAGAAGAAAAAATAAAATAATATAAACGATTTTTCCAAATCACTTTTTTTTAAAGATCAGATGCTACACATGAGAACAGACTGCCACAGGAGATTGTCTGATTTTTTTTCCTCCAAATATCTTTTAAAAAGCAAAATAAATCCCCATTTGTTCCCTGATGGTATAACAGCCAAAAATATCAGAAAAGCCGTAGAATGATCCCATTATCATTTGTAAAGACCTTTTTCAACCATTTGCACCCGACTTTGCAGATGTCAGAGGTAGGACAATGAAATGGCAAAAATGCAAAGCGAGATCCAGAAAGCAACACCTTCAAAATCAAAATATATAATCCTTTCAAATGTTCTCTGGAAAGATATTCCCTCTTGCATTGAATCTACCCCGGGAAGTTAAGAGCTGAAAGGAATCTATATGTTAATATGGCTTCCTAAACTTTCTGTAGGGCATGGAATGAAATGCATGCACAAGCAGCGCCCAGCGGGGTCACCTTCAAGGTCAGCCTCACAGCGTTGCAGTTCTCCTGCAGCGGGTTCAGCTTCAGCGTCTCCCCGAGGTTGCTGCAGCCGGACGACTGGTGCTGCAGCTCACAGCAGACACACACCTCCACACTGTCAAACTTAATCTAGACAGAGGAACACAGACAGACCTCACCGTTAACAGGCATTCGGCCCCCGAGGGTACGCGTGAGTGACACAATTCAGAACACAGGAAAATGGCTCAGTTCAAAGGAGCCTGTTTCAGTGTGTTTAAGTAGTAAAGCAAAAACAATTTCTATTGACCCAGGCCATCAGGAGGACTTCAAATTCCTATCTTAACAGCAATGTATAAAAAAAGCAAAAGTACATTTGAAGAAACTTAAGCTATACATTAGAGAAAATGGCAGGTGGATTGCAAAATGAGATAAAGGTAAATAAACTGAAAATCACTCACGCTGATGTATGCACGGAGATGTGTTATCCTAGCTCTGTGCCTTGGCTCATTCTCCTTCCACAGTCAGACATTTCCTGCCTCACTTCATGGCCTATCAAACTCCTGCTCATCCATCAAGACCCAACTCCAGCGCCACCCTCGAGGCCTTGTCTGGTTTTCCTGCCTCACTGCTACTGAAGACTGACTTTATCCAGCTACAGGTGCATCTTATCACCACAGTATTGACAATGGCAATAAGTTGTACGTGTTCAATAAATGCTGAATGAATAAAAGCGGCTTGGAAAATGGAAAACCATGGAAGGAAAAAAAATGCATTTCAAGTATTTTAAAAAGCAGTGTTAGACGAAGACAGAGTATGAGAGTCTCAGTGAGAGGGAAGAGAACAGAGTTACCGGTGCCTAGGAGAAAAGCAGCTTTAAAAAAGTAAAGTCCTAGCCAGGTGTGGTGGTACACCACCTGTATTTGCAGCTACTCGGCAGGCCAGGGCAGGAGGATTGCTTGAGCCTAGGAGTTTGAGACCAGCCTGGCTGGGTAACATACTAAGACCCTGTCTCAAAAATACATAAATAAAAAATAATAAAGTCCTAGATGTAAAACTACCAAAAAAGAAAATCAGGCCAGGCGTGGTGGCTCACACCTGTAATCCCAGCACTTTGGGAGGCTGAGGCGGGCAGATCACGAGGTCAGGAGTTCAAGACCAGTCTGACCAACACAGTGAAACCCCGTCTCTACTAAAAATACAAAAATTAGCTCGGCGTGGTGGTATGCACCTGTAATCCCAGCTACTCAGGAGGCTGAGGCAGGAGAATCGCTTGAACCCAGGAGGCGGAGGTTGCAGTGAGCTGAGATCGTGCCATTGCACTCCAGCCTGGATGACAGAGCAAGACTCCATCTCAAAAAAAAAAAAAAAAAATCAGTAAAATCTATGCAATTTTATTCAAAATAACACTGAACATGAAACAAGTTATTTTCCTTAGACTAAGAAGTGCCCTACTTTCCAACAGATAATATGTTTAAACAGCAGCCAACTCGAAGTACAAATACTTTTCAGACAAATATTGGCCATTTATAACCATAACAAATAATTTTTCATTGCATGAATATTGCTGAGACTGAGGCAATACTTATAAAACCTCCAGGTATCAACGTGTCTGCCTCTCCTAAATACTGGGGAAGGAGTAATGCAGCATCCTCGGAGCCAAGAAATGTGCTGATATTCACCAGAGGAATTCAGCTTAGCTTAAGACTTAGCCCTTGCCACCCCCTGCTCCAATCCATGTCAGGTGGGTTTTGCAAGTGGCTTTCAGCAGGAGAGTATGGGTAGAGGTGACAGCTTGCAGGTTCTGAACTTAAGACCCCCACAGGCTTCATGTTTCTGCACCCTCTCCCTGGAACTTCCAATATACAGCAGGAAAAGAACAGGTTCCAGGGAGCTGCCAGCTCTCCAGCCCCAGCAGGAGACCCATGGAGCACCCCCACAGAACTGTTCTGCCCTATGGTACATGCACACACAACATTACTAGGTAAGATCAAACCATTTTTCAAACAATTCAAACAAATTATGCTCCCACCAATAGGGTGTGAATTCAGGCTAATCCACATCCTCACCAATGCTTGCTAATGTTGGACTTAAGACATTTTTGTCCATGCAGTAACTGATATAATAGTATCTAATTTGGGGGTGGGTGGGTTTGTTTTCATCTTTGCTCATTTTCTTAACCATTCATATTGTGAAACCTAACACACATACACAAAAAGTGCACAAAGCAAACATATTCAGTTCAATGATTTATCATTAAGCAAGCACCCACCGGCACATGGCCATGTTCCTAAAAGGGCTTCCATGCCTCATTCCCTGTCATTCCTCCTCCTCACTGCACCAAAAGCTCACCACATTCCTTACTTTTTAAATAATCACTTCTAGGCTTCCACCTTTATACATTTACCACTATAGTTTAGTTTCACCTGGTTTTCTAAATTGATACAAATAGAATCATACAATATTTTTAGTATTTGGCTTCTTTCATTCAAAATTACAAGATTCATCTACCTTACTGCATATAAATATAGTTGATCATGTTCACTGTTGTATATTACATTGTGTGAATATGCTGCCATTTACATATCTATTCTCTTGCCACAGGACGTTTGGATTGTTGCTAATTTTTTTGCAATAAGATTAATGCTGCTTGATATTCTGTACTGGTCTGCTGGTACATACATGTGCATATTTCTTTTGGGAACAAAATACCTATTGATCAGAGCTGCTGGGTCCCTGGGAATTTTCAGCTTATCAGAGAATACAAAGCCACTTTCCAAAGTGGTTGTACCAATTTACACACTCACCAGCACTGTTCGAGGGTCCCCATTACTCCACATCCTGGCTTGTGCTTGTTTTAGTCTTTTTAATTTTAGACAAGAAAGTACTGGCAGAGGTACTTCTTCCCTGAAATGAGGGACTAAGCCAAGAAAAAATGAGAAGATGGGATCTAACACAGAAAAGAGATAGAGGAAGTTCTAAGAAAATGGGAAAAGGATGTCCTAGCATGGTAAATATATAGATGCCTATAGGCTGACTTGTCCAGACTGAAGCAGGAAACAGAGGCTCAATGGAAACGTCTCTAAGAAAATGAAGCGGACAGAACGCCTGATGGGTAGGACTGTATTCAGAGGAGATTTTCAGTTCTCCTGGGAAGTTTGAGAGTAAATTAGAAACAGAGACACTAAACAAATAATAAAACAATTTTAACTCAGCATAAAAGACAAATCATATATAGTTCATGGTTTTGTTATATATGCGGCTTGTAAATATTTTCTCAGTCTATAGTTTATCTTTTTATCCTCTCAAAAGGATCATTCATAGAGTAAAAGTTTTAAATTTTGATGAAGTCCAACTTATATATTTTTGCTCCTACACTTTTGGTGTTGATCTAAGAACTCTGCCTAGCCCTAGATCTTTCTCCTATGTTTTTTCTAAATGTTTTATAATTTTATTTTTACATATGATTGCATGACCCATTTTCAGTCACTTTTAGTGTAAGATATGAGACTTGGGATGGGTTATTTTTGCCTATAGATGTCCAATTGTTCCAACATTTGTTGAAAAATCTATCTTTTCTTCACTTAATTCCTTTTGACTTTTGTCAAAAATTAGTCGGGCATATTTATGTGTCTATATCTGGATTCTCTCTTTGTTCCACTGATCTATCTTTCCACCAATCACCAAGTCTTGATTACTGTGGCTATAAGTCTGGAAATCAAAAAATTAATTCCTCCCATTTAATTCTTATTTTTCAAAATTATTTGTCTCTCCATATACATTTTTTTTTGAGACAGGTCTTGCTCTGTCACCCAGGCTGGAGTGCAGTGGCATGATCTCGGCTCACTGCAACCTCCGCCTCCCGGGTTCAAGCGATTCTCGTGGCTCAGCCTCCCAGATAGTTGGAATTACAGGCACACACCACCATGCCTGGCTAATTTTTGTATTTTTAGTAGAGACAAGGTTTTGCCATGTTGGCCAGGCTGGTCTCGAATTCCTGGCCTCAAGTGATCCTCCCACCTCAGACTTCCAAAGTGTGCTGGGTGTACAGGCGTGAGACATCACACCTGGTCTCCATATACGTTTTAGAATAAGACTGTCATTGTCTACAAAAAAAATGTTGCGGGATTTTGATAGGGATTGAATCAAACCCATATATATATATATTTTTTGAGATGGAATTTTTGCTCTTGTTGCCCAGGCTGGTGTGCAATTGTGTGATCTCAGCTCACTGAAACTTCTGCGTTCCGGGTTCAAGCAATTCTCCTGCCTCAGCCTCCTGAGTACCTGGGATTACAGGTGCCTGCCACCAGGCCCAGTTAATTTTTTTTGTATTTTTAGCAGAGATGGGGTTTTGCCATGTTGGCCAGGCTGGTCTTGAACTCCTGACCTCAGGTGATCTGCCCACCTTGGCCTCCTGAAGTGCTGGGATTACAGGTGTGAGCCACTGCACCCGGCCCAAACCCACATATTAACTGGGGGGAACCTGACATATTTACTACACTGAATTTTCCAATTTATTTATTTCCTCATTGTTAAGTAGTTTTCAGTGTTTTGTTAGATTTACACTTATGTATCTTTTTAAGTGATTTTTAATTTCAGTGTCCATATGCTCACTGTTAATATGCAGTATTACTGTTACTATACACCTCACTATTAATACACAAGAAATACAATTGAATTTTGTATGTTTATCTTGTATCCTACAACCTTGCTGAACTCACTTATTAATTCTAAGAGGCCTGTTTGTTCTGTTTGTTTTTCAAGGATTCTTTGGGATTTTCTACATAGATACTCATGTCATCCACAAACACAGTTAGTTACATTTCTTCTTTTCTAATCTGTATGCCTTTTATTTTATTTTCTTGCCATACTACATTGGCTTGAAATTACGGCATTATGTTCTATGTTGAAAAAAATGGTATGAATGAGCATGCTTGCCTTGTTCCTGATCTTAGGTAAAAAGCATTCAGTCTCCATTAAGTGTGTTAGCTGTAGGTCTTTTGTAGATGCTCTTTTTCAAGTTGAGGACGTTCTCTATGCCTATTTTTCTAAGTTTCCTTTTTAGTTATGAAAAGGTGTTTGATTTTGTCAAATGCTTTTTCTGCATCAATTGATACAACCATGTGGTTTCTCTTCTTTAGCCTGTTGATATGATAGAATAAATTGACTGATTTTTGAATATCAAACCAGTCTTGAATCCCTGGAATAAATCCCTGTTGGCAATGATGTATAACTCCTTTCAGATATGTTGAATTTTATTCGTTATTATTTTGTTAAGGATTTTTGTATCTATATTAGATTAATAAGGGATACTGGTCTGTAATTTTATTTTTCTATACTGTCTTTGTCTGGTTTTTGGTAGCATGGCAATATTACTTTCACAAAAATCAATTTGGAAATGGTCCTTCTATTTTTTCAGAGAAATTGTGTAGAAATGGTATTAATTCTATAAATGCTTAATAGAATTCTCCAGTGAAACCATCTGGACCTGGAGATTTTGTTTTTGGAAGTTTTAGAATTATAAATTCAATTTCCTTAATAATTATAGGGCTATTCAAATTCTCTATTTCGTAGTGTACGAATTATGTTAGTTTGTGTTTTCCAAGAAATTGATCTATTTCATCTAAGTTGTGAAGTTCATTTGTGTAAAGCCATTCCTATTATTCCCTTAGTATCCTTTTTGATGTCTGCTGGGTCTGTAGTTATATCTCGGTTTCTTCCCAGACATTGGAAATTTGTGTCTTCTAACTTTTTTTCTTGCTAGAGTTTTGTCAGTGTTGTTGATGTTGTCAAAGTATCAGCTCCTTTCTCATTGGTTTTTCTCCATTGGTTTTCTGTTGTCCATTTCATTGATTTCTGCTCTTTCATTTACGACTTCCTGCCACCTACTTGCTTTGGGTTGATTATGCTGCTCTTTATCTAGTTTCTTTTTTAATTTTATTTTTAATTGATAAATAATTCTATGTTACATATTTATGGGGTACAGTGTGATGTCTTAGTAATGTTTACATTGCAGAATGATTGAATCAAGCTAATTCACAAATCACCTCACATTTAAAAAAATTTTTTAATTTTACTTTAAGTTCTGGGATACAGGTGCAGAATGTACAGGTTTGTTACATAGGTATATATGTGCCATAGTGGTCTGCTGCACCTGTCAACCCGTCATCTAGGTTTTAAGCCTCGCATGCATTAGGTATTTGTCCTAATGTTCTCCCTCCCCTTGCCCCCAACCCGTGACAGGCCCTGGTGTGTGATATTCCCCTCCCTGTGTCCACCTGTTCTCACTGTTCTACTCCTACTTATGAGCGAGAACATGCAGTGTTTGGTTTTCTGTTCCTGTGTTAGTTTTCTGAGAATGCTGGCTTCCATGTCCCTGCAAAAGGCATGAACTTATTCTCTTTTATGGCTGCATAGTATTCCATGGTGTATATGTGCTACATTTTCTTTATCCGGTCTATCATTGACGGGCATTTGGGTTGGTTCCAAGTCTTTGCTATTGTAAACAGTGCTGCAATAAACATATATGTCCATGTGTCTTTGTGGTAGAATGATTTATAATCCTTTAGGTATACACCCAGTAATGGGATTGCTGGGTCAAATGGTATTTCTGGTTCTAGAACCTTGAGGAATCGCCACACTGTCTTCCACAATGGTTGAACTAATTTACACTCCCATCAACAGTATAAAACCATTCCTAGGGCTGGGCACGGTGGCTCACGCCTGTAATCCCGGTACTTTGGGAGGCCGAGGCAGGCGGATCACGAGGTCAGGAGATCGAAACCATCCTGGCTAACACGGAGAAACCCCGTCTCTACTAAAAATACAAAAAATTAGCCAGGCGTTTTGGCAGGCGCCTGTAGTCCCAGCTACTGGGGAGGCTGAGGCAGGAGAATGGCGTGAACCCGGGAGGCAGAGCTTGCAGTGAGCTGAGATCGCACCACTGCACTCCAGCCTGGGCAACAGAGAGAGACTGTCTCAAAAACAACAACAAAAAAAAAACTGTTCCTGTTTCTCCACAGCCTCACCAGCATCTGTTGTTTCCTGCCTTTTTAATAATTGCCATTCTAACTGACGTGAGATGGTATCTCATTGTGGTTTTTGATTTGCATTTCTCTATCAGTGATTATGAGCTTTTTTGCATGTTTGTTGGCCGACATATTTATCTTTTTGTGGTGAAAAATTTAAAATCTACTCTTAAGCAATTTTGAAATATACAATGCATTATCTATTTATTATAGTCATCATTTTGTGAAACAGATCACTAAAACTTCCTCCAATCTAACTGGAATTTCGTACCCTTTGATCTATATCCTCTTTGGCTTCAACTGTTTCCCTTTGCTGTGATCAACTGGACAGGAGTCCAGCTCTCCTGAAACAGTTTACTCTCCCACATCTCAAAAACATGCAAGGAATTATCTCATATGATCACATCTCTAGGCTAGGCATTAAGATTGAAGTAGCTATCATGAATGGCAAGACATTTTCCTCAGTCTGAAGGATCGTCCAGGGAAAGGGAGGGGAGATCAGCTTGGCTGGAAAGCACGATTTATCAAATAAAATAACCCTTCAATGACCCCAGGGAATAGACATCCAAATAAATCTTTCCATCAGTTATTTCACTGAGTTTGTGATTAATTCTTAGAAAAATTCTGAAAACCTCCTGATTAGTTCCCTGACCTCGACATCTGGGTGTGCAGGCGGCTGACAGATTTATTTTAAGAGTATCCCTCAGTGTTCGGGTCATTGGGAACGACACCGCAGAGCTTTGCAAATGAGGCCACAGTAATTTTTCACAAATCTCTTTGGGGCACTTAACAGCTAGCCTGTCCCCCTTATTTATGGTCTATCAGCCTGTCTGGGAGTAGAAAGGGCTTATACAACAAAAAGAGGGGGATGCCCCCAAGATTCTCTTACAGAAGTACAAATGGGATGGGTATGTGACCTTCAGATATTCTCAAAGCGAAGGCAGTGTGGGAAGCCTGAGCCTGCATGCAGAGCAGGGCAGAGGGCTGGGAAAAGACTGGCATGTGTCAAGCCCGAGAACTTACAGTGGGCACACCAAGGCCAGTATCCTTGGATGTGAGGTGCCTGTTTCGAGGAGGAAGGCGGCGCAGCATGGACGACAGAGTCAGACTACTCACAGTCCTAACTGCCATGGAGTGACCCAGGACAAGCCATGTGACCTCTCTGGGCTTCAGGTTCCCGGACCCCAGTGAGGATCAAATGAGATTAGACAGGTAAAAATGCAAAGTGCCAACGCTATTTGCCGGTGTTATTGGTGTTGCTATTATTTTCATTAAAGAATAGATTTGTAGAAACTAGACCCTAATTTTTCTTCCCAAAGGTTCAAACAAAGCTACAAAAACTAGACCCTAATTTTTAAATTGTGGTAAAATACACACAACATAAGATTTACCATCTTCACCATTTGTCGGCATACAGTTCAGTGGCATTAAACATATTCACATCATTGTGCTACCATCACCACCATCCACCTCCACAACTTTCTCATCTTTCCAAACTGAAACTCTGTTCCCACTAAACAAATCCCTATTCCCTCTCCCACAGGCCCCCAACAACTCCCATTCTACTTTGTCTCTCTGTGGATTCACTACTCCAGGTACCTCCTGCAAGTGGAATCAGGCAGTATTTGTCCTTTTGTGGCTGGCCTATTTCACTCAGCATGTCTTCAAGGTTCATCCATGTTGTAGCATGTGTCGGGATTTCCTTCCTTTTTAAGGCTGAAGAATGTTCTATCAGATGCATCTACCATATTTTCTTGATAATTCATCTGTAGATGGACACCTGGGTTGTTTTCAGCTCTTGGCTGCTGTGAATAATGCTGCTATGAACATGGGTGTGCAAATATCTATTTGAGTCCCTGCTTTCAATTCTTTGGGTAAATTCCCAGAAGTGGAATTGCTGGATCATGTGGCAATTCTCTGTTTAAAGATTTAAGAAAATGTCATAATGTTTTCCACAGCAGCTGTACTGTTTTATGTTCCACCAAGAGTGTACAAGGCTTCCAACTTCTCTACATCCTCACCAACACTTATTTTCTGGGTTTTCAAAAATCATAGTCATTGCAGTGGGTGTCAGGTGGTATCTCACTCTGGTTTCGGTTTGCATTTCCCTAACCATTAGTGATGTTGTACACCTTTTCATGTGCTTACTGGCCATTTGTATATATTCTTTGGAGAAATATCTATTCAAGTCCTTTGCCTGTTTTTAAATTGGGTTGTTTGTGTTCTTGTTGAGCTGTAGTTCTTTATACATTCTGCATAGTAACCTCTTATCAAATATACGATTAGTAAATATTTTCACCCATGGAGCCTCTTCTGTTGATTGTGTTCTGTGACGAACAGAAGTCAACGTTTTGAATACTTGTAGGTTGCCATCACTTTCACAAAAACTCTCAGTAACCTGTTGATTTCTCCCTAACCCAGTAATTTTTGCTTCCTTTGTCTCAAGAATGAGCCACCTTAAGTCTTGCTGCAGAGGTAAGCATCTCACTTGCCTCACTCAGTCCTCGTCCTGCTTTCTCAGGAATGCCACTGTCCTGCAGCATCCCCACTGGTGGCGGGAGAGGGTCCCCACACCACCAGCCCCAATGACACAGGACGACATAACTGCCTTTCTCTGGACTACTATAAGAAATACCACAGACAGGGTGGCTTATAAATAGTAGACATTTATTTCTCAGAGTTCTGGAGGCTGGGAAGTCCAGGATTAAAACACCAGCAGATTTGGTATATGGTGACATCCTGGTTCACAGATGGGTCACTGTGTCCTCACCTGGCAGAAGAGAGAAGGCAGTTTTCTGGGACCTCTATTATAAAGGCACTAACCCACTCATGCAGGATCCACCCGCATGACCTAATCACCTCCCAAAGACCCCACCTCCTAATACCATCACCTTAGAGGTTAGAATTTCAACACAGGAATTCGGGGCAGGGGAGAGACACAAACATTCAGACCACAGCAAAAACCCTCATGCTGGTGATGTTAAAGGCACTGGTAAGACCCCAAAAACTCCAGTAATCACAGTGCAACATGGGTGGACCCTGATGACATTATGCTAAGTCAAAGAGGCCAGATACCACAGATCACACCCCGCATGATTCCATTCAACATCCAGAACAGGAAAACCCAGAGGGACAGACACCAGCTTAGCAGTTGTCTGTGACTCGGTCGGGGACAGTGGCCAATCCAGGGGTGGGACATAAAGGGTATTGTATAGTCTTTTTGAGGTGATGAAAATGCTCTAAAATTGACTGTGGTTGTGACACACATTCGGTAAATATACTAAAAACCACTGAATTTTATACTTTCAGTGGATGAATTGTATAATATGTGAATTATATCACAATAAAGGTGTTTCAAAAAAAAATTACCACCACATGTGATTACTAACTTATTTAGTTTGGATGGTTTTAATCCCTTCCATGTTCTGCCTAAACGTTTTACAGTCACACGTGTGTCTCCAACATAGGAAGTTGGAGACCAATTAAAACTACCTTCACCACTATCTCCCCCGTGGAAACTCAAGGCTCGCACAAACGTGCTCCATGAGTTGCATGACAGAGAGTCGCTTTTCCTCGTGGGCTTCAAATCTATTCCCGCAGCAGCTCCTGAAGCAGTGCCCTCATCCAGCCCGTCCTTACTCCAGAGCACCAAGGACCGGGCACCTGTCTGTTCCTGGAGAGATGCTGAATATGGTCCCCGCCAGGCCTGGGAACAAAACCGGCCCATCATTGGGGGGTTTCCGCTGTGCTACGCAATGGGCGTGGAAGCATGTGGACTGGTGTCCTGTCCAGAGTTGGCTCCTGCCCGTGAGTTCATGGTCTCACTGACTTCAGGAACGCAGCCACAGACCTTCCCAGTGAGTGTTACAGCTCTTAAAGATGGCACGCACCCAAAGAGTGAGCAGCAGCAAGATTTAGCCTGAACAACAAGAGAACAAAGCTTCCACAACCTGCCAGCGATTTCCCGCTGCTGGCTGCGGGGGTGGCCAGGTTTTATTCCCTTATTTGTCCCCACCCATGTCCTGTTTCTGTCCTATCAGAATGCCCTTTTCTCAATCCTCCCCCACGATTGGCTACTTTTAGAATCCTGCTGATTGGTGCATTTTACAGAGCGCTGATTGGTGCATTTTACAAACCTAGCTACAGGGTGCTGATTGGTGCATTTTACAATCCCCTGGTAAGTCAGAAAAGTTATCCAAGTCCCCACTCCACCCAGGAAGTCCAGCTGGCTTCACCTCTCTCTTTCTTACTCTGGAGCACCAGGGACTGGGCACCTGTTTGTTCCTGGAGAGGTACTAAATCCAGTCCCTGCCAGGCCTGGGGACAAAGCCAGCTCATCACTGGGGAGTTTTCCTGTTCTGCACAATGGGCGTGGAATCATGTGGATGGGCGTGTCACTCAGGGATCCCCCCAGCCTCCCCACTAGGTTGGGAATGCGGCCATCAGTGGGGGTCACCCCACCTTCCCTGCCAAGCTAGGGACACAAACCCCCACACTGGCCCCTCCTAGCCTGTAGCCCCCCTCTCCCCTGGGGGGTCTACAAATGCCGGGATTTCTGAGAACTGAGACTCCCTTTTGTGTCCCCTACAGCAGGGATGGGAAACACAGAACACATGTCCCACCATTTCCCTCTTTTGCTTTCACCCTCCCCTCCCTCCACCATGAGTCCAGATAACAGCCTCAGAATCCTACTCAACATACTGTTCTGGGCACTTAATGCCAGGCAGACATTGTAAAATGTTACATAAAATGTAAAATTTACATAAAGACATTGTAAAATGTTGATGCTTGCTAGGAGGGAACTAGCTGACTCCTTAAACACGTGCCATCTACTTTGAAATGATCAAGAAATGCTGACGAATAGGGCAGCCTCAGAGTGCTCTCAAGCCTCTGCCCAGCGGCAGGGGAAGCAATTCTCTCTGTGCTTCTGCAGGAAGTGACAGCTGAGGTTTGAGGGAGGCGCCAACACACAACAGATATCAGATGCCTCAGTAAACAGAACTCACATACACCCCTGGTGGGAGTGAAAATTAATACGAACAACTTCGGAAAACAAACAGTTTGGCAGTATCTACCAAAGCTAAACATACCTATACCTATATACCTATAGGTATACCTTATATCCTATAACCTACAGACTTCACTTCTGGTGTAACCAACAGATGGATGTTCATCCAAAGCAATACACGAGACAGCCATGCCTGTGTATCCACAATAGCCTCACACTGGGAGGAGAGTGGGGAAAACAAAACTGGGATGTACTCACATGATGGAAAACTGGAAACCAGAGATACCTGCAGTAAGTGAATCTAACCGACATGTTGAATGAAAAAAGCAAGAAACAAAAGGGTCAGTTACATATGATTCTATTTATAAAGCTGAAAGCCAGGAAGAATTCTTTTGTGACATTAGAAGTTAGGATAGCAGGTGCCCATGGGGAGTGTGGTATGAGTGACTGGGAGAAGGAAGGGCGGGGCTCCCGGGGATGCTGGAGGTGTTTTACTTCTGATCTAAGTGTCGGTTCCATGGGTTTGTTCACCTGTCAAGAGTTATTGCGTTCAATACTTACAATGTGTGTTTTCTTCTCTGGCTATGTCTGAGCTAACACAGAGGATTAATTTTAAAAAAATACACAAATCTGTCTGGTCGTGGTGGCTCACGCCTGTAATCCCAGCACTTTGGGAGGCCAAGGTGCGCAGACTGCCTGAGGTCAGGAGTTGGAGACCAGCCTGGCTAACATAGTGAAACCTTCTCTCTACTAAAAATACAAAAATTAGCTGGGCGTGGTGGCGGGCACCTGTAATCCCAGCTACTTGGGAGGCTGAGGCAGGATTATCACTTCAACCCGGGAGTCAGAGGTTGCTGTGGGCCGGTATCACCCCAATGCACTCCAGCCTGGGCAACAGAGAGAGACTCCGTCTCAAAACAAAAACAAAAACAAATAAAAAATACATAGTAGTCCAGGGGAGAGTCTGTTGCTTATGACTGAGTGGACCTCAAGGCCTGCCTCAGTTTCTTGCAGAGAGAGGAGGACCACAGTCATAAGGAGACCTTCCAGGGATGCTGGAAACAAAAAAGAACGTTGCATTTTGATTTTGGTTCCTCTGCCTAGAACGTGTTAGGTCTCACACAGGGAAAGGTGGGCTTCTTCCAAGACTCAGCCTAAGCATCTTCCTCTGCTCTTGGGGACTGAGTTTCCCTCTCCTTGTGAGTCTCTCTGTGCCCTGGTATCCCTGAAGGGTCACTCTACCCAGCTATCACCCCATCAGAGCACAAACTGCTCCCTGGCATGTGGTGGCTGCTCACAACTGACTCTGAAATGACTGGATGGATGTAAAAGTAAAAAGTTGGATGCAAAAGTGTCACCTGGGTTAATTCAACTGGATTTTAAAAGTTTCAAGAAGGTTTTGTATAATGCATTTTACTTTCTGCATTTTAAGATGCTTTGACATCTTGGGGTCTACTAATCCAGAAGAGACTGCCCCTCCCAGGGCTAGCTAATTCCTTCAGATAATAAGCAACTCACCTGCAAGCCCACTTTTCCTATGCAGACCAACCAATCCACAGCTCACACCTCCAACCACGCCCTTCATTTAACTCTCACAGCTAAGCCACTATGTCCCCTGTCCTAAATCATCCCAGGGCCAGGTAAGGTACTAGACAACTGGGGGCTACTCCTACAGCCAACAGGTCAAACCCGCCAATTCTAACCTGGTTCAAACATGCCTGCACATTCTTCCCCACAAAAACCACAATAAAGGATCTGGCCCATGCTGTCTCCTAGATCAGGGGTCCCCGAGCCCTTGGCCACAGACCAGTACCGGTCCTTGACCTGTTAGGAACTGGGTCTTACAGCAGGAGGCAAGTGGTGAGCATTACTGCCTGAGCTCCGCCTCTTGTCAGATCAGCAGCGGCATTATATTCTCATAGGAGAGAGATTCCTATTGTGAACTGCACATGCAAGGGATCTAGGTTGCATGCTCCTTATGAGAATCTAATGCCTGATGATCTGAGGTTGAACAGTTTCATCTGAAACCATCCCTGACCTGCACCCTCCCCCAGTTTATGGAAAAATTGTCTTCCACAAAACTGGTCCCTGGTGCCAATACGGTTGGGGACTGCTGCCCTAGGTCCCTCTGAGCTTCTCTGTGTGGTCTTGCCTGGGTAGCACGGCCCTTCTTCTTGGAAACTGTGAGTAATAAACTCTTCTTTCAAAGCAGTGGTCTCTGTGTCTGGCATCCCATCATAATGGACTACCACAGATCCCAGGTACCTTTTAAAATAGGCTTGCAACTTAAAGATGATACATCCTTCTCTAACTATCTCTTATCCCAATTCATCTCTTTCCTATGTATATTTTCAATAGACACCTGTGCTTCAAATGCATTAAGATACGTCCCAGAATGCAATCCATGGGTATGAACTGTGCAAGTACCACATGTTACTCTTAACACTTAGGATCAGATGATTAATAGAAGGGGATCGTCTGTAAAATATGCAGTTATTCAGGTTACTACATAATAATGGAAAGAGTAAAAAATCAAATTATTTCTTCAGTCTTTTACTAGGAAGATTTCTGCATTTTGTTTTTGCTACTGCTATAAATGAGGGAGGCCTCATTTGTCCTACAGTAGAATGATGAAAATCTGCCCATCATCCCCTCTACGGTGAAGCCAGTGGAGAGTCACGGTGTTCTCTGACCATCGTGCTGTGCGGCAGAGTGCACCCAACCACCTCTCAGACACACTTGCTGTGTGTGCCCTGCAGCCCTGAGGCTGCTCCACAAGCCCCTCCCAGCATGGTCCAGCCCCTGCTCCAGTGACTTCAGATCTGTGTCTCACTTCACTTCGGAATTCTTTAGGACAAATCGTTCTCAGAATATGGGAAATTACTTTCTCTTGTCTGATTGCCCTGGCTAGGACTCAAGTAGTATGTTGAAGAGGAGTGGTCAGAGTGGGCATCCTTGTCTTGTTCCAGTTCTCAGAGGGGATGCTTTCAACTTTTCCCCATTCGGTATTATGTTGGCTGCGGGTTTGTCATAGATGGCTTTTATTACAGTGAGATATGTCCTTTGTATCCCGATTTTGCTGAGAGTTTTAATCATAAAGGGATGCTAGATTTTGTTGAATGCTTTTCCTGCATCTATTGAGATGATCATGTGATTTTTGTTTTTAATTCTGTTTATGTGGTGTGTCACATTTATTGACTTGCATATGTTAAACCATCCCTGCATCCCTGGTATGAAACCCACTTGATCATGGTGGATTATCTTTTGGATATGTTGTTGGATTCAGTTAGCTAATATTTTGTTAAGGATTTAGCATCTATGTTCATCAAGAATATCGGTCTGTAGTTTTGTTTTTCGGTTATGTTCTTTCCTGGTTTTGGTATTAGGGTGATGCTGGCTTCATAGAATGAATTAGGGAGGGTCCCTTCTTTCTCTATCTTGTGAAACAGTTTCAAAAGGATTGGTACCAATTCCTTTTTGAATATCTGGTAGAATTCTGCTGTGAATCCGTCTGGTCCTGGACATTTTTGGTTGGTAATTTTTAAATTGTCATTTCAATCTTACTGCTGGTTATTGGTCTGTTCAGGGTATCTAATTCTTCCTGCCTTATGCTAGGAGGGTTGTATTTTTTCAGGAATTTATCCGTCTCTTCTAGGTTTTCTAGTTTATGCGTGTAAAGTTGTTCACAGTAGCCTTGAATGATCTTTTGTATTTCAGTGGTGTCAGTTTTAATACCTCCTGTGTCATTTCTTAATGAGCTTATTTGGGTTTTCTCTCTTCTTTTCTTGGTTAATCTTGCTAATGGTCTATCAATTTTACTTATCTTTTCAAAGAACCAGCTTTTTATTTCATCTATCTATTGTATTTTTTTGTTTCAATTTCATTTAGTTCTGCTCTGATCTTGGTTATTTCCTTTCTTTTGCTGGGTTTGTTACTTCCTTTCTTTTGCTGGTTCTTGTTTCTCTAGTTCCTTGAGATGTGACCCTAGAGTGTCCGTTTGTGCTCTTTCAGTCTTTTTGATGTAGGCGTTTAGGGCTATGAACTTGCCTCTTAGCACCACCTTTGCTGTATCCCAGAGGTTTTGATAGTTTGTGTCATTATTGTCTTTCAGTTCCAAGAATTTTTAAATTTCCATCTTGATTTCGTTTTTGATCCAATGCTCATTGAGGGGCAAGTTATTCTGTGCAGAAGCTCTTTAGTTTAACTAGATCCAATTTGTCAATTTTGGCTTTTGTTGCCATTGCTTTTAGTGTTTTAGACATGAAGTCCTTGCCCATGCCTATGTCCTGAATGGTATTGCCTAGGTTTTCTTCTAGGGTTTTTATGGTTTTAGGTCTAACATTTAAGTCTTTAATCCATCTTGAATTAATTTTTGTATAAGGTGTAAGGAAGGGATCCAGTTTCAGCTTTCTACATATGGTTAGCCAGTTTTCCCAGCACCATTTATTAAGTAGGGAATCCTTTCCCCATTTCTTGGTTTTGTCAGGTTTGTCAAAGATCCGATGGCTGTAGATGTGAGGTATTATTTCTGAAGGCTCTATTCTGTTCCATTGGTCTATATCTCTGTTTTGGTACCAGTACCATGCTGTTTTGGTTACTGTAGCCTTGTAGTATAGTTTGAAGTCAGGTAGCCTGATGCCTCCAGTTTTGTTTTTTTGGCTTAGGATCGAATTGGCAATGTGGGCTCTTTTTTGGTTCCATATGAACTTTAAAGTAGTTTTTTCCAATTCTGTGAAGAAAGTCATTGGTAGCTTGATGGGGATGGCATTGAATCTATAAATTACCTTGGGCAGTATGGCCATTTTCACGATATTGATTCTTCCTATCCATGAGCATGGAATGTTCTTCCATTTGTTTGTGTCCTCTTTCATTTCGTTGAGCAATGGTTTGTAGTTCTCCTTGAAGAGGCCCTTCACATCCCTTGTAAGTTGGATTCGTAGGTATTTTATTCTCTTTGAAGCAATTGTGAATGGGAGTTCACTCATGATTTGGCTCTCTGTTTGTCTGTGATTGGTGTATAAGAATGCTTGTGATTTTTGCACATTGATTTTGTATCCTGAGACTTTGCTGAAGTTGCTTATCAACTTAAGGAGATCTTGGGCTGAGACGATGGGGTTTTCTAGATATACAATCACAGCAAAAGAAACTACCATCAGAGAGAACAGGCAACCTACAGAATGGGAGAACATTTTTACAATCTACTCATCTGACAAAGGGCTAATATCCAGAATCTACAAAGAACTCAAACGAATTTACAAGAAAAAAACAAACAACCCCATTAAAAAGTGGGCGAAGGAGATAAACAGACACTTCTCAAAAGAAGACATTTATGTAGCCAACAGATACGTGAAAAAATGCTCATCATCACTGGCCATCAGAGAAATGCAAATCAAAACCACAATGAGATACCATCTCACACCAGTTAGAATGGCGATCATTAAAAAGTCAGTAAACAACAGGTGCTGGAGAGGATGTGGAGAAATAGGAACACTTTTACACTCTTGGTGGGACTGTAAACTAGTTCAACCATTGTGGAAGTCAGTGTGGCGATTCCTCAAGGATCTAGAACTAGAAGTACCATTTGACCCAGCCATCCCATTACTGGGTATATACCCAAAGGACTATAAATCATGTTGCTATAAAGACACATGCACATGTATGTTTATTGTGGCACACTATTCACAATAGTAAAGACTTAGAACCAACCCAAATGTCCATCAGTGATAGACTGGATTAAGAAAATGTGACACATATACACCATGGAATACTATGCAGCCATAAAAAAGGATGAGTTCATGTCCTTTGTAGGGACATGGACGAAGCTGGAAACCATCATTCTCAGCAAACTATCGCAAGGAGAAAAAACCAAACACCGCATGTTCTCACATATAGGTGGGAATTGAACAATGAGAACACTTGGGCACAGGAAGGGGAACATCACACACCAGGGCCTGTTGTGGGGTGGGGGAAGAGGGGAGGGATAGCAGTAGGAGATATACCTAATGTAAATGACAAGTTAATGGGTGCAGTACACCAACATGGCACGTGTATACATATGTAACAAACCTGCACGTTGTGCACATGTACCCTGGAACTTAAAGTATAATAATAAAAAAAAAAATAAATGTAAAAAAAGAAAAAAAGGAGCAACTTATTTAATTTCCATGTATTTGCATGGTTTTGAAGGTTCCTTTTAGAGTTGATTTCCAGTTTTATTCTACTGTGGTCTAAGAGATGGCTTGATATAATTTTAATTTTCTTAAATTTATGGAGGCTCATTTTATGGCCTATCGTTGGGCTATCTTGGAGAAAGTTCCACTTGCTGTTGAATAGAATGTGTATTCTGTGGTTCTTGGATGAAATGTTCTGCATATATTTGTTAAGTCCATTTGTTCCAAGGTATAGTTCAAATCCATTGTTTCTTTGTTGACTTTTTGTCTTGATGGCTTTGTCTTGTGCTGTCAGTACAGTACTGAAGCCCCTCACAATTATTGTGTTGCTGTCTATCTCATTCGTTCGGTCTGTTAGTAATCGTTTTATAAATTTTGGAGCTCCAGTGTTAGGTGCATATACGTTTAGGACTGTGATATTTTCCTGTTGCACAAGGCCTTTTATCATTTGTGATGATTAATACAAAGTGTCAACTTGATTGGATTGAAGGATACAAAGTATTGATCCTGAGTGTGTCTGTGAGGGTGTTGCCAAAGGAGATTAACATTTGAGTCAGTGGGCTGGGAAAGGCAGACCCACCCTTAATCTGAGGGGGAATACTCTAATCAGCTGCCAGTGCAGATGGAATATAAGCAGGCAGAAAAATGTGAAAATGAGAGCCTGGCCTAGCCTCCCAGCCTACATCTTTCTCCTGTGCTGGATGCTTCCTGCCCTCAAACATCGGACTCCGAGTTCTTCAGTTTTGGAACTTGGACTGGCTCTCCTTGCTCCTCAGCCTGCAGACAGCCTATTGTGAGACCTTGTAATAATGTGAATTAATAATAAACTCATATATATATATATATATATATACATATATATTCCATTAGTTCTGTCCCTCTAGAGAACTCAGACTAATACACCATTATATAAATGTCCCACTTTGTCTCTTTTAACTGCTGTTGCTTTAAAGTTTGTTTTGTCTGATATAAGAATAGCTACCCCTGCTCCCTTTTGGTGTCAATTTGCGTGAAATGCCTTTTTCCACCTCTTTAAGTTTATGTGAGTCCTTATGTGTTAGGTGAGTCTCCTGAAGACAGCAGATGGTTGTTGAGTTCTGATGCTCCCGAAGCATCAAGTTCAGAGTTTCCTGAGGGCAGCAGTGGGTTGGGGAGTTCTTATCTATTCTGTGGTTCTGTATCTTTTAAGTGGAGCATTTAGGCTATTTACATTCAATGTTAGTATTGAGATGTGAGGTACCATTGCATTCACTGTGCTATTTGTTGCCTGTGTACTTTGGTTTTTTTGTTTTTGCTTTTTAACTTGTATTTTTGTTTTATAGGTCCTGTGTGATTCATGCTTTAAAGAGGTTCTGTTTTGATGTGTTTCCAAGATTTGTTTGAAGATTTAGAGCTCCTTTTAGCAATTCTCATAGTGGTGGCTTGGTAGTGGCGAATTCTCTCAGCATTTGTTTGTCTGAAAAACATGGTATCTTTCCTTCATATATGATGCTTAGTTTCACTGGATACAAAATTCTTGGCTGATAATTGTTTTGTTTCAGGAGGCTGAAGATAGGGCCCCGATCCCTTCTAGCTTGTAGGGTTTCTGCTGAGAAATCTGCTGTTAATCTGATAGGTTTTCATTTATAGGTTACCTAGTGCCTCTGTGTCACAGCTAAGATTCTTTCCTTTGTCTAACTTTGGATAACCTGATGACAATGTGCCTAGGTGATGATCTTTTTGTGATGGATTTCCCAGGTATTCTTTGTGCTTCTTGTACTTGGATATCTAGGTCTCTAGCAAGGCTGGGGAAAATTTCCTCTATTATTCCCCCAAATATGTTTTCCAAGCTTTTAGAATTCTCTTCTTCCTCAGGGACACTGATTATTCTTAGGGTTGGTCATTTAACATAGTCTCAGACTTCTTGGAAGCTTCATTCATATTTTCTTTTTCTTTATCTATGTTGGATTGGGTTAATTTGAAGACCTTGTCTTCAAGCTCTGAATTTCTTTCTTCTACTTATTGAATTCTATTCCTGAGACTTTCCAGAGCACTTTGCATTTCTGTAAGTGTGTCCAGTGTTTCCTGAATTTTTTATTGTTTTTTTCCTTATGCTGTCTATTTCCATAAATATTTCTCCCTTCACTTCTTCTATCACTTTTGGATTTCCTTGCATTGGGCTTTGCCTTTCTCTGGTGCCTCCCTGATTTGTTTAATAACTAACCTCCTGAATTCTTTTTCAGGTAAATCAGGGACTTCTTCTTGGTTTGGATCCATTGTTGGTAAACTAGTGTGATTTTTTTGGGGGTGTTAAAGTTTAGTCTTATTACCAGGGTTGGTTTTCTGATTCCTTCTCATTTGGGTAGGCTCTGTCAGAGGGAAGGTCTAGGGGCTGAAGGCTGTTGTTCAGATTCTTTTTTTCCCATGGGGGTGTTCCCTTGGTGTGGTAATCTCCCTCTTTGCCTATGGATGTGGCTTCCTATGAGCGGAACTGCAGTGATTGTTGTCTGTCTTCTGGGTCTGGCCACCCAGCAAGTTCTATCAGGCTCCAGGCTGGTACTCAGGGTGGTCTGCACAGAGTCCTGTGATGTCAACCGTCAATGGGTCTCTCAGCATGGATATCAGTGCCTGTTCCGGTGGAGGTGGCAGCGGGGTGCGATGGACTATGTGAGGGTTCTTAGCTTTTGTGGTTTCATGCTCTATTTTTGTGCTGGTTGGCCTCCTGCCGGTAGGTGGCACTTTCCAGAAAGCATTGGCTGTGGTGGTGTGGAGAGGAACCCATGGTGGGCAGGGCCCTAGAACTCCCAAGAGTATATGCCCTTTGTCTTCACACCCCATGCTCACGGATGGGTAGAATCAATATTGTGAAAATGACCATACTGCCAAAAGCACTCTACAAATTCAGGGCAATCCCCATCAAAATACCACCATCATTCTTCATAGGTTTAGAAAAAACAATTAAAAAATTCATACAAAACCAAAAAAGAGCCCACATAGCCAAAGCAAGACTAAGCAAAAAGAACAAATCTGGAGTCATCACATTACCTGTTTTCAAACTATACTATAAGGCCACAGTCACCAAAACAGCATGGTACTGGCATAAAAATAGGCAAACAGACCAATGGAATAGAATAGAGAACCCAGAAACAAACCTAAATATTTACAGCCAACTGATCTTTGACAAAGCAAACAAAAACATAAAGTGGGGAAAGGACACCCTTTTCAATAAATGGTGTTGGGATAACTGGCTAGCCACATGTAGGAGAATGAAACTGGATCCTCATCTCTCACCTTATACAAAAATCAACTCAAGATGGATTAAAGACTTAAATCTAAGACATGAAACTATAAAAATTATAGAAGATAACTTCGGAGAAACCCTTCTAGATGTTGGCTTAGGCAAGGATTTCGTGACCAGGAACCCAAAAACAAATGCAATAAAAACAAAGATAGTTGGGACTTAATTAAACTAAAGAGCTTTTGCATGGCCAAAGGAACAGTCATCAGAGTAAACAGACAACCCACAGGGTGGCAGAACATCTTCACAATCTATACATCTGACAAAGGACTAATTTCCAGAATCTACAACGAACTCAAACAAATCAGTAAGAAAAAAAACAAAGAATCCCATCAAAAAGTGGGCTAAAGACATGAATAGAGAATTCTCCAAAGAAGATATACAAATGGCCAAGAAACGTATGAAAAAATGCTCAATATCATTAATCATCTGGAAAAGGCAAATCAAAACCATAATGCAATACCATCTTACTCCTGCAAGAATGGCCATAATCAAAAAATAAAAAAATAGTAGATGTTGCCATGGATGCAGTAAACAGGGAACACTTCTACGCTGCTGGTGGGAATGTAAACTAATGCAGCCACTATGGAAAGCACTGTGGAGATTCCTTAGAGAACTAAAATAGAACTACCATTTGATCCAACAATCCCACTACTGGTTATCTACGCAGAGGAAAAGAAGTGATTATATGAAAAGGATACTTCACACGCATGTTTATAGCAGCACAGTTCGCAACTGCAAAATTGTGGAAGCAATCCAAATGCCCATCAGTCAATGAGTGGATAAAGGAACTGTGGTATATATATATAGAGAGAGAGAGGGAGAGAGACAGAGAGAGGATGATGGAATACTACTCAGTCATAAGAAGGAATGAATTAATGGCATTTGCAGTGACCTGGATGAGACTGGAGACTATTATTCTAAGTGAAGTAAATCAGGAATGGAAAACCAAACTTTGTATGTTCTCACTAATATGTGGGAGCTAAGCTATGAGGATGCAAAGGCATAAGAATAATACAATGGACTGTGGGTACTTGAGGGGAAAAGTAGGAAGGGGGTGAGGGATAAAGGACTACAAATAGGGTGCAGTTATGCTGCTCTGGTGATAGGTGCACCAAAATCTCACAAATCACCCCTAAAGATCTTACTCATGCAACAAAATACCACCTGTTCCCCAATAACTTATGGAAAAATAAAAAATAAAAATAAATGAAAAAGAAAATTGGAAATTAAAGCTGTAAGTAGAGAGGCAAGACAGTAGGCCAGAAGCCGCTGTGCTTAATGGCAGCAGCCCTGGCTGCCTGCTTGATTTCTAGGGCTTATTTGAAGCTGTGGGCTGGAGAGACCCGCTGGGCTGCCTCAGGGGTCTGCATGGGCTGGCTCCAGCACCCAGCCTAGAACCTTCAGGGGCTTGGCCCGTGCAAGGCCTGGCCTACTAGTTTTCATTTAGCACATGTGAATTCAGAGAAACCAGGATCAGAAAGGTTCCTACCAGGTCTGTTATGATTCTGTCCCTTTAAACGCACGTTATTTTTGGCTCTGCATTGCTTTTATTATTATATTCTATGCAAAGAAGCCTGGCCTTTATGACCGATCAGTATTTGTGATTTTCACTTTTCATGCAGTTAAATCCCATTAGAACACAGGCACGTGGCACAGGAAATGCACTCATGTGGCTGAGGAAGGAGAGGAGCTGCCGCATTCTTTGTTTCTAATTGTGCTTTATCTGCTAATTGCGTTTCTACCTGCTCCACAGGAATGGTGGGAAACTTACATCAAAAAATATATATCTAAAGGAATTTAGAACTTTTAAATCTCAAATCTGATGAGAATCTAGGGTTTTGTTTGGTGCATGAATGTGTATACACAAAACATTTAGGAAAAAGTTATTTAATTCCAGAAAATAGAACCTTTATTATATAAACCATACAATTAAGTCTTATAACATTTGTTGACCTTTTAGGGAAAAAAAAAAACAACTACCTGCTTTTCATTTCTAGCATCAGATATTTCACCTTTATTTTGGTCTTCATTTCATCATATTCCGTTTGCTAATTCATCTCTTGCTCTGCAACAGATGCTCAAATTATTTGTGAAATAGTAGATCTGAGTCACAGGCTTTTAATTTTTCATTTCATGTGTGCCATCGTGATCAGGGAGAGAGAGACAGGATGAGAATAAATCTGAGGACTGTGGGAATCTGCGATGCCAATTGGAACTCCTGCCAAGAAGGAAATTGTCAAGTGCGAGAGCACCACGCCAGAATCTGGGGTTCTCTTTGAAAGCATGTCTTCCTAGGACACAGCAACACTTTCTACAGCCCTGGGAATTTTTACACCACCTTTTAATGCAAATGACACTTTTTTTTTTTTTTTTGAGACACAGTCTAGCTCTGTCACCCAGGCTGGAGTGCAGTGGCACATTTTGGCTCACTGCAACCTCTGCCTCCCGGGTTCAAGTGATTCTCCTGCCTCAGACTCCCAAGTAGCTGGGATTACAGGTGCCCAAAACCACGCCCAGCTAATTTTTGTATTTTTAGTAGAGACGGGGTTTCACTGTGTTGACCAGGCTTGTCTCGAACTCCTGACCTCATGATCTGCCCACCTTGGCCTCTCAAAGTGCTGGGATTACAAGTGTGAGCCACCACGACTGACACTTTCAAGGACAGCTTAGCTTGCTGAGTTAGTAACGTTCACACAAGCCTCCTCTTGAACAGTTAAATAAGACTGGTACTCCTGAGGCGCTCTTATCACACGAGAGACATGGAATAAGTTAGAGATTCCTCCTCCCTGTCTTGCCTTCGTCTCCTTCTGAGACTCTTCTGTTAATAATGTAGACTTGTACTTTTAGGCCCGACTCACAAATTTCATTAATTAGCACGGTCATCAAAGTAGAGCTCCACTTTGCTGACAGAAAGGGAGAAAGGGCTAAAGAGAATCGTGCTGGGTAACATGAAAATAAGGAACACCGCACGATTTTTCACCACAGAGACCCAAGCAAGAATGTTCACAGCAGCAGTGCTTGGAATAACAAAAGATTGGAAAGAATCGACATGAGGTTCTGTCATCAAGTTAACTTGGGAAAATAGTGTTTCAAAAACATTAAATTAGGAGCTCTCCTGCATGACCTCTCCGACTTGTAATATTTCAGTGGGTGTTGTTGTCAGAGGTGTTTGAACCACAGCAACTCCATCTTGGATAGGGGCTGGGTAAAATAAGGCTGAGACCTACTGGGCTGCATTCCCAGATGGTTAGGCATTCTAATGAGATAGGAGGTCAGCACAAGATACAGGTCATAAAGACCCTGCTGATAAAACAGTTTGCAGTAAAGAAGTCGGCCAAATCCCATCAAAACCAAGATGGTGACAAGAGTGACCTCTGGTCATCCTCACTGCTACACTCCCATCAGCGCCATGACAGTTTACAAATCCCATGGCAATGTCAGGAAGTTACCCTATATGGTCAAAAAGAAAAGGCATGAATAATCCTCCCCTTGTTTAGCATATCATCACAAAATTACCATGAAAATGGGCAACCAGCATCCCTTAGGGCTGCTCTGCCTATGGAGAGCCATTCTTTATTCCTTTACTTTCTTAATAGACTCACTTTCACTTTACGGACTCGCCTCAAATTCCTTCTTGCATGAGATCCAACAGCCCTCTCTTGGGGTCTGGATTGGGACCCCTATTCAGTAACACTGTCACTCTTCAAGAAGAGAGGTGAGCATGCTGAGTGGACCACATTTTCCTCCTCCTCTTCCTTCTTACATTTAAAATAACAACCATTTGCATCTCCCGTCACTCATGCTCAGGAGAATGTGCTGTGACAAGTGCAGAATGAGATGTTTAGGAGAGGCTCAGGGGCCTGCTTCACTCTCCAGACATTCCAGCTTCCGAGGGGGCCCTGCAGGGCCACCAGCTCCCTCATGCTAGCCCCACTAGGAATTACTCTATTTACAGACGCAAATGCCTGCCAGTTGGTATTTGTTCTTTCCTAGAACATACCATAAATACAAAGCAATAAAGAATAACGTTTTTATGAGTTTTAAGTTTTTGTCTGGTCTCTAATCCAATAGAATAGCATGTGATACAATCTCATCACTGTCAGAGGTATACAAGAGAAAACTGCTCATAGCAGTGTTGTGTGTTTCTAGGCAAAACTGAAAACATGAATACAGCACTGGACACCGGGTCAGTCCTTAACCAATTACTCTCTGTTGATCAACTTCAATGACAGGAACAAATCAAACAAAGAAGCTGGGCATGGCTGCTGCTGACTGGTCACCTGACGGCCAATGGACAGTGACTTTTAAAGTTTACTTTCTTTTATTCTTGGGGGAGATCATATAGTATTTGAGGGTATAGTTGGGGAACGTCACATTAAAAAATCGCAATTCTTAGCTTCTCTTCAGAAGTTTCAAGTTCCAGGTTCACTCGGCCGTGGGTGGCAGCTGCTCCCTCCAGACAAGTCCTCCTGGTTCTGGGCTGGAGAGAGTTTGTGTCTGGCTTGGCTCCTGGCAGCCTCTGGGATTCTGTTTCTTCCTCTCTGCAAAGAAAGGTGCCCAGCTCCAATGGCTCTACATCTTCCATGTGGGGACACCTCTCCTTCTGTCATATCTGTCTCTGTGAGCCTGTTCCTTTGCAAACATGCTAGTGGGGAGTGACGCAGACACACGTGCGTGGGTTGACGCAGCTACGTGTAACTGGGTATCAGTTTAGCCACTAATACCCCCTAAAAATGAGCTATAAATCCAAGAAACAGTTTGGATGGTCCTTTTTCCCACTGGAGACCACACTTCTGGCAGACACTAAAGCCCTGCTAAATACAATTCGGGCCCAGTAGGCCTCCTGTAGTGGCACTCCTGGCCAGGGTGGGGGTGGAGGGAACGGAAAGGTAGCCAGAGAGGCTGGTCCTGGAGTCCGTGGGCCTGCAGCCCTTTCCCCATTCCCTGCAGCAGGCAGGCCTCACCCTTCCACACCGCAAGTATCCCAGAGGAAGAAAGGCAGGCACTCTCTGGGGAGGGCTCAGCTGACAGAGGATTGAGAAGTCCCAGCGCACATGAAGTAAAGTCTGAAGCTTGCCCGCCCCCAGCTCCCTCCCAGCTCTGCCTGTGAACACAGCGCCAGCTATGTACTCAGAAGTGTATCCGGAATTGGTGGGTTCTTGGTCTCAATAACTTCAAGAATGAAGCCGCAGACCCTCACGGTGAGTGTTACAGTTCTCAAATGCGGCACATCCAGAGTTTGTTCCTTCTGATGTTCGGATGTGTTCGGAGTTTCTTCCTTCTGGTGGGTTCGTGGTCTTGCTGGCTCAGGAGTGAAGCTGCAGACCTTCACGTGAGTGTTACAGCTTTTAAGGCAGCGCATCTGGAGTTGTTTGTTCTTCCTGGTGGGTTCATGGTCTCGCTGGCTTCACGAGTGAAGCTGCAGACCTTCACGGTGAGTGTTACAGCTCATAAAGGCAGTGTGGACCCACAGAGTGAACAGCACCAAGATTTATTGCAAAGAGCGAGAACATGAGGCTTCCACATTTGGGGAAAGGGACCACAGCGGGTTACCACTGCTGGCTCGGGCAGCCGGCTTTTATTCTCTTATCTGGCCCCACCCACATCCTGCTGATTGGTCCATTTTACAGAGAGCCGATTGGTCTATTTTACAGAGAGCTGACGGGTCTGCTTGGACAGGGTGCTGATTGGTACGTTTACAATCCCTGAGCTAGACCCAAAAGTTCTCCACCTCCCCACTAGATTAGCTAGATACAGAGTGTCCACTGGTGTATTTACAAACCCTGAGCTAGACACAGGGTGCTGATTGGTGTGTTTACAAACCTTCAGCTAGATACAGAATGCCGATTGGTGCATTTCCAATCCCTTAGCTGGACATAAAGGTTCTCCAAGTCCCCACCAGAGTAACTACATACAGAGTGCTGATTGGTGCATTCACAAACCCTGAGGTAGACACAGGGTGCTGACTGGTGTATTTACAATCCCTTAGCTAAACATAAAGGTTCTCCAAGTCCCCACCAGACTCAGGAGCCCAGCTGGCTTCACCCAGTGGATACCTCACCGGGGCTGCAGGTGGAGCTGCCTGCCAGTCTTGTGCCGTGCGCCCGCACTCCTCAGCCCTTGGGTGGTCGATGGGACTGGGCGCTGTGGAGCAGGGGGCAGTGCTCATTAGGGAGGCGTGGGCCACACAGGAGCCCAGGGAGGTGGGGGAGGCTCAGGCATGGCAGGGGCTGCAGGTCCCAAGCCCTGCCCCACAGGAAGGCAGCTAAGGCCAGGCAAGAAATTGAGCACAGCAGCTGCTGGCCCAGGTGCTAAGCCCCTCACTGCCCGGGGCCTGTGGGAAGGCCAGCCAGCCAGCCGTTCCAAGTGCGGGGCCACTGAGCCCACGCCCACCGCAAACTTGCGCTGGCCCGCAAGCACCTGCGCCTCTCCCTCCACACCTCCCCGCAAGCTGAAGGAACTGGCTCTGGCCTTGGCCAGCCCAGGAAGGGGCTCCCACAGTGCAGCGGTGGGCTGAAGGGCTCCTCAAGCCGGCCAGAGTGGGCACCAAGGCCAAGGAGGCGCCAAGAGCAAGCGAGGGCTGTGAGGGCTGCCAGCACGCTGTGGAGGAGTCCAGCCCAAGAGAAAATAAAAACTATACACACTGACCTTCGGGGATCTCCCAAGGAATGCTAGATGATTAGATGATCCATCCGAGTCCACATAGCTGTGACAGATGATGAACCTTCAAGATCTTGTTGCATTTTGGTGAGGAACTGTGGGAATCGGGCAGGGAATCACTTCCACCCACAGCTTACCAGGACCTATCTACAGGGATGACAAAAGCATCCCCTAACAGGTGGCTGGAGACCTGAGGCTCACCAAGTGCCCCGATCATGAAATCACAGAAATAAAACTACCAGAGGCCAGCGCATTGCTCTCCCTGCCTGGCAGGTGCAAAGTCAGTGGAGAGAAGTAGTATCACAGTCAAGCATGCGGTGAGAACAATGCCCACGGAACCGTGGGACACATGGCAAGGGCTGAAGCTGCAAGTTCTGAGCACGTCAGCCCCTGCACCTCGCCCCCGCCTTCCTGTTCTCCAAACTGAAATTAGCCTCCGGGCCTTGTACCCAACCACTTCCCTGCATCCTTTAGGCCTCGGCTTGCAGGCCAGGTGCTCAGAGAGGTATTGGCCATGTCCACTGCACCTCCCCACGTCTTTCCTCGGAGCACTTCCTGTTGTCTGAAACTGTCCACCACAGCTCCCCACGTCTTTCTTTGGGGCCTGAGCTGCTCACCAGAAGGGAGCGGAGCCAGGACTTGTCTTGTCTCCAGGACTTGTCGTGTCTTGACACTGCCGTGTTCCTAGCACTCAGAACATGCCGGACACGGGGCGCTCCCTCCGCAAAATGTATTAATCCACTGAATCAAAGAATGAGTGAATGTATACTATGGACAGATACATATTTCTATGGAACCACTGTTACCTTACTTAAAACATACCAATTTTTATTTTGCTGGGAATGTTTACTTTGCTAGGAAAGTTTACTTTGCTAGGAAACTTTGGGGGTTTGGAATCAACTTTCAAATTGCAGCTTTTGCCATGGAATCTCTTTATCTATAATAATAGCAAATTCACATGAAGAAGAATGAAAACAGAATGATGTTCCTACAAAGGGAAAAATTCTGGGCCATCATGACAATGCACAAATAGCTGTCAAATGCTAAATTTCTCATGAAGCCAAGAGAGGCCAAAACTATCCCTGACCTGTGATTAGTACAATAAAGGCTGTGCCTTTGGGCAACAATGGGAACAGAGATAAAGACTTCAAGCCAGACAGTCCAGCAGCCCCAGCCTGAGGCTATGTCCTCCTGTAATTTATCACTCAGGATAAGGAAGCTAAATCAGCGTTGCCCTGGTTACTATGGGGCTCTTCTGAGGACCCTGGCGACATAATTGGTGTTGGCTTGGAGACTGAGGCTTTCAATTCTGAGATTAGAGTGCTGGTAATAGAGGTGGCTACCCCCTCAGGAAGAAATTCAAACAGGCTTTGGAAAAAATGAGATAGTCTCAAAATTAAGGTCCTCCTCCAAAATGTGCCACTGACTGTCTTAACCTGTGGTCCTGACAGATTCAGCCACAATAAATAATTGGCTCATTCAAATAATAATTGCCTTTTAAAAATAGTAACAAACAGAATCATGAAACGCTTAACCAGATGATCTCAGCTGACTGAACTAGGTTGCACACACAGAGAGAGCAGAGTCTGCTGTGAATATAATGCCACAGCCCCGTGCTGGACACTCAGAGGAGGAAGAGCTCTGGGGACAGCAGCTCGGAGGACTGGCTGGAGGGGGAATGACATGGGATGTGGCCCAAGAAACAGATTTTCCGAAGAGAAAGGGACAGTAATACAGAGAACAGGCAGGAAGAGGGAGATAGGACTGGAATATAGTTCATTAAAATGGAATTCAGCCAGGGGCCCTTCTCAGGCACCCAGAACCCTCATGGCTCTGCCACCAGGCTGGGAATAGCAAACAAAGGTGATCGGGTCCCAGAAATCTGAAACACGTTTTTGAGCATCTGGGGATCTGTGCCCTGTGTTTGCAGGCTGGTCTTAAAGGCGCCTGGAATTTACAGGGGGTGGGGAGCAAGGCAGGAAAAGGAGAGGAGCGGCCGGCAGATTTAGGGTGCGAGGGTCTGTGATGTCGCCCTCACACCTACACCCACAGTCCATGAGGGTCATCAGGCTCATCAGCTGGGTCATCATTGCAGGCCAGAGAGGGTTGGGAGGACAGAGCACAGAACAGGGACCCCCACCCCTCCCGCTGTTGTGAGGCTAAATTCGCTTCCCCCACACCCAGCCGCCACCAGGGAGAGAAGGAGAAGATGGAAGGAAAAGAGGAGTGGAGGGGCTGAATGCCTTCTGGAAAGAGACAAAGTTAATCCTGGGGAGACTGTTTTAAACTGGTAAAGGGGGAACCACTCTGCAGTGGTAACAGTCGCATTCAATTTTTCTAAATCAGTGGCTACAGAAGTAACTCACTTCTACATGCCAAGTAGAAATCAGTTACAGAAAATGAAGAACACATTTCTGCAGTTCTGAGTCAAGATATGAGAATTTTAATCACACCACATATAACAGAAGTCAACAGGATTGAGACCAAACATCTCTCATAAACATAAGTAGACAAAATTTACCGATGAGAAAAAAGAAGAAACTTGAAAACATGATGCTAAGTGAAAGATGCCAGACACAAAAGGACAAACACTGTGCCGGGCGTGGTGGCTCACACCTGTAATCCCAACACTTTGGGAGGCTGAGGCGGGTGGATCAGTTCGAGACCAGCCCGGCCAACATTGTGAAACCCCGTCTCTACTAAAAATACAAAAATTAGCTGGGCATGGTGGCGGCGCCTGTAATTCCAGCTACTCAGGAGGCTGAGGCAGGAGAATCACTTGAACCAGAGAGGTGGAGGTTGCAGTGAGCCAAGATCACAACACTGCACTCCAGCCTGGGCAACACAGCAAGACTCCGTCTCAAAAAAAAAAAACAAAACAAAAAAAAAGAAATACTGTATGCTTCCACTTACATGAGTGACCTAGAATGGGATAAATTCATAGAGACAGAAAGTAGAATATTGGTTATCAGGGGCTGCGGAAGCAGAGAAATGAAAAGTTATTGTTTGATGGGTATAAAGTTTCTATTAGGGATGATGAAAAAGTTCTGGAAATGGATGTTGGTCATGGTTTCACACAACGTGAACGTACTTCGTGCCACTGAATTGCACACTTAAAATGGTTAATTTAGTTAACTTTATACTGTGTATATTTTACCATAACCAAAAAGAAAAAGGACTCTCACTTTCTTAAGTAGAATAATATACTGTTTAATTATTAATTTAGAAGCCCAATCAAAAAAGGAAAAAAAGTCAAAAGGTACAAATTATCAGTGAGATACAGACCTTGCATACAGAGGAACTTAAAATATTAGAAATGTATAAAAATATTGTAAAATACTAAATAATACTATGAACTATTTTATGCTCATGACTTAAACAATGATTCAAAGCCCAAATAGATCACAAATGTAAAAAGAAATGCAAAAATTGCCAAATAACTATATCCTTAGCTATCATCAGTCTGACAGTTTAATTGGTGAATCTTTTCTTTTCTTTTTTTTAAATTAAAAAATTTTTATTAGTAACATTTTTGTCCTTGGTAATCCTTCCAAATAAAGAAATCTATGAAAATGCTATGGAAAATTAAATTAAACAACATATAAAATCACTTGGGCACCAGGAAGATGGTGAAGAAATATTTTGTGACATAAATATAAAACTGAACTATCAATTTTTAAAAAGCTTTAGTGTTTCATTAAAAGTATGAAAAAGATATTTAAAATATGCTTAAATAATCATTAGTCAGAGATATATTCAAAAAGGAAACTTATTAAATGTACTACTTTTTTCATTCTCCATGGTAAAACTGAGAATGAGAATCTTGGTAAAGGTTAAAATTTTGAAATAATAGCGTATCTGGGGACATCAACTATTCCTTACATCTTGAACACACAATCTTTCCATTTACTCTGTAAACATGCTCAGTTTTGAACCTATCACCCCCTATACCTGACATTATCTTTGTTCTATCTTTCAATTCTTAATTGAGCTTATGGAAAGAGACATACCAATGTCTCTACCTTTTTTCCCCAAACCTTTCTCTGCAAACCACTACTGTCTGGCTTCTGCTTCCACTACATCATATCTGAAACTAAAATGTCAAAGCAATCACGTTGCCAAATTTAAAAAAGGATTTCCCAGACCTTTTGGGAGTTGGTATCATTGCTTCACATGGCATTACTAACCTGTCCCTCCTTGTACTTGTTTTCTCCTGGCTTTGGATATGACATTCTTTCTGCCCTGCATACTTTTCTGATCATTCCTGTTTGGTCTCATTAGCTAGATCCTTTTCTCTACTTGCTCCTGTAGTGCAGACTCTGCTCTTCTCATTCTATCCTCTTTTTCTAGACAATCTCATCCATTCCCATGGTTTCAATTGCTATCTATAAACTATCTTTATCTCTACCTCAGACCACTTTGGTGACTTCCAGCATCATACAGCCATCCAACCATCTATGCGATTTCTCCATGTGGAAATCCAAAGACACTTCAAACTTAACATTAAAAAAAAATCTCACATACCTTCTTCTCTCCTCAAATCAGCTGTTCCTCCTAAAATCTCTACCTTGGCTGATGGTTCATTATCACCCTGTCAAGACACCTGGATATCATACTCTCATTCATTTCTAACTTAGTCTCAAAGTCCTGTGAATTCAACCTTTCAACTATTTTTAAAATCTGTCCATTCCCACTTCTCACCACTATTGCCTTAGGTTGGATCCCTCATAATCTCTGAGGTGGACTATAGCAATGGCCTCATGTTCTTGGCGTTTTCAATCTTACTCCTTCCAATCAATCACTTATAATGTTGTCAAAATGATCTTTCCAATACGTAAATCTGATCACATTTCTCCCAAGCTGAAGTAATCCCTACAGCTCTTAAATAATTAGTTGCTTAAAGAATTAATCCATTTACTCACTCATTTAACAAATATTATTTACCACATAACGTATGATTTTAGGCAGAGAGGAAATTATAGTAAATGAAAATATTTAGAGAATATGCAGAAAGGTAGATATTAAACAATCCCCTAAATAAATGTATGATTACAAATTTGACAAATGCAATGAAGAAAAATAACAAGTCACAAAGGAAGAAAAAGAGGAGACCTACTAGAGATTGTGAAGTTATATTATTTTTGAGGGAATAATATCTCGGTGAGTTTAAAAAACGAGTAGAAGTTGCTCAACAAAAAAGTAGTTTTGGTAGAGGGAACAGCATGTACAAGGGATCTGAAAGGGAAAGGAGGTTAGAGTGTTAAAAGAAATGAAAGTAAGTCTATTTGGCAAGAGCTTAGTGAAGGATGGGATAGTGGCCTGAGACAAGATTATTGACATAGAAACCAAGTCATGTAGCGTTTGTAAGCCAAGGTATGGATTTGGGTTCTTTTGAAAGGCTATGGGAAGCAATTAAAAAGTTTTAGGCAGATGAATCACATGGTTATATTTACATCTTAAAGTTTCACTATGGCTGCTGGTAGAGAATAGATTATAGCCTGAGTGGATGTGAGAAGAACTAGTAAAGGGATTATTCCATTAGTCTAGGAGAGAAAAATGGTAGTGGGCAGTCTCTATTAACTTTTAGAAGTTATCTTTAGGTAATGTGAGCCTGCAACGTGAGGTTCCTAGTGCTTTAAAAGTTATAATGCTGATGAACAAAAAGGTATGTAAAAACTCAGGATTTAATTAATTAGATACATTTTCCATCATTAGAACATTTCCGCTCAGAGGTCTTATTACAAAGCTACATTTCTGATAGTCTACTACGATGCAGCTTCTGCCAAAGCCACTCAGTACTAACCTCTTACATAGCATCTCTACTTACATGACTAAAATGCATATCATACTTGACATAGTCAAAAGATAAAGAACCACCTGATTTCTACTTCCAAGCTACTCAACTCCGCAGTAAATGGCCTTACCATTTACCCTACCCAGGCACTGATGTAAACAATCTGGGAGTTAATCATAATTTTTCTCTTCCTCTCATATCCCATATCATATGTAAATTAAGTATCAACTTAAATTGAATATAATATTCAATGTAATGCCATGAAAATTATTGTATGTGATTAATGAGAATATAAATCTGGCTATAAAATCTCTGATAGTGATATATTATTTATATCCATATATCCTTAGGAAAAAATTCCCTTTAATTATAGAGTAGTTATAAACAGTAGTCTAATATAATATGCTATAGTTGTGTTTTGCCTTAATTATTCTTCAGTGTTAGTATCTCTATAATAAACATATAAAATAAAACATGCTTAATTTCTTCGTTTGCAAATTAATTTACCAATTCATTCATTCTTTCTTTGTCAAGAACAGAAAACCTTATAGCAATACAGGTCATCTCAGGTCCATAAAGAGTAATGTAAGATCAGAAATTCATCTCAGGTCCATAAAGAGTAATGTAAGATCAGAAATTCATCTTAGGTCCATGAGGAATAAGTTTTCTTTTTTTTTTTTTTTTTTTTTTTTTTGAGACGGAGTCTCACTCTGCTGCCCAGGCTGGAGTGAGTGGTGCAATCTTGGCTCACGGTAACCTCCGCCTCCCCGGTTCAAGCGATTCTCCTGCCTCAGCCTCCTGAGTAGCTGGGATTACAGGCGTGGGCCACCACATCTGGCTAATTTTTGTTTTTGGTAGAGACAGGGTTTCGCCATGTTGGCCAGGCTGGTCTCGAACTCCTGACCTCAGGTGATCTGCCTCCTTGGCCCCCAAAAGTGCTGGGATTACAAGTGTGAGCCACCGCGCCTGGCCCCATAAGGAATAATTTAAGATCAGAAGTACAAAGGAAGTTTTCTAATTCATTTTAAAATTAGTTTCTGAATATTTCTCCAAGACTATAGTTTAAATTCGATCTATTTCACACCAAATAAGTACTACAGCAATATTTAATTTCTGCATTACTATTGACATATGAGTCATCTAACATGTAAACTTTCAGCCAACCAAATATTATGGCTTTAGTGCCAATTTAAAAAAAATGTTTTTGAAAGGAAAATTTGTAAAATATATAAAGGCATTTATCTGCCTTTTTTTTTTTTATAGAGACGGGGGGTCTCACTCGGTCACCCACGCTGGAGTGCAGTGGTACAATCATAGCTCACTGGAGCCTTGAACTCCTGGGCTCAAGCAATCCTCCTGCCTCAGCCTCCTTAGTAGCTGGGACTACAGGCATGCACCACCACACCCAGCTAATTAAATTGTTTTTTGTTTGTTTGTTTGTTTTTAAGACACGGGGTCTCACTATATTGACCAGGCTGGTCTCAAACTTCTGGGCTCAAGCGATCCTCCTGCCCCAGCTTCCCAAGTAGCTAGGATTACAGGTGGTGTGCCACCACGTCCAGCTATCTGCCTTTTTAAATAAAGGAAGTGAATATCATGTTAAGTTATTCTTAAAGACTTAACTAAGATTACTTATCATACTTTGTCACAATATATTTAAAATTCTTCATTAAATTCTGAGGTGAGATAGTAAACCATTTGTGCTAACACTAAATAGCCTTTTTAGTTTTTGAATAGTCTTCCTATCTCCAACCTTTTCAGATGTCCCTTCATGTCAGAATGTCTTCCTCTACTAATCCTTCTCTGTGCTGTATTTGATCTGCTAGTAATAAAGCTTGATAAATAAGTAACCTGTTTATTTCATCAGGCTCTATTTAAAGCTTGGAGATTGTCTCTGTAACTTTCCCACATTGAAAAGTACAAGTGGAAGTGGGAGCTTCTGATTGATAGCTTTTGAGCTTACCTCTGGGTTCGTAACTGTATTCTTTAGTTAAAGCTATCAGGAATTTGGCTACCAGATAAGTGAGATATAAAACCAAGTATCATTACTAAAGCAATCTAGTAATACAGAATATTACTGTGTTTAAATAACTTATCCTACATAAACAACGAGATAGTGTTAACCTCACACCCACAATTCTACACAATTTTATGACAGATATCTAGGATTTAAAAAATGGATATAGCTTATATCCATCATAATTTTGTTATACAGAGAGAGTTCAAAGTTGGCATCAAGGGTCAAAGGTAGAAATTAGCTTACATAGAAAATAATCTGTATAGGCCAAATAGACCTTTTGTGTACAATACCACCTACTGTAATTTAGTCCACAAAATACTGACTATAAGACCATAATCAAAATGAAATGCTATGAGGTGTGAGAGAGCTTAGTTTATGCACTGCAATAAAGCTATGGATGGATGGGCATAGCGCATCTCCTGTTGCACGCACCCTGTTGCTTGTCAAGTTACATGGATCTGAGCTGTTTGTTAACCACAGAAGAAGGTGAATCAGTCTGATGATGTGTGTGGTGTCCAGATGCCTCAACAGACTGCCGTTGTTCACTGTCTGGCGAAGATAAAAAAGGAGTAGCATGAGGGCTTTCTGTGGGAGATGATGCCGAATGAGCCTGAGCTGACATTGTAGAGGTTGTAGATGGCTGAAGAAATTGTTCAGCTGGAGTATCTACTTCCATTGCAGTTTCACTCACTTCCAAATTAGGACTTGATGGGACCATAGGAAGAGTTGAAATATCTGATTGACTTGTTCCACCTCTGGGTCAAGATCTTCCTCATCCTCTATTGCTTTGTGCAACCTCACTTGCTTCTTCGAACCGTCTTGATAACATATCAGACATTCTCTGCATCAATGACACATTGGGACTCTGCTCTCCATGTCATTCTCGTTCACTCTCAGGCCTTGCTCTGGGTCCAGTATCTGACCAATCACCACGAAGTCTCAAACGCTTAACTGGTGATTGTCGTAACTCTTCTCTTCTCTCTTCCGCAGAAGGAGTTTTAAGTTCTCGTGCTGTATCATCTTTCGGGTCAAAAAGATACATGTAATCTGAAGAGTAACTAATGAGAATCTCTTGACCATCTTCACTGTAACACAGAAATGTCACTCTGCAGGACTTATTAAGATGGGAAGCAATAAAATGGACAACCATTCCAGTAGTCCCTCAACCTGCATAATTCCCTGTAGCTCTTGTGCCCAGCATTCGCCAATCATATATTTGTACTGAGCTATAAGAACAACCAACAACAAAGTAATATGGTATTGGTGGGCAAATAGCAACAGATGTGGCAGCACATCAACAGTTAATTAAAATATCATCTTTACAATCTTCTTTTGTGCAGCTAGTTTTGATGCGTGTATCAAACCACCTACCAGTTCTGTCTTCACCACAAGAGAGAAAAGTGTAAGGGTCATTGGGTACAGTCATAATCTCATAAGTAGTTCCATAGTGGCATGTAAATTGGCATTGTCTGTTGGTTTCTGCATCTTGCTCAACATTGGTATAAAATATTACTCCATCTCCAGAGCAGGATACAATCTGTTTATCATTTGCGCAAGGTAAGAACTTTGAACTAAATATGTTTGCTTGGTGCCCCGAATGAATTGTTGTCAAAACCTTTCTGCTGTAGGGATTACTAATTACTAATTTGGTGTCATCTGAGCCAGATAAAATATATTCTCCAGTGTCATTCCAACAGATTGTATTAACACAGCCAACATGCACATTTAGGGTTGCTTCAAGTTTCAATATTTGGATAAATTATCTTCTTCCCAGGTAGTGGCTGGGACGGGTCCTCCAGCCCAAGGGACCTTTTCCTCATGTCCCACAACAGATGTGGGCAGGAGCCACCCTGAGACATGGCTCTGCCTGAGCCAGGTGGGAGGGGAGACCCTAACTGGTGAATCTTTTCAAAATGTCATAAAACAGATAGTTCTATAGTCTTGGTATCATTATAGAACATTTAAAAAAATAAGGAAAGCTTCTGTTTTCCAAAAGCACTATAATAATGATTGGTCCTGTTTATAGGTTGTGATATTTTGTATACTCCTTCTTTTAACTTTTTTTGCTGTAAGATATCTGTGTGGTTGCCATCTATTGTCTTTTCATCTTGCTTGTCCTTAACATGAAAGTCCTGGCCGCACCTTAGCTTTTCTTTGCTACCTTAAAGAGAGTCTCTAAACATGTGAAAATTAAACACCATAGTTCTAAATAATTCATGGATCAAAGAGAAAGCCTCAAAGAAAAAATCAAGAGAACTGAATGGACACAAAACATAACATATCAAAGTATGTGGAGTGTAGCTAAAGCAATACTGAGAGGGAAATGTATAGCACTAGACGCTTACATAAGAAACAAGGAAAGCTCTTAAAACAGTAAGCTAATTCCTACCTCAGGAAACTAGATAAAGAGCAGCTGGATGTGTTAGCTCATGCCTGTAATCCTAGCACTTTGGGAGGCTGAGGCAGGTGGATCACGAGGTCAGGCATTCAAGATGAGCCTGGCCAAGATGGTGAAACCCTGTCTCTACCAAAAATACAAACATTAGCTGGGTGTGGTGGCGGGTGCCTGTAATACCAACTACTTGGGAGGCTGAGGCAGAGAATTGCTTGAACCCAGGAGGCAGAGATTGCAGTGAGCCGAGATTGCACCACTGCACTCTAGCTGGGCGACAGAGTGAAACTCCATCTCAAAAAAAAAAAAAAAAAAAAATCAACCCAAAGCAAACAGAAGAAAGGGAATCACAAAGATAAAAGTACAAATCAATGAAATAAAAAACAGAAAAACAATTGGTATGAAAACTTTTAAAAGGAGTTTGTACTTTAATAAGATCAACAACACTGACAGAACTTTAGCAAGAAAAATGCTAGAAAACAAAAATTATCAATATCTGGAATGAAACAAAAATATAACTACAGACCCTGCAGACATCCAAAGGATAATAAGTGAGTAATATGAATGACTCTTCACAACTTAGATAAAATGCATCAATTCCTTGAAAAACACAAACTACCATAATTCACATAATATGAAACAGATAATTTGAATAGCCCTGTAACCATTAAGGAAATTGGGGAGCCAGGCACAATGGCTTGTTCCTGTAATCCAGCACTTTTGGGGGCTGAGATGCGAGAATCACTTGAATCCCAGGAGTTCAAGAACAGCCTGGGCAACATAGTGAGACTTCTGTCTACCAAACATTAAAAAAAAAAAAAATAGCCAGGCATTGTGGCATGCACCTGTTATCCTGCCTACTCAGGAGGCTGAGGCAGGAGGATTGCTTGAGCTCAGGAGTTCAAGGTTGCACTGAGCTATGATTGTGCCACTGCACTCTACCCTGGGTGACAGAGCAAGATCCTGTCTCGAAAATTTAAAATAAAAAAAGAGAAACTGAATTCATAACATTAAAATTCCCCAAAATAAAACCTTCAGGCCTAGATAGTTTCACTGGAGAATTCTACCAAATGCCTAAAGAATAATTAACATCAATTCTACATAATCTCTTCCAGAAACTAGAAGTGAAGACTTCTCAACACATTTTCTGAAGCTAGTATTACTCTGATACTGAAACCAGACAAAGATAGTTGAAAGAAAAAAAAAAGGAAGGAAGGAAGGAAAGAAGGGAAGAAGAAAGAAAAACAACAATAAACCAATACCTTTTGTGAACTTAGAGCAAAAAACCCACAATAAAATATGTACAAACCAAATCCAACAATGTGTAAAAATTACTACATGCCATGGCCAAGTGATATTTATTTTAGGTATATAAAACTGATTAACATTTGAAAATCAATGAAATCCACCAGATCAACAAGCCAAAGAAGAAAAATTACATGATTATATCAATTGACAAGGAAGAAGCTTTTGACAAAATGAAATGTGTTTTGCCCATTTTCTAATTGGCTTGTTTTTCACTGTTGAATTTTGAGAGTTCTTCATATATTTTAGATACTAGTCCTTTGGCATATATGTGGCTCACTAATATTTTCTCCCTGTCTGTAGCTTGTCTTTTCAACCTCTTCAGGTGGATTTTCAGAGAACTGGTTTTTAATTTTTCTTAACTTTTTCCTTTTATAGATGATGATTTTGGAGTCAAGTCTCAGAGTTCTTTGCCTAGCACTAGATTCCAACATTTTTTCTCCTATGCTTTTTCTAAAAGTTTTGTAGTTTTGCGTTTTATATTTAATCCCATTAGGTTGGTTTTTATAAAAGGGATGAGGTTTAGGTTGAGGTTCACTGTTTTGCCTATGATTGATGAGCACATGAAAAGATGCTTGGAATCATTAGTAATCGGGGAAATGCAATTCAAAACCATCATGAGATACTACTTTGTACCCACTAGGATGGCCTAAAACAAAGTCAGAAAAGAAACGTTGGCAAGGAGGTAGAGAAACTGGAACCCTCATGCATTGCTGGTGGAAATGTACAATGGTGCAGCTGCTCTGGAAAATGGTCTGGCACTTTCTTAAATGATTCAACTAGAGTTACCAAGTAACCTGGCAATTCTATTCCGAGGTATTAAGTTGATGCAAAAGTAATTGTGGTTTTTGCCATTAAAAGTGATATACCCAAGAGAAATGAAAATATATGCAATTAAAAACTTGTACATAGCTGGGCGCGGTGGCTCACGCTTGTAATCCCAGCACTTTGGGAGGCCGAGGCGGGCAGAACACGAGGTCAGGAGATCAAGACCATGGTGAAACCCCGTCTCTACTAAAAATACAAAAAATTAGCCGGGTGTGGTGGCGGGCACCTGTAGTCCCAGCTACTCGGAGAGGCTGAGGCAGGAGAATGGCGTGAACCCGGGAGGCGGAGCTTGCAGTGAGCCAAGATTGCGCCACTGCACTCCAGCCTGAGTGACAGAGCGAGACTCCATCTCAAAAAAAAAAAAAAAAAAAAACTTGTATATAAATGTTTATAGCAGCACTGTTCATAATAGCCAAAAGGTGGAAACAACCCAAATGTCCACTGATGGAAGACCAGATAAACAAAATGTGGTTAATCCATACCATGGAATATTATTCAGACATAAAAAAGAATGAAGTACTGATACATGCTGCAATATGTATGAACCTTGAAAACATTACGCTAAGAAAGAAGCCAGTCATAAAAGACTACATATTATGTGATTCCATTCATATGAAGGTCCAGAACAGGGAAATTTATAAAGACAGAAAGTAGACTAGTGGTAGCCCAGGGATGGGGGCAAGGAAGGAGAGTGAGAGCTAAAGGTGCAGGGTTGCTTTTTAAGGTGAAATTGACTCCAGTGATGTTTACATACATCTGTGAATATATTAGAAACCACTGAATAGTACACCTTAAATGGGTGAATTATGTGATACATGACTGTATTAGTCTGGAGCTGGGTGCGGTAGCTCATGCCTGTAATCCCAACACTTTGGGAGGCCGAGGTGGGCAGATCACAAGGTCAGAAGATCGAGACCATCCTGGCTAACATGGTGAAACCCCATCTCTACTAAAAAAAAATACAAAAAATTATTCAGGCTTGGTGGGACGTGCCTATAGTCCCAGCTACTCGGGAGGCTGAGGCAGGAGAATCGCTTGAACCTCGGAGGTGGAGGTTGCAGTGAGCCGAGATCATGCCACTGCAGTCCAGCCTGGGCGACAGAGTGAGACTCGGTCTCAGAAAAAAAAAAAAGAAAGAGGTTTAATTGGCTCACGGTTCCACAGGTTATACAGGAAACATGGCAGCATCTGCTTCCGGGGAGGCCTCAGGGGGCTTCCAATCATGGCAGAAGGTGAAGGGAAGCAGGCACGTCTTATATGGCCAGAGCAGGAGACAGACAGAGAGGAGGGAGGTGCTACACACTTTTAAACAACTAGATCTCATGAGAATTCACTGTCATGATGACAGCTCCAAGAAGGATGGTGTTAAACCATGAGAAACCACCCCATGATCCAATCACCTCCCACCAGGCCCCACCTCCAACACTGGGTATTACAACTGAATATGAGATTCGGGTGGGGACATATATCCAAATCACATCAATGACTTACATGTCAATAAAGAGATATAAAATTGTTTTGTTTTTTGAAAAAAAATCTAATATTTTAATAAGCCACTCTCTAAAGGCAATACAAGGCAGCTCCAGCACACCCCTGCTTCGGGAGATGTTTATGCTACGTGAAGGGAGGAAACCACAATCCCTTCCACATCCCTCAGGTGGACGTGGAAATAAGGATAAGGTGAAAATTACAAAAACCAAGCTCATCATGCCTCCTTCCCTTGCCACCAAATGCTTGTACTTCTTTTTAACACCTGTTCCCCTGGGTTGCATAAAAAGTCCTTTGCTAATTACTTTTAGGAAAAGGGCTACATTCTAGCCTTCACCTCCCAGAAACCATGCATCATACTTGAGGCACACACCAGGGAAGAGGCTGAGGTCAAGTTCACCAATCAGAAACATAAACAGACAAGGAAAAAGAAGGCAGCAATCAGTTTCCATCAAAACCCTCAGCCAGGTGTCGGATCTCCCAGGGACACCCCTCTTTAATTTGGGGGGACATAGGTAAATATGTGTATCCAGAAAGGTCTGGAGCGAGTCGAGAGAGACATTTGATTAGTATGCAGATTACAAACACAGCTGGGATCAGGGCTAACCAGACTTTCAAGGATAAACAGCTGACAAGGATATATCATGTTGTCCCTGCAGTGTGTTGAATCTAATTAAAAAGGACTTAGGGTCAGAAAAACACTGGTGTAATAATGGGTAAGCACAACAGAAATCATTTTACTGTTTACTTACAGGAAATAATACTTTTCCCGTTTACATGCTTGACGTGACCAGGAAGGAAGAGCTCACACTTCGTACAAAACTACACACTAGTTTTGCATCTCTTTGTTGTGACACACAACCTCTGGTTTAGGTTCTTTAAAATTATCTGTATGGGACAGTTTCTCTCATTATTCAAAGAATGACTTTTCCCAAAACTAAATAAGATATATTCCTTCCTTCCACTGTCGGGTGTTTCTCATGCTCTCCTCTTTTAATTGTCAGTATAATTCTAGAGTAAAACTCCTATGTGCTATGGTTTGAATAAGCTCCCCAAAAAGCATGTGTTGAAAACTTATAGTTTGGCCAGGCACGGTGGCTCACGCCTGTAATCCCAGCACTTTGGGAGGCCGAGGTGGGCGGATCACCTGAGGTCAGGAGTTCGAGACCAGCCTGACCAACATGGAGACACCCTGTCTCTACTAAAAATACAAAAAATTAGCTGGGCGTGGTGGCACATGCCTGTAATCCCAGCTACTCAGGAGGCTGAGGCAGGAGAATCGCCTGAACCCGGGAGGCGGAGGTTGCGGTGAGCAGAGATCGCGCCATTCACTCCAGTCTGAGCGACAGAGCGAGACTCCGTCTCAGAAAAAAAAAAAAAGAAAGAAAGAAAGAAAAGGAAAACTTAATCCTCAATGCAACAGCGTTGGGAGGCGGGGCCCATGGGAGGTGCTTTGGTCAGGAGGGCTCCACCATCAGGAATGGATTAATGCTGATTATAAAAGGGCTTGAGGCTGTGAGTTCAATATCTTGCTCTTTCTTTGGCTCTCTCTTGCCCTTTCACCTTCTGCCATGGGATACTGCAGCAAAAAGGCCCAGGCTAGATGCTGGCCCGTCAATCTTGGACTTCCCAGCCTCCCAAAATGTGAGAAATAAATTACCCAGTCTGTGGTATTCTTCTATAGCAGCACACAACAGACTAAGATGCACTGTCAAGCCAAAATATAATGATTTGTGAGCGGCTAACAGCACAGGTTGAAATCTGATGCCAGCACCTGCTAGCTGCATGACTTTGGAAGAGCTACCTAACTCCCAAGGTCTCAGATTCCCTACCTGTCTCCCATTCATAGTTGTCAGAAGTAAATGAATGAATGTACGGAATGTGCTCAAGCAGTGCCCTGCACACAGCAAGGGCTCAGGAAAGTTAGCGACCATCATATCATCATCATCATCATCATCATCATCATCATCATCATCATCATGCAGTCAGTATTAGGTTTGTATAAAAATATCAAAGAGCACATTTTAAGCTTATGTCCAAACATACACTAAAATGTGTTAAATATGTACCTTTTATGTAATTTTCCACCTAAATTTCTAGTTTCTGTGACGATACTAAGTAGGAAAAATATTTTAATTAATTCAATACTATCATAATGAAGATTTTGTTTGTTTTCTTTATAATGAAATTAGTGCCTGACTATATCTAAATTTACAGAAGAAAAAGAATGTGTATTCAGTGAGGTCAGGCCTGTGATAGCAAAACAGAGGGGATGGGCTAACTGCTTCTCAGCAGGGGTAAAGTACTCTCTGCTGTCTTTCGAAGATGAAGCAGCCCCCTAGATATACAGCAATGTATGAAATGGAACTTTGAGTAGGGAAAACATTGCAGACAAATGCATACAGTATAAGCATATTTGCTTAAAAATAAAACTATACAGTTGGATGACTGTGTACACATACAAGTACATAAATATATATGTGCATACACAAAAAATGGATACATCATAAAGCAATTGCCTGTGTGGTAGGGAGTAGGAGGCAGAGAGAGGAGGGAGACTGTTTTGCTCCAGTTTGTGTACTTCTCGCATCTTTTACAATGAGAATCTATTACTATTTCATTTCATATTTAAAAAGAAAGGGAAAATGGTTCTATTCATTTAAAACCAAATATTCATCAAGCCATATAATGCATTATATTACATTAAATTGCATTTCAAAAGCATCCTCTGTTATGCTTTCATTTAAAAATACAGTAAGAAAAGTATGATGGGAAATCCCAAACTTCTGCGGAATGAATTGAAATAACTGGGTCATTAAAAATCAGTTTATTTCCCAGTGCTTTGGGAGGCTAAGGCAGGAGGATCAGTTGAGGCCAGGAGTTCAAGACTAGCCTGTGCAATACAGTGAGACCCCCACCACCACCACCACCCTTACAAAAAATTTAAAAATTAGCTGGGTGTGGTGGTGCATACCTGTAGTCCCAGCTGCTTGGAAGAGTGACGTGGGAGGATCACTTGAGCCCAGGAGTATGAAGCTACAGTGAGCTATGACTGCACCACTGCACTCCAGCCTGGGCAATAGGTGAGACCCTGGACCCTGTCTCTAAAAAATTGTTTTATTTGTATTTTTATGATTTATTTATTTGAAGACATGGTCCCACTTTGTCACCCAGGCTGGAGTGCAGTGGCATGATCTTGGCTCACTGCAACCTCCACTGCACCCCCTGCATCCCCCTGCCCCCCGGTTCAAGTAGCTGGAATTACAGGTGCATGCCACCACTCACACTTAATTTTTGTATTTTTTGGTAGAGATGGGATTTCACCAGGTTGGCCAGGCTGGTCTCAAACTCTTGACCTCAAGTGATCTGCCTGCCTTGGCCTCCCAAAGTGCTGGGATTACAGGCGTGAGCCACTGCACCTGGCCAAAAGAATTTTTTAAATTAAAAAACATGTAAATTTTTTAAAAATCCATTTTTTAAATAAAGTTTTGTTGCTGTCATATTTTAATGTGCATGGAGCCTCAAATTAAAACATAACGAGGCATTTTAAGGGGCATTTGGAAATCAATAATGCTCTTTTCTAATTAATTTAAGTGAAACAGCATGTTTGCTTGAAATCTCAAAATGCCTTTTTAATTTCCTAAGGGGCTCTTCAGACAGGAACAGTTGGGAGGCACTCACTGGTTCACCCACGTGCTTCCCTCCAGGAATGGTGCCAGGCCCTGGATGTGGGACAAGGCGCAGCACAGACATGGCCTTCTCCCTTGTGCTGCTTTGCCAAGTAGGGAATGATGGGGAAATGTCAGGGCTTGGAGAAAGAGACAGAATGCTCAGAGAACTGCAGAGGTGGGGAGCCCCTTGGACGAGGGCTGAGGGAAGGCCCTTGCATGGATGTCCCACCGACTCCGGAATCTAGAGGTCCAGAAGGAGCCACCTAGAGACCAGCTGGGAGGAAGAACAGCTGTGGTGCAGCATGCAGGAGCAGCCTGAAGTAGAAAGACCCTGAGATTCTAGCACAGCTGGCAAGGCAGGGACGGGGCGCCCAGGAGTATCACTGCAGGCTAGCGAAGCTGGAGGGGCCAGATGAAAGCAGGCACTCACATGCCACGGCAAGGACGCTGGACAGCGCTCCGCGTCCAGTGGGAAGCACATAGCTGAGTTTATGTTGTAAGAAGCTCTCTCGCCACGAACACACACACACAGACACACAAATATGTGAATAAATTTTGATCACAACAAGCTGGGAATATATGTTTTGTTGTATTTAACAAAAACCCACAAAATACATCCAAAAACTATTCCCATACAAAGTGACAGAAAATTTTAGTGGATTGTAAAAAGCAGAAATTAGGGGCCACATGCTCTCATGCAATGAAATTAGAAATTAACAGTAAAAGGAAAGCAAAAAACCAAAAAGTCTAACTACCTAAAGTTAAGGGCATCACTTTGAACAATGATTAGGTTAAAGAGAAAAGCAAAAATGAAAATTACAAACCAAGTGGAACTAAGTCCACAAGAGCACTGTGTATCAACAATGCCAATCTATACAGTATTATTACTGTTACTCAACTATAAAAGGTGGAAAATTAGCAATATGTGAATTAAGAAAGTAGAAGGGGTTAATAAAATAAAAACGTACATAGTCAACCCTTTCCTCAAATTCCCCATTTCCTCCCAAGACCCCCAGCTCTAGGGAACCATTAATCTACTTTGAATCTCTGAAGATTTGCTAAAATGTTTATTTTTAAACTGTAAAAGAATATTATCTGTAGCTTTATAACAAAAAATTGGAAAAACCAGATGAAATATACAATGTTAGAAAGACATTAACAAAAATGATCCTCAAAAGGAAAGAAAACACGAATAACATAATGAACATGGGAAAATATGTTAAAGTAGTCAAATTACCTCCCCCAAATTAAAATAAACCTAGATAATTCCCAGGTTATATAAACTGTTTCAGAGCATAAGTCAAATCAAATTCTTCCACTTTCATTTTAAAGTATGCATAATTCTAAGATGAAATTGGACAAGGAGGGCACCTCAAGGTAAACTGTAGGTTATCTCATTTCTGAATTTTGATGCAAAACTCTTAAATAATATATTAACAAAGTGAATGCAACCTAATGTATATACCTTCTCAGCACCAGGACCATTGCCTATTTCTGCAATGCAAAAGTGATTCCATTAATGCAAATCACTACATTAATAAACTAAAGGAGGAAAGCCATATGATCATCTTCACAGATGTTAAAAGGATGGTGATAAAATTTACATGCATCTTGATTAAAAAAAACTTAGAAAGCCAGGATGGAAGCGAATACCTCCCATTAATAAAGGCATCTCTCAGAAGCTGACGGCAGACATTACTCTAAATGGTAACCCATTAGGAGCAATCCTGTGAAAGCCAGGAATAAAATAAGGGTGTTAAAAAATTCCAGTTTTAGTCAACCCTTTTCCCTGTAAATCCTCACTGTGAGTGAAGGGTCACATCGGGTCTGGGCTGACGCATGTGCGCCTGGAAAAATGACCCAAAAGTTCTGTCCTCTCAGGTCACTGCTTCCTTTTCTCGGACACTGCAGTGTTGAGATAGATGTGGAAGGCTGTAGCCATCTCACGTGCTGGGAAGGACGCCTGGATCAGGGAAGCAGCATGGTGGTCTGCAGGCCTTGGGCCTCCGTGAAGACAAAAGTGTTTTAAAAACAACTGATGGAAAAGTGAACTGTAGCTTCTCAGTGAGAGTCTCCCCCACACAGACAGTGAACACCGCGTGTGGGTGAGAGGGAAATGGAGCTGTGGGACTGCCCAGTGATGTGAACACGCTGTCCCTGCTGCGTCTCCTGTCCTGTGTCCTTCTATGAAGCTCAGCAAATGGGGAGATTTGCTAATAGAAACCATCTCTCAGCAGCATGCTTGGTGGTGGGTCACTAACAGCTTCTCATTAAATTCAGGAGCAAGAGGTGGATGATGAAATACCATCAGCTAATGTTATTTTAACAAAACATCATTATCCAATGTTATTTTAACAGTTTTAGCCACAGCAACTACACAGAACAACAAAACAAGATGTACAGATACTGGAAAGCAGAATAAAATGTAATCATTTCCTCTAACAAACTATGGGATCAAAGATTCAGGTGTACATTCAACTGCTTGTACAGTTCAATGCAAGTAATAAAAAACTGCAAAAAGTCTTACATGTGGCGAGTAGCCTCTTCAGTATAAAATAATAATTAAAACAGGCATCCACCAGAGCAAGAAAATATTTACAATACCTAGGACTAACTTTGAAACATGGAAAGTTCATACATACATTTTAGAAAACTATAAAAGTGTAGTAACATTTATAACAAAATAAATCCTAGATCGATAAAACACATAAATATTTAAAAAATAAAACCCTAAAATACTGAGGGGATAGTAGAAAATTATTTATAATCTTGGAGTGGGAAAGGCTTTTCTAGGAAAAACACATAACCCAGCAACCAAAAGGGTTAAAATACATAAATGAATAAAACCAATGTGAGTACAGAAAATACCCACACAAAGAATGCCATTCAAAAAGTCAAAAGATGCATAACAAACTACTAAAAATATATGTTTGCAACCAATATAACAATAGCCAGTTTCCTTAACATAAGGAAGTATATATATATATATAAAATATGTAAATTATAAAAACAACAATATAACAGTAAAATAGGTAACAAACGTGAAGTGGCAGTTAACAGATAAAGAAATATAAGCAACTTTTAAACAAATATAAAGATGCTCAACTTCACTTTTAATTAGAGAAATGAAAATTACATAATAAAATTGTACAATTTTGTCAGACTGGTGAAGACAGAAACAATTCTGACAACACACAAGTTTGGATCTGGGTAACCAGGCACAGGCTCAGACTGCTGGCAAGGGTGTGAAAGGGTGCCTCGTGTTTGGAGAGCAATTTAGGAATAAGATTCTAAATTTAAAGTGCACTCATGCTCTGACTGCAGGGACGGTCTTAGTGATTTTTTTCTCTAGATCTGTTTGCATTCCTTCCTTGTTCACTGCTACACCCTCAGCACTTAGGCCAGTTCCCCAAGCTGCAGCAACAGCCACTCAGTATCTGTTGAGTAATGAATGTGTACAAAGAGTACTATTCAATCGGGCACAGTGGCTTATGCCTGTAATTCCAGCACTTTGGGAGGCCAAGGCAGGTAGATAGTTTGAGTTCAGGAGTTTGAGACCAGCCTGGCCAACATGGTGAAACTCTCCACAAAAAAATACAAAAAAAGTTAGCTGGGTGTGGTGGCACATGCCTGTAGTCCCAGCTACTTGGGAGGCTGTGCTGGGAGGATCACCTGAGCCCAGGGAGGTTGAGGCTGCAGTGAGCCGTGATGGCACCACTGCACTCCAGCCTAAGCAGCAGAGTGAAACCCTGTTTCCAAAAAAAAAAAAAGGCTGGGCGCAGTGGCTCCCATGCCTGTAATCCCAGCACTCTGGGAGGCTGAGGCAGGTGGATCGCCTGAGGTCAGGAGTTTGAGACCAGCCTGGCCAACATAGTGAAACTCCATCTCTACAAAAAATACCAAAAAAATTTATCCGGGCGTGGTGGCAGGCGCCTGTAATCCCAGCTACTCAGGAGGCTGAGGCAGAAGAATCGCTTGAACCCAGGAGGTGAAGGTTGCAGTAAGCTGAGATTGCGCCATTGCACTTCTCCAGCCTGGGCAACAAGAGCGAAACTCCATCTCAAAAAAAAAAAAATTATTTGCCATGTTCATTTTAGCAAAAGACTAGAAACACCTTTTAACTTATCCTTCATTAAGAGGTGGTTATATGAATTATCACACATCCATCCAGTGGAATTATCCACTACTCCCTGTTTAACAGCAGAGAAGACCTCCAAGTGCTGATGTGAAAATGTCACCAGGCTGCATGGTTGACTACAAAATCCATGTGAGTAGCCCATGTGTGTAAAAAAAAAGTCCATAAACAAAAATATGTGCAGATGATGACTGGAAAGGCACACACACACACACACACACACACGCACACACAGACACACACACACCTGTAGCAGGAAGGGGAGGTGCTAGGAGCCCAGAATAAAAGATTGACTTTAGTTTAGATATCCTTTTTATGCAGAGAACACTAGCTAATCTTAAATTACGCAGAGGAAAAAACACAATCACCACACAAGCATACAGAAATGTAGTAGGTATCCTAAAGAAAAACAAAAACTGGAGTGAAGAAGTTGAAAAGAATTTGGATAAACCAAAGCACACACCGTATGTTCTGGAATGGAAAGACATGGTATTGTTTAGATGTTTTAATTTTCCCTCAAAGTAATCTACAAATTTAATATGATGCCAATTCAAATCTCAAATCCATTCTTTCCAAGTCTTGGCAAAAGAAAATCAAAGTGCGTCTAAAAGACTAAACATTTAAAACCAGGCAAGAACATTTTAAAGAAATAGATTAAAAGTCCGGGATGGGATAAGGGGTAGAACTTGTCCTACCATGTATAAAAATAGATTATAAAGTCAAGGTAATTTAAGTGGTATTGTTCTGGAATATGAATAAACAGACATATGAATGTCGAATGAATATGAATAAAAAGTCCAGAAATAGACAAATGGGCATTACTATCTGTGTGCACATGTGTGCATGCAATGATAACGCTGGTAGAGTTGATACTGGTTGTTTCTTCACCACCCAGCATACATATCCAGCTTCTCTCCTCCCCCAACCCTGCTTAATAGCAGCTAACTTTGTTTCAGGTATTACATCTTGAATCCCATGTCAGTAGCCTATGTCTGTAAAAAAAAGTAGCCCATGTGTGACTGAATTCAGTCTGGTAGGACAGGTAAGCAAATTATCATCCTGTGTCCAATTAAACACTCCCTCCCAGGACTTTGACTCTAAAGCAAACAGACCCAGAGGTAAAGAACCACAGGAATTGTCCACTCCTGCAGAACTGTACCCTGGTAAGTTCAGGGTTCCCACTGTAGGCCCCAGTCTGAGTCAGATTTCTGAGCCAACAGAAGCAGCTTCCTTAGAACCAGCCAGTTTCCAAGCCTGATCTCTAGCCTCCTTGATGATTCAATAGGCCCCACTATCCTCACAATAAACGGCCTGTGGCTTTCTTAATAATTGTAACTTGCTGCAAATGACTCTTAATGATTTGGGTAACATTTCAAATCAGCAGGGAAATACTGGAGTATTCAGAAAATGGTTTCAGGAAAACTACTAAACTATTTAGAGAGAAAAAGTTCAATTCATCAAGTAGATTGCAAAATACTAAAGAGTTAACTATATTAAAAAAAGCACACCATAACCAGGAAGTTACTGGGGTAGCATAATCTTGGAAAGGAGAAAATCTTTTTAAGCATAATTCTAAGGTAAGATTACAAAGAGAAACACTGGTAAATTTGTATAAAAATTAAAAAGTTTTCTATTTTTTCTGACAAAAATTAAAAGGCAAATAACAATCCAGGGAATATATTTGCCCAATGTAAGTCAAAGGATTCAAAACCATAATATATAAAGAGCTCTTATAAATCATTAAGATAAATATTTAAATCTACAACTGAGTACAGAACACATACAGACAAAACAGAGAAGAAAATAAAATATAAATGGTGCATAAACATAAATATATGACATAATTACACATATATGTATAAATATATATAAGCTTATGTATATGCAGTTATAAATGAATAAAAAGTTTAATCTTACTAGTACTCAAAGAAATTCAAATTAAACAATGAAATCATCTTCTATCTTTCAAATTAGCATGGATTAAAAAGAATAACAACTTTCAGTGCTGGCAAAGGTGTAGGAGAAGAGCATTATCATAGATTGGGAATATAAATGGGTAAACTTTCCTAAAAGGCAGTATGTCAATATGCACCAAATACTCTAAAGATACATTCATTTTTATCATGTATATCTAATTTTAGGAGCTGTAAAAAGGATTTAATTTGTATAAGAATAATGGCCATCTCTCTAATTGTGAAAAGCAGAGATATGGTTAAATAAACAATGTAACATTCATACATATAGAGTAGTCACTACCAATAAAGTTGTAGAATATTTTAAAACATGGAACAGGCCAGGCATGGTGGCTCATGCCTGTAATCCCGCCAAGGCAGGCAGATCACCTGAGGTCAGGAGTTCAAGACCAGTCTGGCCAACATAGTGAAACCTTGTCTCTACTAAAGTACAAAAGTTAGCTGGGCGTGGTGGCCCATGCCTATAGTCCCAGCTACTTGGGAGGCTGAGGCAGAAGAATCGCTTGAACCCAGGAAGTAGAGGTTGCAGTGAGCTGAGATTGCACCACCGCACACCAGCCAGGGCGACTGAGCAAGACTTCATCTCAAAAGATAAACAAATAAAACATGGAACAAAGTGATCAGTTAAAAAAGAAACCACAAGGCAGCATAAAGTGGATAGCACATTTAAATACATTAAATATATATGTATACATACGTGCATACCCATACATCCATATACACACACATTATGCACAGAAAAGACTGGAAGGACATAATCAACTGGGTGGTAGGATTGTGAAGTGTTTTGTTTTTTGAATTTCTATAGTAAATGTATAATTTTTATAATATGAAAGGAGCATACCTTTTATGTGTTGTATAGGTTTTGCAATATTCTATGAAGAACTCAGGGTAGGTCATGTCCACACTGAACAGGTGTATTAGTCCATTCTTGCATTGCTAGAATGAAATATCTGAGATTGGGTAATTTATAAAGAGGTTTAACTGGCTCATGCAGGCTGTACAGGAAGCATGATGCCAGCACCTGCTTGACTTCTGGGGAGGTTTCAGGAAACTTACAATCATGGTGGAAGGTGAAGGGGGGGGTGCCAGAAAGTCACGTGGCCAGAGCAGGAGCCAGAGAGAAAGCAAGAAAGGGAGGTGCCACACACTTTTAAACAACCAGTTCTCGTGAGAACTCACTCCCTCACTATCATGAGGGCAGCACGGAGGGGATGGTGCTAACCACTCATGAGAATCTGCCCCCATGATCCAATCACCTCCCAGCAGTCTCCACCTCCAATATTGGGGATTACAACTGAACATAAGATTTGGGCAGGGACACAAATCCAAACCATATCAACGGGAAAGGGAAGCGAGGCCGAGAGAGACAGAGGGTGACTTTTCCTAAGTCACATAACCAGGATGTGGTGAAGCATGGCTTTGATCGTGTATTGCTGACTCCAAATCCAGTACTGTTTGTGCTGCACACATTGCCCCCAAGCAAATGAAGACACTGGTTTGTAGCTCTGAGATTTCTGGCTTTGTATGAGCCAAGGCAGAGAGACACCTAGGATCAAGCTCTAAAGTGAGGTAAATATTGATGATTCCGTGGTACTATCAACCAAACAGATGTATGTGAGAGTACACATCTGTGGTATATGATGTTCTTTTTATGTATCTGTGGAGGTATAGAAAGCGGTAAGAAATTGAGGAGACCAAATTCCCCTTTCCTATACTTCCATGCAGTCTGCGATGTGGGGAAACAGGGTCTGAGATTAAGACCAGGAGGGGTCAGCCCTTCAAGCTTGTGCACTGTGTGTGGGCTTTCTTTTTGGTGTGAACCTCCAGGCACTGTGGTTTCCCTTCACCCAATCACTCTGTCTCCTCCACACAGGGCCCTGCATTGGAAAATGAGAGTCTAAGAAAAAAATGGCCAGTTCCTCATAGGTCACCAGATTTTGCTATACTCATAGCACCTAGTATTTAGGAATAAAGAGGCTGGCCAAGTTATGGATACAAGATGGCGATTTATCCTTACCGATGGAGATGGGGATCCAGGTTGTGTCAATTGTCAATCATAAGGGGGTCTACACCATACCGAGAATACTTCTGTGCACATCATATAGAGATGAAATCTGATCAATGCTCTCTAGGCCACATTCAACAGACAATAACAAGATGAAGCTCCAACAATTCATTTTTGTAACTCAGTGGGCGCTTCAGCATTGAAACTGTGCCAACTGACACTGGTCCTGCTGGCCTTCGTAGATAAGAATGCAGAGAGCAGCAGGCTTTCCAGTGGCTGCCCCTGTGAATCCAAACGACATGGTCCCAAGCCAAGCAGGCATGGTCCCACAGCAGAAAAGCTTCTGGTAATTCAGCAATCACTTTTCAGAATCATAGCCACAGGCAGAGCAGGCAGAGAGCAACTGTGGAGGGACATGGCTCTGAAAGGTAGCCTGCTGTTGCTTCCAAGACAAAGAAACAAAGGCCCATGTCCCCACACCCAGGAGCCACAGTCCTATCGGGAGTTTAAGTATATTCATACCAGAATGCAACCAAACACACTGCAATTTCTGTCACAGCCAGATGTACCTATTACAGTACCATGAGCTAAGTTATTTTGAAATGATAGTTCTATCCAATAAGCAAGTTGTTGATCTTCTACAACAAGCTCGCCCGACCCACCACGCTGCATGCAGCCCAGGACGGCTTTGAATGAGGCCCAACACAAATTCGTAAACTTTCTTAAAACATTATGAGATTTTTTTTTGTGACTTTTTTTTTTAGCTCATCAGCTATTGCTAGTATTAGTGTATTTTATATGTGGCCCAAGATAATTCTTCTACCGTGGCCCGAGGAAGCCAAAAGACTGAATACCTCTGTTCTACAATGTACACAGCATGCTGTCTACAATTTTCTGAATGTGGCCCAACACAAATTCGTAAACTTTCTTAAAACATTATGAGGTTTTTTTGCAACTTTTTTTTTTTTTTTTTTTTTTTTTTTTTTTTTTTTTTTTAGCTCATCAGCTATCGCTAGTTTTAGTGTATTTTATGTGTGGCCCAAGACAATTCTTCTAATGTGGCCCAGGGAAGCCAAAAGATTGAATACCTCTGTTCTGCAATGTACATAGCACACTGTCTACAATTTTCCTGGATCTGAAAGAAAATTCTTTTTAATTGAGAAATGCTAACTATATTGTTTTGATATATTCGTCATCCAGCATAATATGTACATCAGCACTTAAAATTGACTTGCAAATTGATTTTTAAAAATTCAATACAAATAAGAATCAATGCAACAAATGCTAAAATATAATAGTTACTAAGGATATTTATTCCAAAATAGCACTACATTGTGATCCTTAAAAATATACTACTAGTAGCTGATTTACAAGAAGAAAAAGTTTTAATTGTTCTACTTATAAATCAGTAAGCGAATTATCTAACTTATAGAAATAAATCAGCTTAACCTAAATACCTTAAACTAGAAAACATCAGAATGAATTGAAAGTGTACATGAGAACTTAAGAGTACAATAAAATTATTTTTAAAATTGCTCTTGTGCAAAATCAAATCCTATGACCTTTATGAAAGGGTTTGCATTTCATTACTTACCAACTGGCAGCCTTCTAGGGAGTTGACTAGCTGAGCATTCTGACAAGAGAGAATTGAACCAGCCAAATTCAGCATTACACACACTGCAGAAAGCAGCATGAAAAAGGTTATCTGGAAACAAACCAAACAAAAAATTGATTATTCACTTGGAGAGGCTCAAAGGAAAAATGACATGGCTTTACAACAGCTTTCATTTATTATACAACAGTTGATCACATAATTACATGAATAACATGTATGTGTTTTAAAGGAAAGTGGTAAGTTATTTCTCAAACTTCAAAATTCATATGATCTGAAATAGAAGAAGTAAGATCTGTAGGAAGCCTTAGCAAGGTACCATGATTTTGTTTAAAACCTATGATGATAAAATATTTAAGGAGTTAAACTTGAAAGACTGTGCATTATATACTCTTAACAGTAACAAGTTACACATTATTAAGGGAAATCAAGTGAAAGAAGTATATTTATTAGAAGGCCTTTAGGTTTGTTTTAATTTTTATTACAGAACATTTCATACACATGCAAAACCAAAGAAAACAGTATAATGAAGTCACATGTGCCCATCACCCAACATCAATAATTAATCCACTTATGGCCAACTGTGCTTCATTTACAGCCCCTACCATCTGGATTATTTCACAACTAACACCAGGCATCATATAATTTTACCCTTAAATCTTTCTAAAGGAATTGAGAAGCTTTCTGAAAACATAGCCAAAATAGTCATCATATCTATAATAAATAAAAATTTATTAATATAATCAGATATTGAGTTCACATTTCCCTAATTGTCTAAATTTTTTCACACTTTGAATCAGGCTACACAGGATACAAAGCAGGTCCATGTGGTACAACTGGCTGTTAGGAATCTTAGACAGTCTGTGGGTTTCCTGTCCACTTTTTCCTCTGTGAAATTTACTGAAGAAACCAGTTCATTTGTCCTATAGAGTTTCTTACAGTCTAAACTTTCTGATTATAATCCTCTATGATTTAACATTTCTCTAGCCTCTTATTTCTTGTAATTTGGTGATTAAATACAGAGGTTTGGCCAAATTCAGATCAATAAAAGGCAAATACTGTCTCTCTCTTTCTCTTTTTTTTTTTTTTTTTTTTTTTTGGGATGGAGTCTCACTCTGTCGCTGGAGTGCAGTGGTACAATCTTGGCTCACTGCAATCTCCACCTCCCGGGTTCAAGCCATTATCTTGCCTCAGCCTCCTGAGTAGCTGGGACTACAGGTGTGCACAACCACACCCAGCTAATTTTTGTATTTTTAATAGAGATGGGATTTCACCATGTTGGCCAGGTCGGTCTCGATCTCTTGACCTCATGATCTGCCCTCCTTGGCCTCCCAAAGTGCTGGGATTACAGGCATGAGCCACCACGCCCAGCCAATATTGTCTCTCTTTTTGTGATGTTAGCGGCCATTTTTAATGATGACTTAGACTCATTAATTTATTAGGGTTTCCAAAATAGTGCTAGTCTCACTCTGTCATTTTTTCTTTATGAATAAGAATACTTATAGAGACAGAGACTTTTCCTCATCAACTGTTTTGTTACCCTGAGGTATAGTTCATATAGGAAAAGCAGGATATATACTTGACTCTTTCTGTTCATTGTCCAGGCTTTAAAATAATTTTAAATTTTGCAAAATAAACTCAAGGAAGTCGGTATGCTTAATTAGCACTCTTTCTGCACCTATGTAAATAATTAGGCCAAATCTAATGAAGAAAGACCCTTTTTGTGATGGAGAATAACCTTTAAGATTAATCTGATCAAGAGGCGGGGAGACTGGCATTAAAACTTGTTAAAGAGCAAAAAAAAAAAAAAAAAAATTCACTGGATATTCTGTCTAATGCACACTTCAGGGTTATTTCTGCCTTTCAATGTCTTTATGCTATTTCAAAACTCTGCATAAAACTGATAAAACTGATAGTTTATCGACTGATAGTGGATAAAACTGATAGTAGTGCAGATGATTCTTGACGATACAAATGTAAAGGAATTTTGTCTGGTAGAATGTAACTGATTATTGCCCCACTGATATTGACCACTTTTACATTTATTTGTAAATTTATTTCAGCATTCCTGATTGCTTATATGTGTGCAGTGTTTGAATGAGCCTTTGAACTGCTTGTAACATCTTACTGATTTCCTCATTAAATAATGAGTTAGACATAGTCTTTGACACATGTCTATTTTTTAAAAAAGCTGATTCCTGGCCAGGCGCAGTGGCTCATGCCTGTAATCCCAGCACTTTGGGAGGCCAAGGTGGGTGGATCATGAGATCAGGAGTTTGAGACCAGCCTGACCAACATGGTGAAAGCCCATCTCTACTAAAAATATAAAAATTAGCTGGGCATGGTGCTGCGCGCCTGCAATCCCAGCTACTCAGGAGGCTGAGGCAGGAGAATTGCTTGAACCTGGGAGGTGGAGGTTGCAGTGAGCCGAGATCTCCAGCCTGGGTAACAGAGCGAGACTCCATCAAAAAAAAAAAAAAAAAAAAAAAAAGAAGCTGTTTCTCTAGCATCCTCCAAAATTAACAATATCATGAAATAGTATTTTGTCTGTTTGGTGGAGAGGGGAGTGAGTTTGAGTCATTATGAGCCAAGAACTTAAACACTTAAACACATTTGATACGTTTTAATCATCTGTGTCATTAGACAGAGTCCACTCAAGTTGACACCTGGGTCCTTTCAACACAACTCCAGTAGACCTCGACAGCTGTCTTGCTTTCTGTATGAGAAGATAGTACAGGATCATCTTACAGTTTTCTACCCAAGAGACCTATAATCAGCCATTTCTCCAGTAAGTCCAGGTTCCTTTAAATAAGAATGGTACTCAGACACCATAATTTTTGTGCTACAGGTGCTCTTTGCTACTTGGAGCTTCACTGTTTGCAGTTGTCAGACGTATCATGAGTTCACAATTAGGTTTCTGATTTAAATTCCACACTACTAAGTTTTCACAATGAAATACCATCTCACACCAGGCTATTACTAAAAAGTAAAAAATAACATGTTAGCAAGGATGTGGAGAAAAGGGAACACTTATACACTGTTTGTGGAAATGTAAATTAGTTCAGCCACTGTGGAAAGCAATGTGAATATTTCTCAAATAACTAAAAATAGAATGACCATTCGACCCAGCAATCCCATTACTAGGTATATACCCAAAGGAAAATACATTGTTTTGCCAAAAAAAAAAAAAACCCACCTTCACATATGTTCACCACGCATTATTCACAATAGCAAAGTCATAGAACCAACCCAGATGCCCATCAATAGTGGATTGGATAAGGAAAATTCCATGGTACGTATACACCATGGAATACTATACAGCCATAAAAAAGAACACAATCATGGCCGGGCGTGGTGGCTCACGCCTGTAATCCCAGCACTTTGGGGGATCGAGGCGGGCGGATCAAAAGGTCAGGAGATCGAGACCATCCTGGCTAACACAGTGAAACCCTGTCTCTACTAAAAATACAAAAAGTTAGCCAGGCATGGTGGTGGGCGCCTGTAGTACCAGCTACTCGGGATGCTGCGGCAGGAGAATGGCGTGAACCCGGGAGGCGGAGCTTGCAGTGAGCCCAGATCACACTACTGCACTCCAGCCTGGGAGACACAGCGAGAGTCCGTCTCAAAAAAAAAAAAGAACACAATCATGTCCTTTGCAGCAACATGGATGCAGCTGGAGGCCATATTATACGAATTAACACAGAAACAAAACCAAATACTCTATATTCTCACTTACAGGGTGGGAGCTAAACTTTGGGTACACACAGACACAAAGATGGGGACAACAGGCACTGAGGACTGCAACCGGGGGTTGTGGGAAGAGCTGAAAAACCACCTGTTGGGGTACTGTGCTCACTAACTGGGTGATGGGATTAGTAGAAGCCTAAGCTTCAGCATCACGCAACATACCCAGGTAACAAACCTGCACATGTACCTCCTGAATCTAAAACTTAAAATAAATATAGTCATACATAACCAAAAAAAACCACAAACAAAACTATAAGGTTTTTATGTAACCATATTAATTTTACATCTGTATCTCCTTTCAACCATGCCAAAAACTATTTCTCAACATAATTAATCTGTTGGATTTAATTTCACAATATCCACGCAACAGTCTCAAAATAACACCGATACAACTGCTGTAAAAAATGACTGAAAATAGTTTAAGATTTATATTTATTTTTATTCTTACAGTACATTCTACCAGAAATAGTCAAATTATGGTGTTTTAAACTCACATGGTTCCTTTATATGTGGTTATGCTACTGATCAGGAACCCAGGTTCATTTCTTTTATTTCATTTTTTCTTGTGTAAGAATTGTTTCTAAAACTGAGTTTCATTTCTAATTATATAAAATGATTCCAAACTCAGGTCCATAAATGAAGTTTCACATAAGTCTAGCTTTTATTCTGTTGCTCCACTCTATTTCCTCCCATTTATTAATAGGCAAGCATTTATTTTTTAATTTTATGTTTTATCCTTCCATCATTTTTTAGTAAAAGTATATAATAGTAGCATAATACACATATTTTCTTTACTTTTTTTGCACTTAATATAGTGAAGATCACTCGAAATAAGAACACACAACCCTATTCCCTTCTACAACTGCCTAATACTTCATGGCACAGATGAATCACAATTTATTTATTTATTATTTATTTATTTATTTATTTATTTATTTAGAGATGGAGTTTCACTCTTGTTGCCCAGGCTGGAGTGCAATGCAGCGATCTAGGCTCACCGCACCCTCCTCCTCCCAGGTTCAAGCGATTCTCCTGCCTCAGCCTCTCGAGTAGCTGGGATTACAGGCATGCGCCACCGCACCGGGCTAATTTTGTATTTTTAGTAGAGACGGGGTTTTTCCATGTTGGTCAGGCTGGTCTGGAACAACCGACCTCAGGTGATCCACCCGCCTCGGCCTCCCAAAATGTTGGGATTACAGGCGTGAGCCACCACGCCTGGCCAAATCACAATTTATTAAGCCAGGTCCCTATGGATGAACATTTGGGTTATTTTTAGTCCTTTGCTATTTATTATAAGTAGTGTTGCAATGAACAGCCTTGTTCATGTATCTTTTTATATGTTTCCCAGCATGGCTTTGGGATATATTCTTAAAAGTGGCATTGCTGGATCAAGGGATAAATGTTTGTTTAATTTGCTAGACGTTACCACATTCCTCATCATACGACGGGTACTATTTTTCATTCCCACTAACAATGTATAAGAATGATAAGATCTTACATTTTCTGTTAATACCTTAAAAATGTTTTAGCTAAATTAAATTTAGGAAAAAAACTGGTATTACCATTCTGTACCATAACTCTAATGTGTACCCCCCAGATGTAGTTAAATTTATTTTCCTTAAAAATGTACACAGGAGACAGAATTCATAAGAGGATATTTTGTTCATTTAGGAACTATTTCAAGTTCATAATGTTAGCAGTATCTCAGCAACGGTTTTTAATAACTGCAGAGTCTTATGGCATCCCATGGAAAAGTTAGGTCACATAGAAAGGGCCAACTTTGCCGGGCGTGGTGGCTCACACCTGTAATCCCAGCACTTTGGGAGGCTGAGGTGAGCGAATCACGAGGTCAGGAGATTGAGACCATCCTGGCTAACACGGTGAAACCCCCGTCTCTACTAAAAATACAAAAAATTAGCCGGGCGTGGTGGCGGGCGCCTGTAGTCCCAGCTACTCAGGAGGCTGAGGCAGGAGCATGGCGTGAACCCGGGAGGCAGAGCTTGCAGTGAGCAGAGATACCGCTACTGCACTCCAGCCTGGGCGAGACGGCAAGACCCTGTCTTAAAAAAAAAAAAAAAAAAAAAAAAAAAAAAGGGCCAACTTTAGGCCAGGCACAGTGGCTCACGCCTGTAATCCCAGCACTTCAGGAGGCCGAGGCGAGTGGATCATGAGGTCAGAAGTTCCAGACCAGCCTGATCAAGATGGTAAAACCTCATCTCTACTAAAAATACAAAAAAATTCGCCGGGCGCAGTGGCAGGCGCCTGTAATCCCAGCTGCTCAGGAGGCTGAGGCAGAAGAATCGCTTGAACTCGGGAGGTGGAGGCTGCAGTGAGCCAAGATTGCGCCACTGCATTCTAGACTGGGTGACAGAGCAAGGCTCAGTCTCAAAAAAAAAAGAAAGGGCCAACTTTAATTTTTCATATTAGAAGTTACAGCAGTCCCATAGTATCATTCAAATGATGTGTAAATAAACTGGCCTGCACAGCTTCGAAACTGAGGTCAAAAAATAATTGCTGAAAACATCATGAAAGCAAATCTACACAGAAGCCAACAAGAGACTACCCTGAGACTTAGTAAGTGCTGAACAACACAGATGTTGCAAAAGTCAAGGAGGTAAGAGACAATAAGATCTTTTTGCCTGTTTATTTTTTTTAATTGTGGTAAAATATCCATAATAAAAATGTACTTGTATTTTCTAATTTGTTTTTTAAACTGTGGTAAAATATTCATAACATGAAGTTTACCTTTATTACCATTTTTACGTGTGCAGTTTAATAACATTAAGTATGTTCACATTGTTGTGGAATGATCATCACTATCCATTTCCAGAGAATGTTTTGTCTTCTCAAACTGAAACTCCATACCCATTAAACAATCATTCCTTATCCTCCCACCTCCTAGCCCCTAGCAATCACCACCATTCTACTTTCTGTCTCTTGAAATTTGATTACTCTAGATATGTTACATACGGGAAATCATACAGTACTTTTCCTTTGGTGACTGGCTGATTTCACTTATAGCATAATATCTTCAAGATTCATCCATATTGTAGCGTGTGTCAGAATTTCCTTCCATTTCAAGGCTATTCAAATAATATTCCATTGTTCCAGAAATCGGTCCTGCCAATGAAACAACTTTTCTGAGTGGGCAAGAACTTTGAATCAACTATTTCATAACTCTGGAAGCTGGCTGAATACCTGTAGCATCCAGAGGGATAATCTGATGAAGAAAGGTTGGCATTCAAGGAAATCTCCGTCAGGTCATTGGCTGACCATGGATATAATGGAATAGAGACTTTAGTGATCACACACAATAAGGAATAAAATCTGCTCAAAATTAGGTTGGAAAAGTCACTAAAGAAACAGATGGCTACAGCTCTCAAAAAGCAGTTATCAGGCATCATTGAGGAGAGAAGATAGTCTGATTTCAGAGTCACCACATTACAGTATTCAAAATGTCCAATTCTCAAATATTTCCTGCTTGACCAATCTCTAGCACTTGAACAAAATATTAACATAGATTCTAACAGCTCGAGGCCACATCCCTAGGATGGCTCTAGCTCCCCTCAAAATCCCTGCCTGAGAAAATTCAAAGCTGCCAGAAGAGTTTACTGTTAGTTCCAGCCAACACTTAAAGACACCCTGTGTCCCAGCCTCTGTGGGAGGGTAGGAGCCTAACTCTGATAAGCACTAGCTAACAATCCCAGATGGGTTTCACATGGGCCAATCCCTACTTTCCACTTTTGGTAATTTTTCACTTCCTTGACTTTACTAACCACCCCCTACACCCTGCTCACCCTCCCTCCTGATTCTTCACTCTTCCTTTAAAACACCTAGTGAGGCCTGGCACAGTGGCTCACACCTACAATCCCAGCACTTCAGGAGGCCAAGGCAGGCAGATCACTTGAGCCCAGAAGTTAGATACCAGCCTGAGCAACATGGTGAATTCCCATGTATATATATATATATATATGAAGAAAAAATGCAATTATTAAAAAATCAAAACAAAAGCCCAGAAACCTCTGTACAAATTGAAGTTGAGTTCAGTCAACACCAGACTCTTTTCCATAGTGTAACAGTTTATTACTCAGTAAAATCTGCCCTTTCCATTTTAACTGGTGTCCAGCTTTGTGTATCTCTGGCAGAAACACATGAATTAACAAAAGTCATTCAAGACAAAATAGAAATTCTCAATATCTGTATATCAAGGAAAGAGACTGAATCAGGAATCAAAAATCCTCCCAATAAAGAAAATCTGGGCCTATTTGGGGTCTCTGGTGAATACTCTCAAACATTTAAGGAATTAACACCAATCTTACGCAAACTCTCTCGAAAACTGAAGGAGAGGGAGCACTTCCTAACTCATTTTATGAGGCAGGATTACCCTGGTACCAAAGCCAGACAAAGACACTACAAGAAAAGTAAACCATAGACTAATATCACTTATGAATATATACAGAAAATCCTCAATACATTTCAGAAGATTAAATCATACAAGTACCTACTCTGACCAAAATAAAGTGAAGTTAAAAATCAGTAACAGAAAGAAAACTGGAAGGAAACAAAAGGAAATTGGATTCTACTCCGTGACCAAGTGGGATTTACTTCAGGAATGCAAGAAAGTCGATCAATGTAGTACACAACATCAATACATTGAAGAAGAAAAAAAGCACATCATCATCTCAACACAGAAAAACCATTTGACCCAATTTGAGAATTCTTATCTTGCAGAGACACGTGCCAAAATATTTACAGGTAAAATCATATATGGCATTTGCTTCTAAGTAATCTGGACTAGGGGAGGAATACAAAGTAGTTGAACTGGGTGGGGATACAGACGAAATAAGATTATCCACATACTGAATCTTGTAGCTCATCTTTCTCCTTTCACACGTTTGAAATTTTCTAAAATAAAAAATTTAAAAACAGAAGAAAAGACATTTTAAGAGGATACTTTTAAAATAAGGCAGGAAGGAAACTGGAAATATGTTAATATAATACTAAAAGGCATTATTAGGAATAAACAGAGTCTAAAAGCAACGATTCACCAGGAGGAGATAATGATGCTAAACCTGTTTCACCTTTACAAATATAGCCTGAAAATATATAAAATAAAAAACAAGACTTAACAAAATCATAATGAGAGATCTTTCCCATTGCTCAGAAATAGATTAGGCAATAAAAATAGACTATATAATATTTGAACAACACAATTAACAAGCTTTAGGTAATAAACATACTGTGAACATATCAAAAACACATACACAGCTGCTTGGGAGGCTAGCGGGGGAGGACTGCTTGTGGTAAGGAGCTCAAGACCAGCCTGAGATACATGGCAAGATCCCATCTCTAAAAAAATAGTTTTAAAAATTAGCTAGGCATGGTGGTGCTTGCCTGTAATCCCAGCTGATCAGGAGGCTGAGGAAGGAGGATCACTTGAGCCCAAGAGTTAGAGGCTGCTGTGAGCTACGATTGTGCCACTGCATTCTAGCCTGGGCAACAAGCAAGATCCTATCTCTAAAAAGTTTTTTAAAAATTAGCCAGGCATGGTGGCGCTTGCCTGTAGTCTGAGCTAATTAGGAGGCTGTGGCAGGAGGCTCACTTGAGCCTGCATCTACTTCACTCTACCCTGGGCAACAAGCAAACTTCTATCTCTAAAAAGGAAAAGACAAAAAGAAAACATACTGAATTCACTTCTTTTTTAAAGGACACTTGGAGCATACAAAAAACTAACCACATATTAGGCCAAAGAGCACGTTAAAATATTTTAAAAACTGATTTTATATGCAACATTTTATCCCACTCAAAGCAATTTTTTAAAAAATCAAAGACCAACAACAAAAAGCATAGTTCAAATCCAAATACTTGAAAATTTAAAAAGATCACTCACTTGCAATTAGAATCAAAGACAAATCAAAACAGATATTAGGAAATATTTAGAATTGAATATAACAAAAATACATCTGAGAATTTGTCAAATATGAGTAATATTGTCAAGATAAATATATTGCCTTAAATGAATTAGAAATGAAAATCAATTGACTAAGTATCTACTCCAGAAATAAAAAAAAGAAACACTAAGTAAACCCAAGGAAAGTAAAAAGAAAGGAAACATAAAGTAATTAAATCAAAAAGGGAAACAATAAAAAAGATCAATACAACAAAATTTCTTGAAAATACTGATAAAATAAACTCCCAGCACAAATGGCTCCAGAAAGAAAAAAAAAAAAAAAAAGAGTGAAGGCAAAAAATAATTCTGGGAGTACAAAAAGAAAGACTGAGAATCTATAAGCAAAGATGCATGGTGTTATGCTATATACACATTGGTTTCCTTCCATGGTTCCTGTTTCCTAACTCCCATAATCTTCGTTATACTGTTGGGGTTCTTTAGGCCTCAGGCAACAGAATCTCTCTTTCTGACCTTCTCCTGTCTTTCTTTCATCTGCCCCAGTCAGGCCTCTGATTGTGGGTCAAAAGACCCTCATTTCAGAAAAGAGTCCTGCCCCAAACCCTAGAGGAAGGAATACTACACAGAGAGGCCAAGAAAACTCTGAGCAGACAGGCTTTGCTGGCTTTAGCTCGTGTGCGTTTTTGTCCAATCACATTTCTGCACAGTTGTCAGTCATGCCTATGTAATGAAGCTTCCATAAAAACCCAAAAAGACAGGGTTCAGAGAGCTTCCAGACTGCTGAACATGTGGTGGTTCCGGTAGGGTGGCATGCCCAGGGAGGGCGTGGAAGCTCCACACGCCTTCCCCATACCTTGCCCTATGCATCTCTTCATCTGTATCTTTTGCAATACCCTTTATAATAAACCAGTAAACGTGTTTCCTGAGTTGTGTGGACTGCTCTTGCAAATTAATTGACAAAGAGGACAAAGAAGACAAATTAATTGACAAAGAGGACATCATCAGAACCCCAACTTGAAGACCACTGGTCAAAAGTTCCGGAGGCCTGGACTTTTGACTAGTGTCTTGAGGGTGGGCAGTCTTGCGGACTGAGCCATCCTGTGGGATCTGACACTATCTCCAGGTAGATAGTGTTGGAACTGAATTGGAGGACACCCAGGTGGTGTCTGCTGCTTCCTCCGTAGGGGAAACCACCTACACATTTGATCACAGAAGTCTTCTTCTGTGTTGATGATTGTTGTGATGTGAGAGCAGAGGAAAAACGAAGTTTGAGTTTTTTCTCTAAAAAAGATGTAAAAGAATTATTTTTAAATCAAAGGACAATACTAAGAAATGCTTTCCACTAATTATATCAGAAAATATATGAAAACATCTAGAAAATACAAGTGACCAAAACAAATTTCTAAAGAACAGAAAACCTGAACATAATCTTGACAAAAATATCAGTAAAAATCTACCCACAAAAAACACCAGGCCCACAGCCTTTCACAGGTAGATTTGTTCCAAACTTTCGAAAACATCTAATCTTCCAGTAATAGGGCAAAAGGCAAGTTTCCCAATGCATTTATAAGACCAGAAGTTTTTCTATTTCCTGAACAATTCAGTGCAATAGCTGTTAAGTGGGACAGAACAACTTTCATGTCCTGGGAGAGGCCAAGGTCACCTGAGTGGGATTAGAGCTCTAGCAATGGGTAGTGGGTGACTGCACAGACAAGCCAGTTATGTGGGACATCGGAGCCCAGGTGGGAAGCTAAGCGCACCCACGTGGGATGGTGTGGCAGCGAGGATAGTGGATTGGTTATTTACAAGGGGAATTAATCAAATAAGTAAATATGGTAAAGATAATAGGTGCTGAGTTTCTCAAACCAGAATACACACAGTGGTGCTGTAATGCAAATGGCAGTATCAATGTAATCTCATAGTCTTCAGTGCTGTGTAGATGACTGATAGATAAATATCCTATAACTTCGTCACCTAGAAGGCTGGAAGCAATGATATTTCCAGGAGGCATGAGCAAACCTAGCAATCTTGTTTCTGAATTCCATTCTCCACCAAAAGAAACCAGATCTCTTTAGGAAAAGGATTAACTACAGGCCTAGGGCAGGGAGAGTTAAAGTCTGAACTCCTGGGCAGGCGTGGTGGCTCATGCCTATAATTCCCAGCACTTTGGGAGGCTGAAGTGGGCGGATCATGAGGTCAGGAGATTGAGACCATCCTGGCTAACACGGTGAAATCCCTGTCTCTACTAAAAACACAAAAAATCAGCCGGGCATGGTGGCAGGTGACTGTAGTCCCAGCTACTCAGGAGGCTGCGGCAGGAGAATCACTTGAACCCAGGAGGCAGAGATTGCAGTGAGCCGAGATTGCACCAATCCACTACAGCCTGGGTGACAAAGCGAGATTCCGTCTAAAAAAAAAAAACTCCCTCTCTTTTTGTGCTATCAAGTAAGGAAATGCTCAATAAATGACGTTGGGGGCATGTTAAAGATGCAAAAGCCAGCTTTAAGGGGCTCCCACTGGCCAAATCAGGGACAATTTGAGTATCGAAATATGTAATGGTAATAAAAGATTAGATAATAAGTTAATGATAATAAGAGACCCATGGGTCTATACAAAGTCTCAAAGTGTCTCCACACAAGTTATTTGTTTACCTTAAAGGAGAAAATTTCACAGTGGAGGCACATGACAGAAATCCACCTTAACCAAAGTGATCAAAGTGTCAAAATAACAGGACAAATTGAAATTTTGTGCCACCTGATAGGATCCAAAAATAACACAGCATTGCTTCTGTGATATTCTTCCGAAAGATGCATAATTCAAATCCAATCATGAAGAAACAGCAGACAAACCCCAGCTGAAGGATGTTCTACAGAAAACAGGCCCATATTCTTCAAGTGAAGGTCATGATGGTCAAGGAAAGACTGAGTAACTACTGGCAATAGGAAGGAGACTAAAGAAACATAACTAAATAGTTCAGGGAACAAATTATTTTGCACTGGGCTTGCAACTTTTCTGTAAATTTAAGGTTATCGCTAAGTAAATTAGCATAACCTCAAAAATAATGATAATATAGGGAAATTAAAGACTAATCCCCCCTTATGTCAAAAGATGCAAAATTATACATTTTGAGCTATATGTATTTAAAAATTTTATCAACAAGTGTTTGTCTCCAAAATGCAAGAATGTTTAGATTTCAGAAAACTCTGTGTTATTACACCAAATTATATGCCCCAAAAAACAAATTTACAGAGTAAATAAGACATTTTAACCATACTAGCAGGTGAATAAAGAGCATATATAAATCCAAATTCATTCATAGTTTTTTTTTTCTGAACATCTCTAAGCAAGCTAGGACTGAAGGGGTAACTAAATAGCCAATAAAAGGTATTTATAGGGGAAAAAAACTCTAACAGCAAACATCACACTCCATGGCAAAACTTAAAAATTATTTCCTTTAAAATCAAGAATAAGGAATCAGAAACATCCGTAGAGCCTGCTGTAACTGCTTCTTTTCGATAATATACTGCATTTTCAGCCAATGCAAAAAAGACTAAAATAAAAGGCTTTAAGAATTGAAAAAGAAGACAGGCATATGATGCTAAAGAATTATAGGCTGGGCAAGGTGGCTCATGCCTGTAATCCTAGCACTTTAGGAGGCTGAGGGGGGCAGATCACCTAAGGTCAGGAGTTCGAGACCACCCTGGCCAACATGCCAAAACCCCATCTCTACTAAAAGTACAAAAATTAGCCGGACGTGGTGGCGAGCGCCTGTAATCCCAGCTACTCAGGAGGCTGAGGCAGGAGAATCGCTTGAATCCGTGAGGCAGAGATTGCAGTGAGCCAAGATTGTGCCAATGCACTCCAGCCTGGGCGATAAGAGCAAGACTGTGTCTCAAAAAAAAAAAAAAAAAAAAAGAATTATAGTATGGTATTTGCAAATGGATAGCAAATAAACCAATTCAGTCCTAGCCACAAATTTATCTATACATGGGACATTGCTATAGAATACTGAGTGTCATAAATCAGTGTGGAAAGTATAAATGACGAAAAACTGGTGCTAGGCTATCCATATAGGAAAAATACAAAAATTATTTCCATACCTCACATCATACACAAAAGCAGATTAAAAGCATAAAATGTGAAGATCAAAACTTTGAACACTTAGGGAAAAAATGCAGAAAACATATTTACAATTTTAGGATTAGAGGAATTTTTTAAAGCACTATACACAAATGTAGCTCTTATAAACACTAATGATCATTAACACATTAAGGTCAAATGATCTGTATGACCAAAAGAAGTGAAAACGTGGGAGAAGGTATTTGCACTAGATAGATAGAGCAGACCATGGATTAACATGTAGAACATATAAAGATGTCTTACAAATCAATAGAAATAGGTCTAAGACATGAAATCTGACAGTAAAAAAGGAGAGCAAAAGATAGGCAGATACTTAACATCACTAGTAAGCAACAGGTATAAGTTAATACCGTAATAAATTATCATTTCACGCTGTACCAGAATGGCTGAAAAGATACTGAAAAGGCCAAGTGTTCACAGGGGGTGAAGGTTGAGGGATTGGCAAACAAAAACAAAACAAAACTGTATAAAATGTTGGTGGGAGTGTAACTTGACACAAGCTCAAGAGCAGCTTGGCAATAGTCCCTGATTGCTCCATTTGTTTCTGGCTGGAGAAACTCACACATGTGCCTAAAGTAGTACTGTACAATGCCTGCAAATCTCAAAGAACTGGAAAGACCTTAACTGTCTAGACATTAAGGAATGGATAGTTATCTTTCCCCCATAAAAGAACAATTAAAATGAGTGAATCAGGTCTACATATATCTACATGGCTGAATCTCAAATACATAATGGTGAGTGAGTACAGCAAGTTGCATAAGGACACATGTAACACCGCTTATATAAATCATGAAAGCCCACAAAATAAAACTCTATATTGGTTATGTATATATACATGTATAGTAAAATTATAAAGTCATACGACAGCCCGATAGCCACAGACTTTTGTTACCTCTGGGGAGGGTGAGAAGGAAAAGATATAAGGCCTTGATGTGGCCTCTGATGTTTCACATTTTAAAATTTGAAACAAGATTATCGATGGTAAATTGCCAACACCTCTGAGAAAAGCGGGGGAATTTTGCCTCAGATATAACTGGTGGTGACTGCTGGGTAATAATTTTTATTATACAGGTGAGAATGCGAGTATCAGAGGGCATGAGGAGGAGAAAGCTGAGTCAGGGAGGTAAGGGGACCAGGAGGCAGGAAGGAATTTATACACTGAAATAAAATGCAGATCAAGAAGAAATGCCTGTAAGGGCCAAACATATTCCACTGATGAAACAAATGCAAATCCCAATTCAACAGAATGAAGTAAAACCCAGTAACCTATCACATTCTTCCATACTCACTATAGACTCTTTTAAATGACATTCAGTCCAGTGTTGATGAAGTTCACTTTTTTTCCCTGAGTGAAAAGTATTTGCCTTATTTCAAGGTTAATTTGCAGCACCTCCCCCTAAGACAATTAACTTATTTACCCACTGAATAAAACGTGTTGAATCTCTGCATTAAAAACAGCATCTGCTACACATAATGGAGGAACACAATGGGACTATGAACTCTTCTAGTTCATTTAGTGCATAAAACTATTATATAGCTATTATTTTTCTCATTTTACAGGTAAATTGAGATTCAGAGAGCTTAAAACCTACTCCCACAACCACCATGCTGACAAGTTAGCATGAGTCGTAATTCAAATTCAGTTTGCCAGACAGCCCCAAGACCCATACCCTTTTCCCTATACCTAACTCCCTAAGAGGTAGATCTTATGTCCTGCTATTACGTTCTATGGGGGCTATACTAACCATACACGTTATATTTCCCCATAAAATAGAGTCAGACTAGAGGAATACATCTTTTGAACCAGGAATTGCTCTCCTAGGAATGATTTGGAAAAAAGATAAAAGTTATATTTAAAAAGTGGCAGCTCCAGACCAAGGAGAATAAAAAATAAAAACATTAAAGAATAACAAGTAAAATTCTCCACATCAGGGACTAAAACCATTTTACGGGTCAAGAAACATCTACATAGAAACTTAGGAACCTACGTAAATTCATATACTGGTTATGGTGGGGCCAGGATCTCAACCCAGGCAGTCCGATTCCCAAACAGGCATGGTTAATGGTTACGCTACTGTTTTATAAGCCTTTTTGAGATCTACAGCGAGAAATATATTTCACCTCATGATCCTGATTTTGTTTCACACAAAAGTGAAACAACTTCTACAAAACAACATTGACCTTAATATGTCGCAAAAACATAAGCTCTACCTCATGATCCATGATTTTGTTTCACACACAAGTGAAACAACTTCTACAAAACAACATTGACCTTAATATGTAGCAAAAATTTTAAGATGCTGATTTCCAGTCATGAAATTCTCTCATGACTAACGATTTAAAAAACACACAATGCTTAAGTGCTTCAAAAATACAGTATTTATTGAAATAACTAGAGTAGCAAGAAGAAAAAAACTAAGTGGAACTACGTGTTTAGCAACAGAGCTGAGTAATTATGAATATAAACAATTGCTGTTTTGAGAAAATACATTACATTTATTGCTTGGAACCATGCATACTACTTATATATGTAGGAAATATAGAAAAATAAAACAGGTTAACATAATAAGGATATAGGCAATTACGTTTTTTCAAATTTTATAAAGACTTTTATTTTTCCTTACAAACTGGAATAGTTAGGAGACCTGATAATAGCTACTTTTTAATTTTCTTGGCATCAAAGCAACTTACTTATGTGTTCCTTTTTGCATTATCTGTTCCAGATCATAGTCAAGTTTTCCAATTCATTTTACTAAGCTAGCAAAATTTTTTATACCAAAAAGAGTAAAATCAAAACAAATGCTCCTTTGTTTATAGATGAAAATCTGGAACCAAATAACACAACATTAAAAAAACAAAGCTTTGCAAACACATCCTGAAGCTACACACATTGAAGCGTTACATCAATATGCTCCCTGGGTTCGTTCTTCCTTCCCCCATTCCTCTGCACTGTGCCTCTGGGTCTCAGACCCTTGTCCCGGGGGTCCTTCTGAATCCCCCTTTCAAGAGGATGGGGCTGGGCCACTAGGCTGAGGTCTGGCCCTGTTCTCCTCATCTGCCAAAGCCTCACAGTACTGCGCAGGCCAGTCCTTGGGGTCTTGATTATGGACCTTGGCCACAAACTTAAGAACTTTCATCTTGCTGGTTTCCAGGTTGGTTCGCGGGCCCCACTGGAATTCGTAGTCCACGGGGTCAGTGTGGGGTATCCGCCGGTATTCCAGGTAACGCTGTCGCACAAAGTCCTCAGTAATGAGTTTCTTTGGATCTCCGAAAATTAAATGCTTCTTGGTGGGGTAGACCCCTAAGCGCCGCAGAAAGTCCCACACTTCAGTCTCCTTGATGGTGTTGCCCTTCATAAAGACGAGCCCTAAGACGATCATCAGAAGGCCCGTAATGGGCGTGCCTTGGTCACCCCTCATCTCGGCATCCTCCTCCACAGGCTCCAGGGTGTTGATGAGGATGTAAGTGTTGCTCTTGGGTTCAAGTTCCACCAGCTTATATCCGAAGACGTACTGGAGGCGCTCGGCGGCCCGTTTGAGGAGGTCGGGGAAGACGATGCCCTTGTAGTCCCCGATGACGTGCTTCACTATGTCGGCCCGCTTGATCGGAATCTTCTTCTGGTCTTTAATCAGCAAGAACTGCACCAGCTCGGACACTTTCAGCTCCAGCTGCTTCTGGGTCATGGGCTCCACGGCGGGGGCGGCCTGGGAACGGCGGGCGCCCTGAGGCGAGGGGCCCTGCGACCCCTGCGAGCCGCCCGGCCCGCGGGACGTGCTTGGGGCCTCCTCGGCAAAGCAGTCTCTGGGGGCCCGGGCGTCTTCGCCGGCCCGCGAGGCCCCAGAGTTTCGGCCATGGCTCCAGTCTCTGTCCCTCTCGGTCTGGCCGCTAGAGCGGCCCCGGTTCCTCGGTTTTTGCAACATGTTCCCGGCGGCAGGTACTGGCGCACACTCCGGTAGGCAAGCAGCCGCGGCGGGGATTGTGGGTGGGCGACCCACTAACGCCCGTACCTGGGCGGGGCCCCAGGAGGGACTGAGACTGCGTGCTGCGTCATGAAGCCTGCGCCTTGCGTCAGGGCGGCTGGGCGGTGCGCCTGCGCGGCTGCGGCGGGTACCAAAAGGACCAGCGTTTTCTGTGCAGCCCTGCTGGCCCGGGCGATGATTTTTAGTAGAGAGAAGTGTTGTTACCAAACCATGCAAGCAGAGAGCGAGAACCGAAACTCCTAAACAAGTGTGTCGCTAAATTCAGACCACACAGGCTTAGGCAAGTTTTACAGACAGTATTATGAGTTTCTAAATCGGAAGCATTTGTAAACGGAAAGAATTCACAGGATGAATGTGTGAGAGAAAAAAAAAAAAGATGAAGAGGAAGGGCCGACCGTGGAAGTAAAGTAAAAGCATTTATTTCTACACAAAATGTAGAAGGACATAAAAGACCCAGAGGGCTCTTAGTTTTCGTCCCGCCACCCAATTTCATACCCTCCATCCTATTGCCCCCAGTTACTTTCTCTAATGCCCCGTGGAGTCTGTTAAAAACCAAAGTCGGCTGCAGGCTTTCCGCGCAAGCAGGACTTCGGTTTCACTATTTCCGTATTTATATTCTCTGCATTAAACTCCTTTAGATAGACAACTATGAGAAGACCACACAAAACGTGTCAATATTAAGTAAATGTTTTCGCTTGGTCACACGGGTTTATCTTTTGGAAAACAACTGCCTTTGGCTCACAACCACAATTTTAGCAGAAATGGGTAAGAGGAATGCTGCAAACAAGCGTGCACTCTCAAGAGATTACCACTTAATTTTGGGCATCACTGATCAAGAATTGCAATAATGTGGAGCTCTTTAATTTCTTCATAATACATTAGCTTTGAGAAAGAAAAGAGAACACTGGGGTATTTATCTCTCATCTATGATGTGATATACAGTCTCTACTGTTTATTTTAATTGTGCAACTCAAGTAGCCAAAATGAGTCATTTCATTAACTAAAACTATCAGCAATCTGCTGCCATTACTTCTATAGATCTTAGCGAATTTGTTTCTTCTCTATTGACTTGCAAAGAAGAAACTGAATTTCCCTCTGTGTCTTTTTAAAGCTATCCAGAAAGTGGATAAACTCTTCAAAGAACCAAATTGAGTTCCTCTTTAATGCAAATATATTCAAAGAAAAGCAATTTAGAACACATTATCTAACTAATAGCATCAAACACAACCTTATTAAAATTTTGTTAAATGTTAGTAGCATAACACTTTTGTTTGTAATTCAGTAGGAAAATGCAATCTGATAATGGCACTGGAACTGCAATAGTAAATGTAAAATCATATTCCATGAACTAATGCAAGTATGCTAAAATCTGGTATGCAATGAGTAATAACTTACTGTTCCACACAAGATACAACTATATCCTCAGGCATCAATCTTAATGACAAAGGCCTACTACGAAAAACAAATATATTATCAAGGCATTCGTTTTTTTACAGTGAGAAAATCATCTGCTTCAGTTTCCTTGCAAATTAAAATTTGGACTTAGGTTCATAGAAGCTTCCTGCCATCTAGAATTCTGCAAAAGGTCCCTACTGCAGGATGTGGATGTTGTACTGAGGGAAGAGAGAGACCCTCTCATATTGTTTTATATTGTTTTATATGCAGTACCTGTTTTAAGAAAAAACAACAAGGAAGTAAAACCAAAGACAGGCAGCCCAGTGCCAGGCCCGAAACCAGGCCTGGGCCTGCCTGGTCTAAACCCAGTAGTTAAAAATTAACTCATAACTTAGAAACCGATGTTATTCATGGATTCCAGACATTGTATAGAATAACATTGTGGAACTCCCTGCCCTGTTCTGTTTCTCTCTGACCACCGGTGCATGCAGCCCCTGTCACGTACCGCCTGCTTGCTCAAATCAATCATGACCCTTTCATGTAAAATCTTTAGTGTTGTGAGCCCTTAAAAGGGATAGAAATTGTGCATTCGGGGAGCTCGGATTTTAAGGCAGTAGCTTGCCGATGCTCCTAGCTGAATAAAGCCCTTCCTTCTACAACTCGGTGTCTGAGAGATTTTGTCTGTGGCTTGTCCTGCTACAGTACCTTGAGTCAAAAAAGTTCGGTGACCAAGATATAAGGGGAAAGTGGAAAATTAGATAAAAGCTATTGTCAACAATTGGGCTGGTTTTTCAGTGCTCTTTCTTGCTAAGGTATTCATGTACGTTACCAAGCAGTCCACCAGTCAGACTACCCCCATTACTGTGAAAATCAGCAGTGTCCTCCAGCAGCACTCTTACCTAGATAGCCAACTGTCATTACTCAAAATAGAGGAAAGAGATGCCAGTTTTTAAGTCTCAAAACATCGCTCTACAGTCTGTCCAGAGGAATGCAGGTGAGAAAATGCAGACATAAAATAAGAGTATTAGAATGAAGTTTAGGCCCTGCATGAAGTCATCGAGACCCACATTCCACCTTGGATTGATACCGGAAGTCATGGATATTTGGGGAGAAACTGTGGTGCTAACAATACTAACATTAGTAACAATATATATAACCGACAACAGCCAATGATTATATAGTAGTTGCTGCTCCATCTCCATGTCTGCAGTTTCACTTTCTGTGGTTTCAGTTACCTGCAGTCAACCACAGTCCGAAAATATTAAGATATTTTCAAAGAGAAACCACAATATAACTTATTACACTATATTTGTTCTATTTTATTGTTAGTGTCAACTGAAGGATGACAAGGTTCATAAATTTGGAAACAGCTTTATTTCTCATAAAGGGTTGCAGTCTCTGGGGTGGCCATTCCAACAGGCTGGGAAGCACAACCTCATGCTAGAAGACAGAAACAGACACTTCAAGGGAGGGCAAAGGGAGCAGGAATCTATGCAGAATGGGGTGGCCAAATATACACATTTAATAAGCTATAGGAGGAGTCATGAACATTTATGCAAGGAGAAATGTGCACGTGTGCAATTGCACTTCATGTCTCTCCCTGGGACCCATATTCCAAAATTGGCAGTGTTAGCATGATCCAGGGTAGGAGTTTTCAGCCCTCTGACATCAAAAGGTGAAGTAGAGGACATGAAAACCCCAACTGTATGTCTTCCATAGACTGGCCAGAACTACTCCATGGCTGGTGGTCTTTTACCAGGAAGAACTGCTGGTCAGTTGTGCCAAAACTGCAAAAGGGAGGGGCAGCATCAGGTGGTTGGTTTATACCAGTTTATACCAGCAGTGGAGTCTTTTGAAAGGGCTGATTTCTGTTTAGCTCTTAGGGAAGAAAGCCTAATGGCATTTAGAGCAGGTGAGGGTTTCCAAGGTTATTCGGGGTCCCCTTGGCCAAGAGGGGGTCTGTTCAGTCAGCTGGAGGGCTTAAGATTTCATTTTTATTTCTCATTAATTATTGTGAATCTCCACTATGACTAATTTATAAATTAAACTTTTTTTTTTTTTTTTTTTTTTTGAGATGGAGTCGCGCTCTGTTGCCCAGGCTGGAGTGCAGTGTCACAATCTTGGCTCACTGCAACCTCTGCCTCCTGGGTTCAAGAGATCCTCCCATCTCAGCCTCCCGAGTAGCTAGGATTACAGGTGTGTACCACCACGCCTGGCTACTTTTTTTGTATTTTTAATAGAGATAGGGTTTCACCATGTTAGCCAGGCTGGTCTCGAACTCCTGACCTCAAGTGATCCATCCACCTCAGCCTCCCAAAGTGCTAGGATTACAGGTGTCAGCCACCGCTCCTGGTGTAAATTAAATTTTATCATAGGTTCGTGTGATGATTAATGTTGAGTGTCAACTTGATTGGATTGAAGGATGCAAAGTATTGTTCCTGGGTGTGTCAGTGAGGGTGTTGCCAAAGGAGATTAACATTTCAGTAAGTGGACTAGGAGAGGCAGACCCACACTCAATCTAGGTGGGCACCATCTAATCAGCTGCCAGTGCAGCTAGAATAAAAGCAGGCAGAAGAACGTGGAAGGACTTGACTTGCTGAGTCTTCCGGTCTTCATCTTTCTCTCATGCTGGATGCCTCCTGCCCTTGAACGTCAGACTCCAAGTTCTTCAGCTTTTGGATTCTTGGACTTACACTAGTGGTTTGCCAGGGGCTCAAGGGTCTTCAGCTACAGACTGAAGGCTGCACTATTGGATTCCCTACTTTTGAGGTTTTGGGACTCAGACTGGCTTCCTTGCTCCTCAGCTTGCAGACAGCCTATTGTGGGGCTTCACCTTGTGATCATGTGAGTCAATACTCCTTAGTAAACTCCCTTTCATATATACATCTTTTCTATTAATTCTGTCCCTCTAGAGAACCCTGACTAATACAGTATGTATCCATGCATAGGGAAAAACATTGTGTATTTAGGGTTTGGTGCTGTCCACGATTTCAGGCATCCACTGAGGGTCGTGGAACACATCCTCCACAGATAAGGGGGGACTACTATACAAAGTGAATGGTGGGTCAGACCTTATTCCAGGTGGTTTACAGGTATGACTTCATTTAATCCCCACAACAAACCCATGAGGCATGTGCATTTATTATGTTTCTCTTCTCACAAATAAACTGTCACAGGAGATTATTAAGTTTTGAGGCTCTACAGCAAGTAAGTGGTAGGTCTGAGATCTGAACACAGCCAATCTGCCTCCAGAGACTGGGCTTTTAACTGTATACTGATTCAGAGCAAACATAGACATGGTGTCCTTGAAAAAGTAAGGGCTTTGGGATCGATGGACTAACATTAGAAACCTGTATGATACTGGGAAAGTTACTGACACTCCTCCACGTTTAAGTCTCCAAGTCAACAAAATGAGGCCTAAACCTGCATCAAAGGATTAAGTGAGATAGGTTTACCCAGTACCTAGCACAGTGCCTGGCAGGGTAGTTTGATAACAGTTTGCTTCTTTCCAGGGATTTCTGTTAAGGAAAATATTTGAGGACTACACAAAGCTGTATATACTGCAGGGGAGGCAAGACCTTCCCTCCACCCTCGAAGGGCCCCAGCTGGACCTGAGACTTAAATTGATATAAAATAGATTAACAGGAGAAAAGCATTCAAATTTCATTTAAGTTTTACATGACATAGGAGCGCTTGTTAGGGAAATGAAGACCCAAAGAGGTGGCAAAACCTAAATGCTTTTATATTTGGTTGAACAAAGAGAGGTAATTGTGGGAAAAGTCAATTATGTGGGGAGGATAAAGGGAGATAATTATTTTAACAAAGTTGTTTGTACAGAATTCACTTGGCTTTGACTCCTCATTGAGAAATGTTTCTTTCCTCTTGGTACAGTAAAGCTATTTTTCACATGGGAGTTTTTATCTCCTGTTTTCAGGAAGAAAAGAGGAAATTCAAATGCCCTTCTTGCATCTGCTATTTTTCAAGTGCCTTTAGCTCAAAGTAATCCTTATGCCAGAGTGGCATATTTTGGGCAGGCAGAATATTCTGCCATCTTTCAGTAGAATGATGAGAAAGATGTTCACTGCAGCAAAACACATGTACACAGAAATCAAAAGGGCTGGAAAGAAATATATATATCAAGGTGCTATTACAGTTAATTTGCTTTTAAAAATAAAAATCAACCCTGATTTTCTTGCTTGGGAGATGAATGAAAAATATACTTTCAATGAAGTTTAACTTCAAAGTGACACTATGCCATAGCAGCTATGCACATTCACATGTTCAATACATGCAGTGTGATTCGAATATGGCATTTGTGACTTTCTGTTCAGGCAGTGAAATCACAAAGACAAGTCATTAAAAAAGCAAAACATTTTCAAACACTTTATGTTAATGACCTTCATGCTTTTATTACTAGACCCAAAAGAAAAAATCAAAAGTCTTTGAGGCAAAAGCTAAGCTAGCTAAGATTTCAAGTGCAAAGAACAAGGAAATGCCTACTACAAATTGCTCTTTAGATGTTTATAGTAATTAAATGTTTTATTTTGTCTTTTCGATAGCAAATGCCTGCCAAGAAGCTCTAATCATCTTTATTATCTACTAGATTCTCCTCTTCATTCATGGTATTTCTTGTGAATCAGAAAAAGGCTTTAATTTTTCTAACAGCAACACAGTTCTAGAAGCAGGTGAGGACTTTTTAGGAAGAAAGGCAATGATCAAAGCATGTAGCCACCACATATGAGATGTTCTCTGCCTTTTCCAGTGGAAGAAAGTGGGCCAATGTGCAGCATGTGAGCAAGGGAGTTGGGAGGCAAATACTATTTTGGTGGGTAGACAGCAGGAAAAGCAATCCAGACATCTTAATGGTTGTAATAAAGTCCCTCGTGTCCACACATTTACAACAGTTATACACATTCATTCATAGCAAAGATCCCTCCTGCTTAGGTCACATGGTAGACTACCTAATAACACTTTGTCCCTCATAAATGAATATTTTGATGAAGCAGCAACAGAGTTTTCCTTGGCTGGAGGAAGCGGGTGGAGAGGTGGGCCTTGATAAGATAGTGCTTTCCAAGCACTGCAGCCATTTGGCCCAGAAGCCTGGTCTCACACTCTCTTTTCAAGAAATGCATCTTCCAGTTATCCAGGGCCCTTTACTTATGAAAATCATTAGGGCCTATTAAGTTATAAAATTACAAACATCCAAGGTCTTGATAGTGGTCACTAAGATTCTCTTCGTTTGCTTGGTTTCTCACCCCTTTGTTCTGTATCCTTTCCCTTTAGAAACAGCCTCTTCCTACCTTTAGGAGACCTTAGTATAGGGCTGCCTTCTTTTCCTGAGTGCACAGGATTCAGGCCAGACACAGTGACTGGTTCAGAAGTTCAGTCAGCATCCTTCCAGGACATTCAGACAGATTCTCGCTCCTCTGAGCTAACAAGCTGAGGGGTGATATAAGCCTAGCCACTTGTGCCCTTGCTTCTGAAAAACCTGCCTCAGGGTGAAGCCAACTCAAAAGAGATCTAAGAGATGGGAAACAATCTTAACGCTGCCATTTGAATCCCTGGATGCTGAGTTCAAGATCAGACTCCTGGAGATAATGAATTGCTAGCGCATCTCCTTTTGCTTAATCTGCTTTGAGTTGGTTCCTGTCACTTGAAAGTGAACAAGGTCTGGCTAAATCAGCAGCCAATCCTATTATTCAGGGGAAAAGAGGGCAGTAAGAAATGAGACTTTGGAGCTAAGGAAGGTTAAAACCAATGAGGAGTTTTGAATATAATGAGAGGTGAATTGAAAACAATTTGACATTTTTGTTATGTTTCTTCCCAGTGTTCTGTGGTTGGGGAATGTGCTCATCATTTTAGTTGGTGGCAACAGGGGTAGGGGAGAGACAAATTATGAAGAACTGTGCTTTTCCATATGGAAAGTATATATGGGCCAGGCACAGTGGCTCAGGACTGTAATCCTAGTACTTTGGGAGGTCGGGGCAGGCGGATCACTTGAGGTCAGGAGTTCCAGACCAGCCTGGCCAACATGGCGGAACCCCATCTCTACTAAAAATACAAAAATTAGCCAGGCCTGGTGGCAGGTGCCTGTCCCATCTACTCGGGAGGCTGAGGCAGGAATTGCTTGAACTCAAGAGGCAGAGCTTACAGTGAGCCAAGATTGTGTCACTGCACTTTAGTCTGGGCCACAGAGCGAGACTCCGTCTCAAAAAAAAAAAAAAAAAAGTACAAATGAGCTAATCTGGTGATTTACCTTTGCAGAAAGGAGTTTTATACAACTTGGAATATAAATTAAAGCAGCAGTCCCCAACCTTTTTGGTACTAGGGACCAGTTTTGCGGAAGACAATTTTTCCACGGAAGGTGCGGGAGTGGGAGGGTGGTTTCAGGATCCCTGCCTGCGCAGTTCTCAGTAGGGCTCACATCCCTTTGAGAATCTAATGCTGCCGCTTATCTGACAGGAGGTGGAGCTTGGGCAGTAATGCTCACTCGCCTGCCACTCACCTACTGCTGTGTGGCCAGGTTCCTAACAGGCCACGGACTGGTACTGGTCCACAGCCCAGGGTTTGGGGACCCCTGTCTTAAAGCATCTGCTACTCTAAAGTGGCTGTGTTCTCCATATTTAACCCAAAGCATTTCCCCACTTGCTATACCACGCAAGATGACAGAAACCTCATTCTTCCAGACTGCGCTTTAGCCTAAAGTAGAGCTATATGCACAGGACAGAGGTATGTCCACAAGGAGAGCTGACAAAGCTAATATCCAGACAGGGACAATGCAGATAGGTTATGAGAAAACTGAACACATTGAAATGGAAAAAAAAATAAATTAGAGAAAAAATAAAAATATTCAAGGCAGACAAGAAAGACCCCATGTATGCATAACTGGTGGTCTTGAGGGAGATAACAACCATAAAGAGAGAAACAGGTGACTGTAGGAGTCCTGGGGAGCTGGGTTTACACAGGCCCCGCCTCTCTGATCCCACCCCCACCCCACTGCAGCTCCCTCCCTTGGACTAATAACAACAGCAAGCATGCTTTCAGGGCTGGAGGGTAATCAGAGGCCATGGGTTCTCCAAGATCTGCAGAAGAGATCCAGTACAGGGTTCCTCCCTCCCTGAGACACAAGTGAGAGCTTAGCAACTTCATGCGGAGAAGAGGGTTTGCCCCTTCCCAAGGCCTGGGAAAAGAAAGGACTGTGTGGTACTTGTGGGGTCTGTGCTGGCAGAAGCTCGTGTCTCCCTTCTGAGAGAGTCCACAGCTGTCCCTTTTCTGAGAATAGTCCTCCAAGACCCTGTCCCAGGCTGTCGTTCTTTGGGAGAGCCTCACAGGCAGGCTAAGTGCTGCCAGGGCTCAAGGTTGGGAGAGCAAGCAGTTTGCCCCCTGTGAGGCCTGGGCTCCAAGAGGCCCTTCATAGTACTTCAACAGGCATGTAGACAGTGTGCCCTCTGGTGCACCGTGGCCATAAAAGCAAAACCTGCTGGGCCTCTTGCTACTTGCCAGCCTCATACTTTTCCAGTGACTCCCAACAACATGACCCACAGAGGAAAGGGAGAAGCACAGACCTCATTCCAGTTATGCCACTGGATATCCTTGGCCTCTTTTCTGCAAATCTGTTGACCACAGATGTATGAATTTATTTCTAGAGCCTCAATTCTAATCCATTGCTCTATGTGTGCACTGGTTTCCTGGGGCTGCCACAGCAGAATACCACAGACTGGGGGGCTTAAACAACAAAGTGATTCCTCACAGTTCTGGAGGCTCCAAGTCTGAGATCAAGGAGTCGGCATGTTTGGTTCCTCCTGAGGCTTCTCTCCTTGGCCTGCAGATGACCACGTTCTCACTGTGTTCTCAGCTGGCCCTTCTCTGTGCATGCACATCCCTGGTGTCTCTTCCTCCTTTTGTTGACTATAAGGATACCAGTCCTATTGGATCAGGGCCCCACTGTAAAGTCCTCATTTTAACTTAATCCACTTAAATAACTTATTTCCACACACAGTAAGTCTGAGGTTGAGTCTTTTGAATTCTGGGGGAGACACTGCAGCCCATCACGTATGTTGATGTGTGCCACCGCTACACTGCCTGGTTACTGCAGAGTGTTAGTAAGTTTTGAAATTAGAAAGTATAAGTGTTCCAGTTCTGTTATTTTTCAGGATTATTAGGGCTATTCTGGGTCCCTTCCATCTCCATACGAATTTTAGAATCAGCTTGTTTATTCCTGCTAAAATTTCGTTGGGATTTTTTTTTTTTTTTTTTTTTTTTTTTTTTTTTTTTTTTTGAGATGGAGCCTCACTGTGTCACTAGGCTGGAGTGCAGTGGTGCAATCTCACCTCACTGCAACCTCCACCTCCCGGGTTCAAGTGATTCTCCTGCCTCAGCTTCCTGAGTAGCTGGGACTACAGGCGCCTGCCACCACACTCAGCTAATTTTTGTATTTTTAGTAGAGACGGGGTTTCACCACGTTGGCCAGGATGGTCTTGATCTCTTGACCTCGTGATCCGCCCACCTCGGCCTCCCAAAGCGCTGGGATTACAGGCATGAGCCACCACGCCTGGCCTCAGTTGGGATTTTCATAGGGCTTGTTTTGAGTCTGCAGATCAATTTGGGTAGTATTGACATCTTAAAATTAAGTCTACCGATCCACATACATGGGATGCTAGTTAATGTGGACAAGTGAATTTATTACTCCTCCAAAAAACTATTTTCACAAACTTTATATCAACATGAGAAATGATGTTGTATCTTTCTACCTGGAGGGAGCAAGAAAATCAGGTGGTGTGTCCTTTGTACATGGGCAACCCAATTTCTTATCTAGACTTTCTTTTGCTCGCCTGGAAAAAAAAAAAAAAGAGGTATTGCAGAAATGTGATAGTTGCTTTCCTTAGTATGAAAAACTGTTAAAATGAGTAAAGCCTGTGCTCAACTAGAATTCTCACATTTCTGTTTTGATGTATCTGCATTTCACAGTAAAAAAAACCCTGAGTTATGTATATATGTGATCCTGAAGTACCCATGATTAAAAACAAATATTTCAATCTACCATGTTCAGTTCTATTAGATCATTAAAAGACATATCTCTACTCGAATTCTCTGAAAACGTGTAAATCATGCTCAGCATAGTGACAACTCCACTAGGAGAGGCTGACCAACTCATTTGTTACAAAGTCCCTGGCCCCCTGAGTGGGGAGCCCCCAGAAACCTAATGTGAAAGGAAACTTCAGTTTTCTCCCCAGCTGCTTTCCTTGAGTTTGCATGATATGCTTTGACTGCTATGTGGAGCTGTCAAAAGCCTTGAACAGAGAAAATAAGGAAGAATGGCATTCCAGGAAATAAACAAGCTTAATCTCAGTTGGACAGAAGGAGGTACAAAGAAGGCCTGGGGAAGGAAGAGGCAGGATATGGGGAAGACAGAATGGACTCTGTAACCTCAGGAAAAAATAGCGACCTTATAAATACAAAGATGTTCCCTGGCAGACACATGTCAGCACCTGGATTACGAAAGACAGACCAGCCAATGCCCCCCACACAGGTGAGAATCACATTCATCGGGAAGGAAGAGAGCAGAAGGACTCTGCTGCCTGGTGATGTCTCAGCTGGCCTGGCTGCAGCTTTGCTTCCAGCAGCCAGGGAACCGCCATGGGAAGGCGTTTCCTCAAAATGCATGAAAGGCAGAGGAGCTTGGTTTTCTGATGGTTTGCTGCCCCTTGAAGTTGGCAACACCATCCCTTCATCTGCATGGATAAACCTGGGCATCCTTTTTGAGAAGCAGTACTTTTTTATTTAAGACTTTATTAATCCCACATGTTTGAGAGTTCTGGTTGGGAAAGCAAGTATTAATGAATTAACTGCTTCCTAGGATTCAACCAGTCATTAAAAATGTACCTGTGAAATTTTCTTGAGCTGTTCAATTGTTTATCATTATCCAAGTGGTTCATACTCTCATGCATTTATTTTCCTTCCACATTTACCTCTAAGCAAATTACCTAATTCAACATGGTTATTATTCTGGATATTTAAAAGCTGTGTATTGGGAAATTTCACACAGTAATATGAATACACCTGTTATGCTTAATCCTTTGTGCCTAGGTGTGATTATTAGATGCAATTTATAGAAATTCTGCCGAACTCATTGTAATTTATTATCCATGTGCAGTTTTACTTGATTAGTCTTACGTAAGGATGATATTTTCTAAATGTATAAATAAATGATGCAGCCTATTAAAATGGAGGTTATACAATAAGTGACAGGTTTAGGAGTGGACATGTGACCCAGCTCTGGCCAATGAGTTGCAAGGGGTATTTTTGGGGGCATCTGAGAAATGTTTACTGGCTCTTAAAAAAGAAGTTTATAGGAAAAAAGAAGGAAAACTTTCCTGTTCTACTGGACCCCCATACCAGGCATCTGCATGTACTGCCTCAAGCAGGGGCAACTGTCTCATGACTGAGTAGAGCTAAGCCACCACATCAACACACTGAAATTGGCAGAGGGGAAAGCTAGAAAGATTCTAGGTCCTTGAATTTGTGAGGCTGCTGAACCAGCTAACCCTGCGGCAGCCCCCCTCTGGACTTGCCATTTGATGTAATAACTTCCTTTGTTATTGAAGCTTGTGTGAATTGGTTTATACCACTTGCAGCCAAAAGCCACCCCAAAGCTTCCCAGCTGACATCTGTAGACTAGGGAGTCCCAACAAGAGGAACAGACTTCACCTGGTGAAGCCGTGCCAACCCACTCCACCTGTCTCTGAGATCTATAGATATTTGAATGTGAGCGTGAAATGCTGCTCAAGTTCAGGTAGACTACAGCTCAAGAATGCGAGACTACAGGTTGGTAGTCTGCCTCCCTCTCTAAGGCAAAGAGATATTTCAATGTTACCTGGGACCTGAGAAAGGGGGAAGGTCTATGGTTTGCCCAGACAGCTAAAGTCTGTAGGTTAGAAAGACAGGATTTGTTTGGAAGCTATAAAGATGTATCCTCATATGTCATGGACATCATGTGATATAGTTTGGCTGTGTGCCCACCCAAATCCCATCTTGACTTGTAGCTCCAACAATTCCCACGTGTTGTGGGAGGGACCCCATGGGATATAACTGAATCATGGGGAAGATTTCCCCCGTATTGTTCTCATGCTGGTGAGTAAGTCTCACGAGATCTCATGGTTTCATAAGGGGAAACCCTTTCAGTTGGTTCTCATTCTCTCTTGTCTGCTGCCATGTAAGATGTGCCTTTTGCCTCCTACCATGACTGTGGGGCCTCCCCAGCGCGTGAAACTGTGAGTCCATTAAACCTCTTTTTCTTTATAAATTACCCAGTCTTGGGTATGTCTTTATCAGCAGCACAAAAACAGACTAATACATCATCCTAACTTGAATGATGCCTGTCCTCAGTGAGTGGTGCATTTTGAGTATCCAACAAGGAGTTTTCTCCCACTGCACACTGGACCTCAGGGGTTATCACAAGCTCCCTAGCACTCTTCAAATTGTTCTTGTTTTCAGCAAGTCATCTCTTCTCCACCCACCTCATTAATTCAATGTTTTAGATGCCTGCCACATTGCCTGTCGCTGATCCCTGACTCTTGAGACCCCACTATGTGCTACAATCTTGGTCCCGTGTTTGCTTGGAAGAAGACAGGAAGTTTTAACCCGAGGCTCTAGAGGGCTTCAGGCATACCAGTCTGTTCTTGTTGCCTGGACTCCTCCAGCACATCCAAGTCTGCCCTTTAACCGTTTCTTGGCTACAACTGGTCTCAATATGGTGATGGCCAGGGGACAGATGAGCTTTGAAAGCCTCAGGCCAACCAGCAAGATGTTCTCTTTCCTCCAGTGGTCACTGGTGATGCCTGGTATGGGGGTGTGTCCAGAGGTTGACCCACTGTTGCTCCCCATGGCCTATGATAGAGGGCCATGCTCATACAGGGAGCTGGGACCAAAGACCAGAGTCCAGCAAGAATCTCTGGGCCAAAGGACAGGCAGTCTGGAGACAGTCTGCATCTCTGGCAGACCCCAGGGTGAGAAGCAGCTACCCCAGGCCAGAGTGGGGTCAGCTGGCCAATCTGGGAGCTCTGGAGCAGATGAGAGGGAGTCTGTCCTGCACACTTGAAAGAGAAGTTGCAAGGTAGTACTGAGGACAATTCAGCTCTACTTGATTCTGAAAAGACTATCCCCACCCTCACCATAAGGAGAAGAGACAGTGTAGTTTGCCAGTGCAACTGCGGAGGGAAAACAATCCCACCCTATCTGCCTCTATCTCTTCTTTATTTTGGAGACAGAGTCTTGCTCTCTCACCCAGGCTAGAGTGCAATGGTGTGAGCATAGCTCACTGTAACCTCGAACTTCTGGGCTCAAGTAATTCTCCTGCCTCAGCCTTTCCAGTAGCTGGGATTACAAGCATAAGCCATCATGCCCAGCCCCATCTCTATCAACCCACCATGGCCTGCAGGGGGATTTTAGCTATCATAGCCTGCAGCTGGGCCAAAACCAGCACTGGGGAAACTCCACACCCACCAAAACCATGCAGCACAGCAAACTCACATGCCCCCTAAGAGGGACAGTGGTTTGAAGGAAGGAGACAGCCAAATTCTAGAACAGATGGCTACTACGGAGCAGAACTAATGACAGAAACAGAAATAGACTATATAATATAAACAATGAGAACACATAAGGAGATACTATTAGAGCACAAAAAATGCTGCCAGAACAGAAAAATGCTTGATTTTTTTATTGTTTTGTTGTTCCTGGATCCTAAGAGAAACTCCAAATGCTCGAGTTTTTCCATTTAAAAATTTAGTAGAGGTACTGTATAAAAGAACAGTCCCCACTAAAAACCAAATTACTATTTTAGGAAGATAAAATGAAAGACATATTCCACAACACAAGACAAAAAGTTAATGAACTAAGAATCACGAGTTAAAGATCAAGATATGGAGGGTGGATGCAGGAGGCATCCTATGTAAATACTAGGAGTTGAGGGACAAAACAAAAGTTATGAGAGAATAAACAAAGAAATGCCAAAGAAACAAAACCAATCGAGTCTTAAGATTGAAAGGGTTCTGAAAATGCTGAATTTAGACACATCCTCACAAAGTTGCTGAATTTCCAGAATAGGGAGGAAAATCATATAAGCTTCCAGACAGAAAGAACATGTTGCTTTTAGAAATAACCAGTCTAGGGGCAGGGCATGGTGGCTCATGCCTGTAATCCCAGCACTTTGAGAGGCTGAGGCGGGCAGATCACTTGAGGTCAAGAGTTCAAGACCAGCCTGGCCAACATGGTGAAACCCGTCTCTACTAAAAATACAAAAATTAGCCAGGTGTAGCGGCGCAGGCCTGTAATCCCAGCTACTCAGGAGGCTGAGGCAGGAGAATCACTTGAACCCAGGTGGCAGAGGTTGCAGTGAGTCAAGATTGCACCACTGCACTCCAGCCTGGGTGACAGAGAGAGACTCCATCTCAAAAAAAAAAAAAAAGAAAGAAATAACCAGTCTAATATAACATTTCTCACTTGCAATCATAGAAAGTAACAGATGATGGGCTAATATTTAGTGGCTAGGGAGAAGAAAGAACTGAGGAGGAATCCTCCACCAGGCAACTACAGAGAAATCAATGATTGGACCTGCAGTCAGGAAGCAGAGCTTCCCTGCATATGCTCTGCGAATACTCCAGGATACGCTACCAAAGAGCCAGATCAGAACAAGGGTCCAAGGGAGAAGACAGCGTGCAGTGATCAACAGTGAGAGTGAATCACGTAATATTTATTTTTAAATCTTCATGCACAATGGTAACATCAATGCAAGTTATAACACAATTGTTCTTGAGGATGCTTGAAATGAAATAATGAAAATTTTAGTTAGATCCTAACTCCAGTCTCAGCATACTCCAGGAATAAGCAGAAGACAAGGGCGAAGGAGTGAAAAGAAACATGATTCCCAGGGTTTCTCCTCCAGGTGGGACGAGATGAAGAAGACACTGAAAATATTTAGGCAGAAGGGTGTGCTGGTAATTAAGCTGAGTTTTCTCAATTTCAAATCCACTGCTCCCTGATGCTGGAGTGGGGGCTCTTTAAGCTGTGGTTTTCTTTTGTTAGATGGTGTTCTATTGGGTTCTTCCATAAGAGGCAATAGAGGGAGCCTGAAAAGTGGGGACAGGAGATGAACTTGCTTCTTCCTTTTCTCTTGCTCTCCATGTCAGTACCAGCCTGGCAGTATCCCTGCCCTGGGCTCCAGCCTCTCTCAGGACTCCCAAACCAGCTTTCTTGTGCTCTCTCAGAAGTATGAACAATAGCAAAGCACTTCCCTGCAGATTTGAAAAAGACTGAAAGAGAATACTATATACAGCATTTCTCAAAACATTTGAAAAACAGAGAAAGTGGGCAAATTCCTAGAAAAACACAACCAAGAAAAACTGATGCAAGAAGAATCACAAAGTTTGAATAATTCTAGGAGCTTCTGAATCTGGAATTCCAAACTTTCCTTCCCAGAAAACTTCAGGCCGAGATGACTCCACTAGTAAATTCCACTGAACATTTGAAGAAGAAATAACACCAGCCTTAAATAAATGCTTCCAGAAAAGCAAAAGAGGGACTAATCCCCATTGTCTTACCAAGGAAGTGTAACCTCCATATAAAAATCTGACAAGGACATTTTGAAAAATGAAGATTAAAGGCCAATCTCCCTCATGAATATACAATATAAAAATCCCGAACAAAACATTAACAAACAGAATCAAAAGATTCAGCTCAAGCAAGCTGAGTTCAGTCAAGGAAATAAGGTTGGTTCAACATTCAAAAACCACTCAAGATAATTCACCATATTAACAGAATAAGAGAGTTCTCTCATATGGTCTTCCCCCCAAAAAGAAAAGTCATATGATAAAATACAGTATTTATTCATGATTTTTTTTAAACTAACAAAACAAAATTTAGCAGGCTGGAAATAGAAAGGAACTTAAACAATCACTACAACAACTTCCATTAAACATCATATGTGAAATAATGAAAATGTTGCCTCAGAGATAAGAAATAACAAAGAAAGCTGCCATCATCACTTCATCATTTTACTGGAAGTCTCAGTCAGTGCAATTAGAAAAAAAGAAAGAAAAGTTACAAAGATTGGGGAAAAACCCCAAGTTATCTTATTTTCAAATGATGTGATTCTACATGTAGAAAATTCAAAAGAATGTAAAGATAAGTTAATAGACTCACTGAGTTTATCAAAGTAGCTGGACATAAGGTTAATAGACATATATCAGTTTTATTTCTATTTTCCAATAACAAAATAGAATGAAAATAACAGCATATGTGCTACATTTTCCCAAAGATGGATGCAACGCAATCTCCCCCCTACACGCCCTTCTGTACCAAAATGTGGGTGGCTGAACCTTCCATCAAGGGACAGGGACTATCTGTCCACCCTCTCAAATGTGAACTCCTTTTGTGACCTGCTTTGAACAATGGAATGCGGCAGTAGTGACACTGAGTCCTGGAGCCCCAGCCTCAGAGGCTGGCACCGCTGCTTCCATCCACTGGCCACGGTCACCACTGTAGTGCTCTCCTTGCACGGACAGAGCTCAGCCCACGCCACTGACTGGGGATGACAGGAAAGGCTCAGCAGCCAGCATCAAAGTTCCAAATAGAAGAGTGAAGTCGTTTAGACCATTATGTAATTGAGTGTCCTGTTTTTAAAAGTATTTCTTTTTTCTCCTTCCTGCCTGTTCCTTGTCTTGCTCTTAGCATGAGATAATAGTCTTTGCTCTCCCTCCTTCTACCAGGCACTCCCTGGCACAATGTTTCCCTCATCTAATTATGTGTTTGTTTAGAAGTTCCAGAGACTAAATCTTGAAACAATCGGGCCACTACGGGATTCTCCCTGACCTGCAGATTACTTCCGAGCTGCAGTTAATTTGCAACTGCGCTGTACCCAAGATGGCACCAGCCCATTCGCCAGATGGGGCAATAACACAAGATAGTCATAGGAACAAGTCACGTAGACTGGCACCTCCCTCATCACTCCTGCATGCCCCTCATACCAAACACCCTTTTTAAGCCCTTACCCTTGACCCAAAAAGCTGAAATGGTTTCTTTCAGGCACTATCCTTGGCCATTTCCCCATGGAATGGGAAAGAAAGCTTTTGGGATAAAGTCACTTTCCTTTCACTGTATCTCATCCTTGTTCTCGGCTTTGCAAGTGGCAAAAAGCCATGCCTGCATTTGGTTACAATTGGATTGCTCCAACTATACTGCAATCACAGAAGAAAGTCTAGGCAAGACCAGCAAAACAAAACAAAACAAAACAAAACATCCATGGAATCCTGAGGAATGAATGATAAACTATTGTTGTTTTAAGCCATTACCTTTTGAGGTGGCTTGTGGCACAGCAATAGATAAACGAAACACCATACTCAATCACAATACCACACACACATTTATTTTGTTTAAAGCAGAAATATATCTAATGAGAGATATGCAGTGCCTCTACTCAGAACATTATCAAACAATATGGAGATAAATTATGTAAGACCCAAATACATGTTCATAGCAGACATGCTATGGTAAAGATATCAATATTCCCCATATTAATCTAAAGCTTCAGTATAATCCCATGAAAAATTCCAGCAGGGTTTCTTTATACAATTTGACCAATTTACTAAAAAACTCATGTGAAAATGCAAATGGCCCTGAATACCAAAACAAGTCTGAACAACAAAATGCTGATGTTATAGATACCAAGTCTTATTTATAAATCTATAGTTATTAAGACAATTTGGTATTAATGCAAGTATAGACAAAAAGACCAACAAGATCGAACAGAGAATCCAGAAAGTGACCCATGGTTAGGAGGACACTCATTCGTCACAGAGATGGCACTGCACAGCTGTGGGGAAGGGACTGTCTTTTGAATAAATAGCCCAGGATCAACTGGATATTCATATAGAAAAATGAAATTACATTTTTTTTTAACAAAAATTTACTTTCAGTAAACTGTAGTTCTAAATATAGGTGGGAAAATAAAGCTATTTGATGATAACAGGAGAAAAACTCTGTGACCCTGAAGTAGGAAAAATATTTTTTAAATCAAGACACCAAAAAGACCATTGAAAAGGCAAGCCTCTGAAAGCAAGAAGCACATACTGTTATGTATGTATATTTGTAGACGTGTGTGTGTGCATATACAGTCATGTGCCACACAATGCTGTTTTAGTCAAGTCTGGGCCACGTATGTGACAGTGGTCTCATTTGACTGTAATGCCCAGCACAGTGCTCCTGCTCCTGTTTCCCCATCATCACCAACACTTGGTGTTGTCAGGGCCTCTGCACTGGCTGTTCTCTCTGCCTGGAAAGTTCTTCCCACATGGCTCACTCCCTTGCCTCCTTCAGGTCCCCAGCAATGGCGAGATCTTCCCTCATAACTCTATATTAAGTATAGTAACTAACAGTACAATATTTCTACTGTACCTTTTCTGTGTTTAGGTATGTTTAGATGCACAAATACTCACCACTGTGTTACAGTCACCTATCGTATTCAGCACAGTAACGTGCTGTACAGGTTTATGGTCCAGGAGCAACGGGCTGTACCCTATAGCCTAGGTGTGTAGTAGGCTGTACCCCAATCTAGGCTTGAGTAAGTACTCTCTATGATGTCTACACAACATGCGTTTCCCAGAACACCTTTGTCGTTAAGCACATAACACATAACTATATATGTACATGTGTATGTATACACACATATATGTATATATCCACCCAACAAATCACAAATAACTCAGTGAAGGGTTCATTTCCAGAACATACAAAATAAATAAGAAAAATGGGTGGGGTACAGTGGCTCACGCCTGTAATTCCAGAACTTTGGAAAGCTGTGGGCAGATTGCTTAAGCTCGGGAGTTTGAGACCAGCCTGGGCAACGTGGCAAAACTCTGTCTCTACAAAAAATTAGAAAAAATTAGCTGGGTGTTGTGGTGTATGCCTGTAGTCCCAGCTACTCTGAAGGCTGAGGTGGGAGGATTGCTTGAGCCTAGGAGGCAGAGGTTGCAGCAAGCCAAGATCACGCCACTGCACTCCAGCCTGGGTAACAGAGGGAGGCCCTGTCTCAAAAAAAAAAAGAAAAAAGAAAAAAAAGAAAAATGCACATAACACAATGGAACATAAGGGCTTCAAGAAAAAGAGCATCTAAATGTCAAATAAACATGAAAAGGCACTCTACCTTATTAGCAATCAAGGAGATGCAAAACAAAACTAATGAGACACCATGACTCACCACCCTATGGCTAAGATGAAAATGACTGACAGCATCAAGTGTGGGTGATAACGGGGAAAAACAGGAACATTGGTGGGGTAATGTAAGCTGGACCAACCACTGTGGAAAATGATCTGGCATTATCTACTAAAGTTGAACCTATGCACCCCAAAATTTCACTCCTAGATATTGCACAAAAAGATGTGATATGAGGCAGGGTGTGGTAGCTCATGTCTGTAATCCCAGCACTTTGGGAGGCCGAGGTGGGTGGATCACCTGGGGTCAGGAGTTTGAGACCAGCCTGATCAACATGGCAAAACCCCGTCTCTACTAAAAATACAAAAATTAGCCAGGCATGGTGGTGCGCACCTGTAAACCCAGCTACTCAGGAGGCTGAGGCAGGAGAATCACTGGAACCCGGGAGGTGGAGGTTTCAGTGAGCCAAGATCGCACCACTGCACTCCAGCCTGGGTGAGAGTGAGACTCCAACTCAAAAAAAAAATATATATATATATATATATATATATATTTATATATGTGAAAGTTCACAGCAGCGTTATTTGTAATAGTCACCAAATTGAAATAATCTAAATGTCCATCAACAACAAAATGCATAAATAAAATGCAGGATGTATACAGCAAAACACTGTACAGCAATAAGAAGGAGGAACTACGGCTCAATGCGGCAACATGAATGGATCTCATTCTTTCACTGCTTTTGTGGATCTGGCCCTGGCCTCCCAGGGCACAGGTACCGGAGGGACCCTCCTGCAAGTCCCTCCTCACCTCACCACCACAGTGGTCCTCAAAAAAGTCAAACTCTTTAAAATCCCCCACCAGTCTGCACACCGAGCAGCCCGTTGTCTAGCCTCACCTCCTACTTTCCCTGAGGGCACTCTCCTGAGCCATAACTTCTCCTCGCTGTCTGTTGCTTGAGTGTGCCAGGCATGCTTCCGCCTCAGGGCTCTGCAGGGGTTGTCCTCTCTGCCTGGAAAGTTCTTCCCCTGAAGAATCACGTGGCTCACTCCCTTGCCTCCTGCAGGTCTTAGGGATGATGAGCCCTTTCCCATGACTCTATACTCAGGTATCACCCCATGTCCATACTCCCAAGGTTTTGAACGAGTTTTACTTTTTCACCGTAACACTTACCTGCATCTGGTATATGATTTATCTGCCCATTCTGTATGATCAATCTCCCTGCACAAGAATGCAGCTTTGGGAGAATGAGAATTTCGCCTCTTTTGTTCACTGTTATAACCGTAGGAGCCAGAGCACCTCTAACACATAGAAGGCGCTCAGTACAATTCTGTTAAAAGAATGGCCACATAAGAAGACATAAACACGAATGCTGACTGATCCTGTCTCTGCTTCAACAGAGCTTGTCTACCCGTGGGACTCACCAGTAGGTTCCTCTTCCTCCACAAGCCTGTGATTTTCTTTCTCTAGGCCGTGAATTTCTATAGAAGGGACTCTTGCAGCTCCTGCCAGGGCATTGTTGAGACTAGCAGCCAGCATTGTGGGAGCCAAAGGGAGCGAAGCTGAGGAGGCCAATGGAGATGCGGCCTCATCTCTTCAAAGGCTGTCACTTAATCCCAAGTGACTTAATCCCAGTGTTCACAGAACATCCATGTGCCCCCCTGCAGTTCCTGCCTCCCTTGCAGCTGGGATGGGCCATGTGCCTGAGTCTGGTGAATGGACATGTGAGTGGAAGGGGTGTGTCCCCTCTGGCCTGAGGTGCTTACCATCAGGTGCCTCCCCCATCCCTTTCTTCCCCCTAGACAGCAATTCTGGGGGCCATGGAAGGGGTCTCATTACCCCCCTTCCCACACAGAGGAAAGCTGCCTGAAGAGCTATCCAGTCCACACTATGCATTTGTCACCAAGAAACAAACCTTTGCTATGTTAAGCCATTGAAATTTCAAGGGTTTTTTTGTTACTGCAGCATAGACTATCTCATCCTGATGATCTTCCATCAGGCACCCCCACTCTTGCCTTAGCTGTACTGGACATCCTTGCACTCTGATGTCTCTCTGGTTCAACCTCTGTCTGCTACTGGGGTCAGAGGGATAGTTACAAAGCTGCACAGGCTCCATTTGGGACTCTGAGGGGGTTGCCTGCATATCACAGACTGTAAACCAGTGCTCCTTTTGCCCCATCCACATTCCTGCCTTCAAAGACATCTGGTGACTCTAATTCCTGAGCCCTTGCAGGGCCCTGAGGCACAAATCAGCTTGTTTCTTCCTGCCCCACCCTGGACCCCCAGCTCTCAGCACGGTGGATAAGCAGAAGGAAATCGAAGCCAACCACACAATGATACGCTCCTCGTGCTTCCAAAATGCTGCTGACATTTCCCATCTGTTCATCTCCTCTTTGTGAGTTTGAATCTTTTTTCTTTTATTCTTTTATTGTCATTTTAATGGTGCTTCAGGAGAAATAGTGATAAACAATAAATATTTCATGAATACCTATTTATTTTGAATATTCATTGTAACCACTGCTAAGAACAGCAAAACTTCCAGGTTTGCATAGGTTTTTTTTTCTTCCAAGAAGTTCAGAGTACATTTAAAATATCAGTTCAAAGAACAAAAGGAAGATATTATTATTACCATTTTAAATCAGATAAAGCCCTGTGAGGTCTGAAAAACTGCCCCACCACCCAATGTTTGCCAATGCTGGGACACAATCCAGGCTCCCATCTCATGATCTGATTTTCTACTAGTGGACACTATCCTGAGTGCTCTCATTTATATCCATCTTCCCACCTTTCATAGGAATTCTATCTGCATAACCCAAAGAATACCTGCTGGAGACCTGACACTTAGTGCAACTTTGCCAGCACTTTCATGATCTTAACGAGGCATTTCACCAGTTTGACTACTGATCATCACTGACAGGCTTCAGTACATAATTTTATATATGAATCTTCATCGACCTTTTTAAATTTTCTTTTCTTTCTTTTTTTCTTTCTTCCTTTCTCTCTCTCTTTCTTTCTCTTTTCTTTTTCTTTCTTTTCTTTATCTTTCTTTCAGTACATAATTTCATATATGAATCTCCTTCCTTCCTTCCATCCTTCCTCCCTCCCAGGATAGAGTACAATGATCCTTCCTTCCTTCCTTCCTCCCTCCTCCTCCTTCCCTCCTCCTTCCTTCCTTCCTTCCTTCCTTCCTTCCTTCCTTCCTTCCCTTCTTTCTTTCTTCTTTTTCATGGAGTTTTGCTCTTGTTGCCCAGGATAGAGTACAATGGCACGGTCTCAGCTCACTGCAACCTCCGCTTCCTGGGTTCAAGCGATTCTCCTGCCTCAGCCTCCTGAGTAGCTACGATTACAGGCACGTGCCACTACACGTGGCTAATTTTTGTATTTTTAGTAGAGACGGGATTTCACCACGTTGTCCAGGCTGGTCTTGAACTCCTGACCTCAGGTGATCTGCCCTGCTCGGCCTCCCAAAGTGCTGGGATTACAGGCATGAGCCACTGTGCCCAGCAATGCATTTTCATATATTCCACAAAACACAGAAGTGTATACTAAGACCATGGATATATATATGGCTTGGAAAATTTATAAGGTCCCCATCTAGAAGCTGTACATCTTTGGTTTTAAAAGGAGAGGGCTAGGGAGAAGATAAATCCAATCAGTTGCTTCTTTCATTCCTGACTTCTTTTCTACTGTTACATACGTGGTCATAAAGAACACCAGATGCAGGCCAAACACATTTGCCAGGAGAAAAAGATAAAAATCAAAACTTATGGCTTCTCAATACTGCTTAGTATTAAAACACAATGCCGCATTCTCTACTACAGCTGTGTAGTTACAAGAATCTATTCGAGTGGCCATGTGTCAAAGATAATGGCACAAAAAGGCTGGGCCTATATGGCTCATGGCCCAACATCCACTGCTTAACATGATGCTTTTTCTGAATTAAGATCTTGAAGTCAGGCAAAGGCTCTGGAGGAGGACAGAAAACCAAAGTGAAGAGATGCACTAGGTAGGGAGGTCTTCGGGTTGTAAGTGATAGAAACTCAACTCCCATTACCTCAAACAAAAAGGGGAATTTATTGACTTTTTTTTTTTGAGACGGAGTCTTGCTCTGTCCCCAGGCTGGGGTGCAGTGGCGCAATCTCAGCTCACTGCAAGCTCCGCCTCACAGGTTCATGCCATTCTCCCTCAGCCTCCCGAGTAGCTGGGACTACAGACGCCCACCACCAATGCCTGGCTAATTTTTTGGTTTTTTTTTTTTTTTTTTTTTTTTTTTTAGTAGAGACAGGGTTTCACCATGTTAGCCAGGATGGTCTCTATCTCCTGACCTTGTGATCCGCCCGCCTTGGCCTCCCAAAGTGCTGGGATTACAGGCGTGAGCCACCACACCCAGCCAAATTTACTGACTCTTAGAACCAGGAAGGGTTCCCCCAGGTCCCAGGCAGAGAGCGGGGATGCAAGCAGGCCCAGAAGCAGGTGTGAGCTGCTGTGGGCATCGCTCTGTCCAGGCCGTCCCCTCTGTCCTTGGCTTTGCTCTAATCCCGCAGCATGGCTTACTTCACACACGGGGAAGCGTGGAAGCTGGCCATGCTGAGCAACTCTCTTAATGGAGAGATGGAGCGTGGGTTCCACCCCCTCCACCCCCTCTCCACCGCCAGCACACCACGCCAAGTCCAGGTATTCTAGGGAATGGAATTCTTCGGGGTTGGCTGCCATGCCCAAGGCAGTGCCTTCATACTGTCCTCACAGCGCATCCTGCAGTAACTGTTGGGAAACTGAGGGTGGGGGGAGATTCTCCGGGAAGAGCAGCTGGGCCTACGATTCTGATGCTCCCTGCAGCCTAACCTCCACCCCCCATGTCATTGCCAGGGAATCCTGCAGCCCAAGGCAGACAGCAAGAGCCTCTGCCCATTAAGTCTGGTGCTCAGAAGCAAACAGGGCCCTCTGGGGGGACAGTCAACACAAGGAGACTTAGGGTGGGTATGGGCAGCCAGAGCCCCAGCACCAGGAGCTGGGATTAGGGCCCGGGAATGAGGAAACAGGGAGGGGAAAGCACATTGACCAATCCTGGAAGCAGCGTTATTGAAAGGTTCTGGAAATTCGAAGAAGCAGGCAATGTATAGGCAGACTCCCGTTAGTGGCCAGAGCCCAGAAGGAACCAACTTTGTCTTCAACCTCAGCCCACTCCCTGCTAACAGAGGGAGATGGTGATGAGCCTGAGGGGCAGAAGGAGGCCCAGGCATAGAATTGCACTTGTCCTAGGTCTCTGCAGGTCAGCAGTGGGATGAGTAGGGAGACAGCCTGCCCTGGGCCTCCACAGTGGGGAAATGAGGCAAACGTGTCTCTTTTGCTACAGGACCAAGTCCACTGTCCTAGAAAGGTTTAGTTGACAAAAGAGGAGACATTCACACAACATTTCCTCCAGCAGACCCACTCACTGTTATTCGTTACCTGGGAAACCAAACAGCCATATATAAACAAGAAGGGTAAATCTTAGAAAATCTTAGAGGAAATGAAAGTGCCATAACTTCCAGGATGATATTAAAATGCCGTGACTTTCTGAAAAGGATTCCAGCAACGTGGTTGACAGAAAATATTGTGCTTTCTTTTCCACAAGGAGATTGAATGTGTCTTATTTACAGTTACCCAGAAAACAATGATGAAAGTAGCTAAGTCTCTGCATTCTAGAGACACAGGTCAGAGGTGTCTGAGGGACAATTTGGCATCTTGGAAAGCGAAGTCCCGAGGCTGGGACCCTGCGGGGAGCCTTCTTCATTGCAGGCTCCAAGCCACCAGTCTCCTGCTGCAGGGAGAAGGCTGTGTGGTGCTGCAAGGATGGAGGGGGATGTGCAGAGCCCAGGCACTGAGAGAAGCTTGTTTGAGCCAGACCATCGGGAGGGAGAAAACAGGGTGACAGGGGTCAGTTCATTAAGATCCTTGGATTGGATTTCATTCCAAGAACAGTGAAAAACCCATGTAAATCAGGACTTCGTGAATGTGCTTATTCTAACTTCCAGAGGAAATAATGAAGGAACTGTCTACTGAAAACCCCTGCCTGTGCTCCCTCTGAAATGCTGCCTCCCTCAAAGCATGAAGCTGGAGTCAGCGCTGACGATGATGCACAGCTGGAGTGGGACAAGAGGAGTGGCATGGCCTCAGGGAGGGCCAGGTTCCCCTGCACCTCTTTCCCACTTGGTGTCCCCCACCTGGTCAGTCCCAGGAAGCCATTGCTGAATTGACAGCCGGGCCTCTACTGAGTCAAGGGCAACATCTGGAGATGTAGAATCAGACATAAAACTCAGCACAGTACTCATCCCTTATCCTTAGGGGGATACATCCTAAGACCCCCAGTGGATACCTGAAACTGCAGATGGTACCAAACCCTTCGCAGCAGTTTTTCCTATGCTTACATACATATGATACAGTTTATAAATTAAGCAAATAGGAGAATAACAATAGCTTTTAATAAAATAGAACAATTATAACAATATGCCAGTATAACTACTCTTGTGTTTTGCCCCCATTAAATGAGGGTTCCTTGAACACAAGCACTGCGATGTATGTCTGATAACCATCCCAGCTACTAAGTGACGGCCGTGTGGGGAGTGTGGACAGCCTGGAGACGCTGGACAAAGGGACGAAGAAAGACAGCAGGAGATTTTTATCCTGCGACTCAGAACAGTGGAGTTGTCTATTTCTGGAATATTCCATTTGGTATTTGCAGACCATGGTTGATCAAAGGTAACAGAAACTGTGGAAAATGAAACCTTGGGGAAGAGGGGACTGCTGTATAAAAAACTTTTAAACCTTTTCCATATGTGTGTGGGCTCCATCCAATCACGTGAAGGCCTCAAGGGAACAAAGACTGACCTCCCCTGAGCAAGGAGGAATTCTGCCAGCAGAAGGGCTTTGGATCGAACTGTAACTCTTCCCTGGGTCTCCAGTCTGCTGGCTTACCCTGCAGGTTTCCACAACCCCATGAGCCAGTTCCTGAAAACAATCTCTGTCTATGTATATATACACATCCTGCTGATTCTATTTCTCTAGAGAATCCCAATTAATAGAAACAGTAATCTGGAAAAGAGATGATGGTGTCTTGGACGAGGGGGTAGCAGTGGAGATGATGAGAAATAGTTACATTCAGGGTGATTTATAGGTTTCCTGAAAGTTTGGATTATAGGATTGAGAGGAACATAAGGGTTAAGAATGACTCTACAGAAGGGCAAATGTAAGATGCTATAGAAAGCAGAATTAGACCTATTTTAAAAAACACATGAAATCCTCAGAACAAATACTGGAAAAAGAGATCCTTTAAAAACTTGTTACAAAACTACAAAATAACTAGGCCTAAAATCGACAGAAAATATTATGAACCTAAAGCAAAGTAAAAACTGAAACTCTACAGAAAATCATAAAACTTAATGTTTTTAAAATTAAACATTACATACATTGAATACTATAAAGATGTCAGTTCTACTAAAATAACATATAAATCCAGTAATCCTAGTTACAATAACAACTGGATTGGGATATCTAATGGTTTAAAACAAAAAAGCATCCATTAGGGAGAGAATTGGTCAAATCAGGGCTTTCTAGAAAGGCCATCCCTTAAAAGCAGGTCTATCTCAGCTCTAGAGTAAGGATTAATCTAGGCCATTGGTTGGCAAACTGTAACACATGGGTCAAATCTGGCCTACTGCCCTGTTATCATATAGCCTGTGAACTAAGAATGACTTTTACATTTTAATGAAGAAATATATGTCACAGACCATCTGTGACCCATAAACCCTGGTCCTTTACAGTAAGTTTACCAACCCCTGCTGGAAATCTACCATAAAAAATCTTAAAAACAAACTCAAAAGCACCAAGCTGATCCACAAATAAATGAACTAACTACCTGCCAGAACAAAATTCCACACTCTCTGAAGAAAACAAAATCTAAAATCCAGACACTCAGCCATATCACATTTACAATGTCCAGCATACACTCAAAACTTAATAGATGAATTCACTAGAGAATAAGTTTCAGACAACCAAAATGACCAAAGAGACACTGACAAAAGACAAATGGAAAGTTCTCACTGGCCAAACAGAACAGTGTATGCATCATAGGGAATAATAATTGCAGGGAGTAAAAACATGTCTATGAAGTTCATAATGATCTTTACAAAAACACTAATTGGCCACTTCCAGAGGATGCTCAAAAACCAATGTATTCTCCTGATGACAGATAAAGGGAAATAACAAAGCACAGTAGATAACTAGTACCATCTCTGTATCAAATAATCAAACTAATAAATGATGAGGAAATTGTAGAATTAGAATATCACCAGTTTGCAACCTTCAGTGTATTAATGAATCTAGGCATTGCACATTAAAAGTTGCTAACATCACAGAGAACACCAGACTTTGGCATGCCTCTTTATGAATGAACAGAATCCCACCTATCATCTTACCAAAGAGAAAGAACTGGAGTCTGATAAGGCCTCTAAATCCTGTTGCTTATTAACAGGAAATACACAGAACACAGGAACATTTTGAACTGCAGTAGAAGTAGATAATCAGTGAATCCAAGCGGGGTCTACAGGTGAAATGCTTCGGCTCTTGAACAGCTAGACTATAAGGAAAAAGGACCCATGAAGATAAAAGGAGACAAAAAGACTTAAAAAAAATCCAACAAAACAAAACTAAACTGCAGTGTCTTAAGGATGCACATTTAGTGTTGAAACAATAAAATAATCTAGCAGCTGAATGCACATGGTTCTTAAACGTGTGGAACATTGACAAAAATTGACCACACATGGGGCAGAAAAGCAAGCTTCAACAAATGTCAAAGGTTTGAAACAGAAAATATACAGTTTCTGACAACAGTATAATTAAGCTAGGACTAAATAACAAAAAGATACTAGAAAGCCTATGTTCACAAATTAATGTCCTTCTAAGTAACCTATGAGTCAAAGAAGAAATAATAATCAATATTAGAAAATAATTTGAACAGAATGATCATATTAAAACTAATAGGATACAAGTCAAGCTGTTAGTTTAGCGGGAATTTATAGCCCTGAGAGCATTTATTAGAGAAGTAAAGCTGAAAATTAATGACCTAAGCATTCATCTCAAGAATTTAGAAAAAGAACTGCAAATTAAATCTTCAGAAAAGAGAAAAAAAGGAATAATATAGAAAGCAATGAAATAAAATTTCAAAATACAATAAAAAGGGAAAAACAATTCATTGCTAATTAATAAAATTGGTAAATCTGAGGTAAGATTGATGAAGAAAGCAAACTACAGGCACAGATAACTACTATCAGAAATGGCAAGGAGGTATCACTTCTCCTACAGGCATTGGAAAGCTAGTAAGAGGATATTATCAACAAATTTATAAGAATACATTTGAAAATTTAGATAAAATGGAGGATTGCTTAGAAAAATACAACCCACCAAAATCGACACAAGAAGAAGAAACACTGAATTTGAATATATTGTAACTATTAAAGAAACTGAATCATAATTCAGCACCTTCCATGAAATAAAATCCCACAGCCAGATGACTTCAACAGTGAATTAATTCTAATGACCATTTAAGGAAGAGATACTACCAGTCTTACATGAACTCTTCCAGAAAATAGAAAAAGAACTATTCATTGTGTTTTCTAAAGGCAGCATAATCTTAGTACCAACCTCTGATAAGACCTTTCATGAAGGAAAATGATAGGAACCATCTCTCTCATGAACATAAATGCAAAGATCCTAAACGAAAGTTTAACAAACGTGACTTGAAAGTGAAAAAAAGAAAAAAGAAGAGTAATGTCCATGGAAATAAACTAGAAGTAAATAAAAATGATAACACACCATGACCACATAAGGTTGGATCCAGGAAGCTTGGTTTACCCATAACAGGTTAAAGAAATATTTTATGATTATGTGACAGATGAAGAAAATTACAGAACTGTGTTCAACAAGTATTCATGTTAAAAACTCTTAGCATACTTGGTTTAGGAGTTTTGGCTACAGCTTACTGGTGCTTAACAAACTCCTTTGACCTCAGCAGCTGAAAACCACTTTCCTATGGTCATGAGGTCTGTGGGTCAGGAATTCTCCAGGCACAGTGGAGATGGCTTGTGTCTGCTCCATGATGTCTGGGCCTCTGCTGGAAAGATGCAGTGGTGGAGGTGACCTGCTGCCTCTTCGGTGTCACCTTTTACCTACCACTCAGCCCCAGGTCACGTGGCTGCAGAACACTGGCTTCTTGACTGTTCCTTCAACTCACCAGCCAGGCTCCAGCATCACAGACCTTACTTGCTCTTCCTTCTGTCTGGGGCCTTCTTAACCAGACATCCACCTGGCTTGGACACTCTTCTTTCTCAAGTCACTTCTCAGTGGGATTTCTCTGGCCTCCCTATGAAAAATCAAAATCCCCATCCTGTGCCCACTGACCCTCTCTGGCCCCCTTTCTGCATGTAATTATCACTTTATAATATATAATATAGTTTACTTATTTAACTATACTTTTATTCTATGTCTTCCCTCATGAGGATGTAAGCTTCATGAGGCAAGTATATTTTGTCTAATTTTATTCATTGTTGTATCCCCAGAGCCTAGCATATAATCTAGCATATAATAAAGCATCCAAACATTAGCTGTTGATCAAATGGGTAGGTAGATGGATGAGTAGGTGGGGGGGTGGATGGATGGATGAATGGATGGGTGGATGGGTAGGTGAATGGATGAGTAGGTGGGTGGGTGGGTAGATGGATGGGTGGGTAGATGAATGGATGGATGGATGGCTATGTGGGTGGGTGGATGGATGGATGCGTGGATGGATGGATGGGTGAATGGGTAGATAGATGGATAGATGAGTGGGTAGGTGGGTGGATGGATGGATGGATAAATGAATGGATGGGTGGGTAAGTGGATAAATGGATGAATGGGTAGGTGAGTAAATGGATGGATAATGGATGGATGGATGGATGGATGGATGGGTAGGTGGGTGGGTGGATGTACAGATGGATAAGTGGATGGATGGATGGATGGATGGATGGATAAATGGATGGATGGATGGATGGATAAATGGATGGATGGATGGATGGATGGACGGATGGATGGAGGAGTGGATGGGATGGATGGATGTGAGGCATGGCATCACCAATGGTAGATAATCACTGGGTTAAAATGGAATATATGTTGCTATTAGGAAGAATGAATTAAAACTATGTGTTGGTACGAACAATTACCAAGATTTATTATGAGAAGGAAGCGAGGTACAGAACATAGTCTTTTTTTTTTTTTTCTTTCGAGATGGAGTCTCGCTCTGTAGGCCAGGCCAGAGTGCAGTGGTGCGATCTCGGCTCACTGCAACCTCCACCTCCTGGGTTGACACCATTCTCCTGCCTCAGCCTCCCGAGTAGCTGGGACTACAGGCACCTGCCACCACGCCTGGCTAATTTTTTGTATTTTTAGTAGAGACGGGGTTTCACCATGTTAGCCAGATGGTCTCAATCTCCTGACCTCGTGATCCACCTGCCTGGGCCTCCCAAAGTGCTGGGATTACAGGCATGAGCCACCGTGCCCGGCCAGAACATAGTCTTAATATGCCCCTTTTATTTCCATTTAAAAAATAATTTCTATACAGGTAAATATGTGTGGATATGCATCATCAGTGTTTTCTGAAAGAAGTAAAAATTACTATTCATAATGGAATTTCTAGGGAGGACAGAAATACAGGTGAGAAAGATGCCTTACTTTTCTACTTAGCACTTTTCTGCAAAGTTTGAATTTTCTAACCATGCTACTCGTATTTTTATTTTAAAATATCAACAGGAGTTTTTTGACAGTATGATCATGGACTACTTAAAACCGTTTTTCTTTACAATTCTTGCTACCTGAAATAATACTTGTTATAAAATAAAAAATAAGGGTAATTTTATTTAACAGAATCAAGAAAAGCAATGCTAGTTTTTAAGGACTTCCTTGAATCACTGAGAGGTCTTCTTTTGTCACATAAGAATTAGATAATGTTCTATATTTTCCATCTGCTAAGGCAGAAGTACTTTTACTTATGTATGTCCTTAGAGTTTTCAGTAACAAAAATTTCAGATAATCAGAGCACTTTGTTCTCTACACCATCTGCTTTTCTGTAATTTTACAGTAATAGGCAGTATAACAGAGTTGACAGAAAAACACTTAGTAAATAAATATGGTTTAAAACTTTTTATACTAAGTTTTATGTCTGGTTCTGTGTCTCCAGATAGTACCTTTGACTAAGTAGAGGCATGGTTGTCCATTCAATGATGGCTCCCTGGGAATGTCCCAATGGAAGTAGCATTTTGGAAACCCTGGTTCTGTAATCTGAACATTTGTGGCCCATGAGATTGATATATAGAAACCTAATTCCCAATATGATAGTATTAAGAGGTGAGGTCTTTGGAAAGTGATTAAATCATGAGGGCATAACCTTAATGAATGGAATTAGTGTCCTTATAAAAGAGGCTCCAGAGAACTTCCCAGCCCCTTCCACCACGTGAGGACACAGTGAGGAGGTACCACCTATGAAGCAGAAGGTGAGCCCTTGCCAGACACCAAATCTGCTTGTGCCTTCATCTTGGACTTCTAAGCCTCCTGAACTGTGAGCAATAAATGTCTATGGTTTATAAGTTACCTAGCCTATGGTATTTTGTTATAGCAGCCTGAACAAACTAAGACACCGGGGTCTTTGTTAACTATGCATATTGAAGCTCTAAACCCATGCCCATTTCCCTGTGTTTTTTTCATTTTTGATGTTTGCTCAGTTTGTGGCCCATTTTCACTCTTCATCTTCATATTGCAAATATCTGATATGACAGTCGAGTGAAAGCTTCTCTTCCAAAAAGACCATGTAACAAAAATGGAAAACCAAAACTATTTTGAAAAAAGCAATTTAAAAAGTACATACCAAGATTTAAAAAAAATTCCTGTTAAATTTATCATGAGTCCAAGCTGTTCATTCAACTTATCATCTTGGTATTTGATACAGAAAATCCCCATTCACTGACTTTTTAAAAAGCAGAATGATGCTGGTGAGTTAAGGAGGTATAGCGTCCCATGTTTTAAAGGAAGATGCAGCTCACTCATACTGCAGCAATATCCTTTGCCGGCTGAAGCAAAATAAAAATTAGTTCCACTGAAAGTTGATAAAGTTTAAGTCCATTAACAGCGAGAGTACTTTATATTAGATTTTCAAGTGAATGAGAAATTAATGGAGAAAAGAGCTCTCACAATAGCTTCAAAATGGGCATATTTATAACCCTATCCTGCTTGCCAAAAATAATTACATCCCATTTTTTTCTGCCAACCATTTAAACTCATTTCACAGAAAACAGAAAAAGGGGGTTGGTGCAAATGGGATGTATCCTGCAAGAAAGAAGAACAGTTTTGGAACCCTTGAGCAATCTGCAAGGCGTGTCAATTTTGGAACATTCTGTCTTGAAATGTTCGCTGTTTTTATGTTTATTTGTTTACATATTGTTTATTCTCCAAATCAATTACACAACATTTATTTCCAAATGCAACAATAATAGAAGACTGGCATCACATTTGGAATTGATTCTATGCTGCACAGCCGCCTGCTGAGGATCCTGATCCGGTTCATGAGCTGAGGCTGATCCCAGCGACCCCAGACCTGACCAACTCTGCATTACCCAGGGAGGAGCAGGCCAGTCTGAGCAGACTCAAAGGGGCCGCTTCTACTCGGAGCCACTTTGCATCCACTCCACCCTAAGCTTCTAAGATACTTCGGAGCCCACATGACACTCCTTTACAGGGACTGGGTGGCCTGGCCTGACACTTGAAATATGGGGCTGCTGGCACCTGCTCTGTCCTTCTCAGCCCCAGGCATAGCTGCTGAAAAGGTGACAGAAAGAGTCCATTTTCATGTCATCACTTAGTTCGTATTTGTTTGCAGCTATTTCAGACTTTTACATTTGTATTATGCATTCTGAACAAGTTACTATTTGTTTTCTTAGTTGATGTAGTCAGCTGCACAGAAATGCTTAATGCTTTTCTCAGATGATTCCAACCAAACTGACTTTGATTTCAGACAGATAGCCCATGGCCATGCTGACACATAAAACCAACCACGACACTGGGTTTTTTTTTAGCCTTTTTTTTTTTTTTGTTTTAGGTTTAAGGATACATGTTATAGGGGTACTTTTTTTAGGTTTAGGGGTACACTGTCATATAGCTAATGGCGTGTTGTTGGGGGTTGTCGTGCAGGTTATTTTGTCACCCAGGTGATTAAGCACAGTACCTGACAGGTAGTGTTTTGATCCTAATCCCACCCCACCCTCCACCCTGAAGTAGGCCCCAGTGTCTATTACTCCCTTCCTTGTGTCCATGTGTACTCAACGTTTAGCTCCCATTTATAAGTGAGAACATGTGGTATTTGGTTTTCTGTTCTTGCATTAATTTGCTTAGGATAATGGCCTCCAGCTCCATCCATGTTGCTGCAAAGGACATGAGCTCATTCTTTCTTATGGCTGCATAGTATTCTATGGTTTATATGTACCACATTTTCTTTCTTTTTTCTTTGTTTTTGAGATGGAGTCTCACTCTGTCACCCAGGCCGGAGTGCAGTGGCGTGATCTCGGCTCACTGCAACCTCCACCTCCCAGGTTCAGGCGATTCTCTTGCCTCAGCCTCCCAAGTAGCTGGGACTACAGACAGCTGCCACCATGCCCGGCTAATTTTTGTGTATTTTTAGTAAAGATGGGGTTTCACCATGTTGGCTAGGCTGGTCTTGAACCTCTTACCTCAGATGATCTGCCTGCTTTGGCCTCCCAAAGAGCTGGGATTACAGGTGTGAGCCACCGCACCCAGCTGTACAACATTTTCTTTATCAACACTCCACTGACAATATTGAACAGATCATCAAGGCAGAAAACTAACAAAGATATTTGGGACCTGAACTTGACACTTGACCAAATGGACCTAACAGACATCTACAGAACTCTCCACCCAAAATCAAGAGAATGTACATTCTTCTCATCTGCACATGGCACATACTCTAAAATTGACCACACAATTGGCCGTAAAACAATTCTCAGCAAATGCAAAAAAACTGAAATCACAGCCACCACACTATCAGACCACAGTGCAATAAAAATAGAAATTAACACTAAGAAAATCACTCAAAACCATATGACTACATGGCAACAACCATGACACTGTTACAGCCATCTTACCTGTTCCCTCCTTCAAGACCTCCCTTGCAGCCTGCTCTCAACTCAGCAACCAGAATGGGCCTTTAAAATATTAAGCCCAGGCAATGACACTCTCTGCTTGACACTTCCCAGTGGCTCCCTACAGCACACAGAGTAAAGGGCAGAGGACTTAGACTGACTTAGAAGGCCCTGCAGTTTCCTTCCCTCTCCCTTCCTCTATGATCCCCTCTCTTCCCTCCCCACTGCTCACTTCCCTCTAGCCACAGGGCCTCCTGGTTGCTCTTAGAACTGTCAGTCCCACTCAGGGCCTCTGTACTGACTATTCCCTCTGCCTCAGACATTGCAAGGCAAACTCCTTCACCTCCTCACTCCCTCACTTGGCTCAAGAGTCACACGCTCAATCAGCTCTGCTGTCCCCATCCTATTTACAATGATAGTTTCTGCCCCCATCACTCCCTCAGCCAACTGTACCACATTCTACTTCCTAGAAGACATTACCATTTTTAGTCTATTACTATACACCTTCATTAGGATGTGAGCTCCATTGAGGGCTGAGGTCTTGGTCTGATTTGTTCCTTGATCTATCTCAAATGCTCAGAACAGTGTTAATAGTTGAAAAGCACTCAATAAATATTGGTTGAATGAACAAATAAAGGGCTTATCAAACGCAAAGACAAATTTTTCATTTAAATTCTCTGCCAGAGTTTCTGGTTCCAGAAGGTGAGCAGAGGACAAATCATACTGGAGCTTGCACAGTACGATGAGTTCAGATGACTATTCTGAGTGAGACTGGAAGACACATGAGAATTTTGAACTGGGGAGTGACATGAGGTGACTTACAGGTTTTTAAAAGTTCATCATGGCTTCTGTGTGGTGCACAGGATTCAAAGGCAGGAGTGGCGCCAGGGAGAGTATTTCAGCTGCCTTGGTCCAGCAAGAGATTACAGTGGTTCAGACCAGAGAAGTCGTGCTGGAGGTGATGAGAAGTGGCTGGACCCTGGATATACCACGAAGGCAGGGCTAACAGGTCTTGTTGATGCATTTTGCTGAGAGGGAGAGGAAGAGAGGGAGTGGTGAGAGTCAAGGGTAACTGTTAAAGTTTTGGCCTCAGAAACTGAGTAAATGGCAGTATCCATTACTGGGACAGAACAGAGGGGAGAAGAACAGACTTGGGAGTGGAATCAAGAATTCTGCTTTGGATGTGTTAAAATGGAAATGCCTACCAGACATCCATATGGAGGTGCTGACTGGCCAGTTGGATACATGAGTCTGGAGCTCAAAAAAGAAGCTGAACTAAAGATAGTTTTTAAAGCTACGGGTCTGGTTGAAATCCCATTAGAGAAAGAAGCTGGATAGAGAGGAAGACTTCAGCTTGGTGCTGAAGCACTTCCCCTTTCGGAAGAAAAGCCAGCAAGAGGGGCTAAAGAAGCAGCCAGTGAGGTAGCGAAGGGCTGAGCAGCTCTACCGAACTGGAAGCCACATGGAGCATGTGTTTCAAATGTTGCTGTGGGGTCAGGTGAGAGGAATCTAATCACTGACTGTTGGATTTGGCCATATGAGGGCCTCGGGGCCCCAGGCAGCGCTGCGATACCCCAGTGGGTTGTTGGTGATCCTTCGGGATGGGAAGCAGTGCCCACTGGGGCAAGTAGGGTGGGTACAGGCTGACTGTGGGAGGCCCAGTGCTCAGGGAAACCTGAGCATTCAGCATAGACAGGAACTTGGAGTCAGGATGACAAGGAAAATCTCCCGAATTGGGCACAAGGATCCTTGCGGAGGATGAGGGAAAGGGATTGAGCATGCTGTGTTTCCTAAATGTGGGGCATTAGGGTGCAAGGCGGTGCACCTGAATATGAAAGGAAATAGCCAGCCTATAATTCTGGAAGCCTTGAAGACACCAAGAGAGTTACACTCACAGAGAAGAAAAAGGTTTGCTTTTCTCATGGAAAAGGCTATATGTAACAAGTTTAGGATACCACATGACAATGTCTTAGTTTTAATTAACTTTTATAATTCAGCACATTTTTAAAAGCATATACTTTTATTTCTGATAATACTATGCCAGCTTTTTACACTTGTTTCATATTTTTTCTCAAGAGGAAGTTATAGTAGTGTATCTAAGATATACAGACAAATAATTGGCAATTTTTTTTTTTTTTTGGAGACAGAGTCTTGCTCTGCCACCCAGGCTGCAGTGCAGTGGTGTGATCACCCAGGCTGCAGTGCAGTGGCACGATCGCAGCTCACTGCAACCTCCGTCTACCTGGTTCAAGTGGTTCTCCAGCCTCAGCCTCCTGAGTAGCTGGGACTACAGGTGCATGCCACCATGCCTGACTAATCTTTTGTACATTTTAGTAGAGACAGGGTTTTGCCATGTTGCCCAGGCTGGTCTCAATCTCCTGAGCTCAGGCAATCCACCCTCCTCGGCCTCCCAAAATGCTGGGATTACAGGAGTGAGCCACTGCACCCAGCTGGCAAATATTCTTTTTTATTTTTAAGTTCATTTGCCAAGAACTCAATTGTTTATAGGGTATTTCTCTCTAGCTTTCTGTAACTAAATAAGAACATTAATTTCAAATGTATCTCTCTACTAAAATCATACAGGGTGCTCTATCCTTCCTTTTATACAAAAAAAATGACAATTATCTGATGAAACAGGAAAATTTAAACAGCCATGTTTTAAAAGTTGATCATGTCATGCTTCAGCTAACATAAAAAAAATCTGAAGTCAAAATCAACGTTTAAATAACCTGAACATGCTGATAATTAACATTGCTTTCTATCATAATCATCACTTTAACACTGAAAGATTAAGAACTTGCTAGTGGTTTAAAGTAGATCAGGCATTGGATACAGATCCTTCCCATTGGTGTTTACTATCCAACTGCAAGAGATGTTGGATGAAATATGAACATAGCAAAAAATTTAAAAGGGAGAAATTAGATTTAGAGAAAAAACTAACTTACTTATTGCTATGGACTAAATTGTGCCCTCTCCATTCATATGTTGAAGCCTTAACCACCAATGTGACTATATTTGGAGATAGGGTCTTCAGGCTAACTAAGGTCACAAGGGTAGGGTCCTGACCCACAAGGATTGGTGGCCTTAGAAAAGAAGGAAGAGACAGAGACCTCTCTCTCTCTACCTGCACACACATGGAGAAAAGGCCATGTAAAGACACAGTGGGAAGGCGGCCGTCTGCAAGCCAGGAAGCAAGTCCTCACCAGAACCAGACCATGCTGCCACCTTAATCTTGGACTTCCCAGCCTCCAGAACTGAGAAAAACTAAATTTTTGTGTTTAATCCACCCAGTCAATCCATGATACCCCAAGATGACTAAAATATCTATTAATGAGTTTTTAAAAATTATTTTAGAAGAGAAACAATATGTTGGGTTGTAATGTCAACAAATAAGTAATAATGTGTTTATATATTTCTATGATTTTTCTGAGAAAGAAAAATTTTAAATTGGTAAATTTCTCCCCCTAGGATGCCTGTCTACAGATTACTTCTTCCATAAACTCTGACCTCAACAATTACTCCTAACAGGACTTCGAACCGTCTTGATGCTTGACCAGCCTGGCCAACATGGTGAAACCCCATCTCTACTAAAAATACAAAAATTAGCCAGGCGTGGCGGCTCACGCCTGTAATCTCAGCTACTCAGGAGGCTGAGGCAGGAGAATTGCTTGCGCCAGGGAGACGGAGGTTGCAGCAAGCGGAGATTGTGCCACTGCACTCCAGCCTGGCTGATAGAGTGAGACTCTGTCTGAAAAAAAAAAAAAAAAGAAAGAAAGTGTGGTGACTTGTTTTATACACTTTCACTACTGATAATGACAGTTCACAGGACCAGGCAAAGCAGAGACTCGGCACAGTGCCGCAGCGGACCCTGGCCTGGGCGCCGAGTGGACCTGCCCCTGAGTCAGCTGCCTCCCCTTACCAGCGGTGCGGCCCTAGCGCTCACTGCATTTCCTCCCACCCCTAGTTTCTTCCTCAGCAACACAGGGATAGGAGCTCCCTTGCAGGTGACTGGAGGCAGTGAATGATCCACATATATAAAGCAGCTGCAGGGTACCTTGCACATAACAGGAATTATTTTTAGAATGACTTTGAAGATGTTCAGAATACCCAACCCCAACATATGGAGCTCTGGCATACTGACTGTTTTCAGTTAAAGACCCTTGAAAAACAGCAGAGGCAAGAAGGACATTCTAATTACCCCTTTTCTTCCTGAAAATAGGAGATAAACATTGCCATGTGAAAGATGTCCTCCCTCGCCAGGAGAATGAAACATTCTTCGATGGGGAGGAAGAGCCAAGAGACCTTGTGAAAATGATTCTTACTCCTTCAGCCTCCCCACATAGTGTACCTGTCCCTAGCTGCCTCTCTCTGTCCATCCTAGTACAAAAGCATTTGGGTTTTGCTACTTCTCTGGGTCTTCATTTCCTTATGAGGGCTCCTGAGTCACATAAAACTTACATAAACTGTGTGCTTTTTCCTATTAATCTGTCTTTTGTCAATTTAATTCACAGGCCCAGCTGAAAACCCTAGGAGATTAGAGGTGAAATTCTGTCTCCCCTATAATTGAATGTATTATAACACAAAAATATACTCAGAGAGAAGTCATTAATTTGAGTATAGTGATAATGATAGCTATCAGAGTAATCCCTTTTAAAATAGTTTCAATTCCTGTAATACCAAGGCCCACTCACATGTTGTAGTGTTGTTACCACTGTCGCAGTAATTAGTTTCCATGACACAAAATCACCTCACTTGCTTTCCCACAGAGGCAGCAACATGCTAAAAGAGCAGGCTCTAGACCAGGTCTCCCAGGGTCCAAGTCGAGTGTGTGTTGATGACCTTCCCTGAACCCTGGCTTTCTTCTCTATAGAAAGCTCTCAGTGGGCCAAGCACAGTGGCTCACGTGTGTAATTCCAGCACTTTGGGAGGACAAGGCTGGCGGATCACTTGAGGTCAGGAGTTCGAGACCAGCATGGCCAGCACGGCCAACATGGCAAAACCCGTCTCTACTAAAAATACAAAAAATTAGCCAGGCGTGGTGGTGGGCATCTGTAATCTCAGCTACTTGGGAGGCTGATGCAGGAGAATTACTTCAACCTGGCAGGCAGAGGTTGCAGTGAGCTGAGATCATGCCACTGCACTCCAGCCTGGGAGATAGAGTAAGACTTTGTCTCAAAAAAAAAAAAAAAAAAAAAAAAAAAAAGTGCTCAGTGGTAATGCCTATCCCATAGGACGATTGTGAGATTTTGAACAATCATATATCACGCCTGTGCATGAAGCCTGGCACGCATGGCCCTCAGGAAATGTGCACACCGACCTGGGCATAGGGCTGAGACTGTCAGAGGGAAACACGGGGCCTGGGAGTAGACCCCGCATGCTCCGAGGGTCTGCTTCCATGTGATGTGGACTGAAGGTCCCTCTCCTGACTCTTCCATGAGATGAACCAGACAAACATCTTATGAGTGTCACCAGCAGCAATCAAGACAGGAAGAAAGGGGCATCACATCCTGTCATGAACTAGAAAGGGGGGGCAGGACAGAAATAAGTGGAGAAAAGGAGATCCTGAAGGCTCCATGTCCTCCCCAGCCCTCACCTATGTGAACACAGGTGAGCAGACAGAACCTGAGAATTCGCACTAATACCTTCAAGTCTGGGGCGATGGGGTCTGAGCTGGGCGCAGGTAGTTCTAGGGCAATTTTTTAAAATCTCTTTAAAACAGAAGCTCCTACGCAGCAACTCAGGAGCTCAACCAAGAAAGAAAGGGCCGCTCATTGGAGCGGAACTGCCCCGGCTCGGTCAAGGGGACATCTCCCAGGGATGTCCTCAGAGGGAAGAGCAAGAACCCAAGAGCACATCCTAGCAAGGATGTGCTCAGCCCCTGGGGGATCTCCCCACCCTGTCCTAAGTTAGACAGTCAAGGCCAAAGGCAACATCCATGTCTGAAATGGAACCTCTGACAGGAGAAGAGAAACTGGCCCTGGTGGGTTTGAAGGCTGTCGGGACAGGGAAGAATTGTCTGGGCCAAGCCCAGGAGCACAAGGAGAGTGGGTACATCAAGGTGCATGGAAGCACACCACAGCATATTCGACAAACAGAAGGTCAGCAGAAACAGAGCTTGAAAACAGGGAAAGAAACATCAACCGGATGCCGAAACTCCCCACAAGAACTTCATGGAACCTAATACACACATAAACTCCACAAAGGAAGGACTCAAAGTGAGAAAAACAAGACTACGATGAAAAGAAAGCTAGAGACAGAACTAAGGAAACCAATTACAATGTGAGAATTAAAACCCCATCACTGCAAATCTAGTAAATAATTTAGAAACAGCAAGGAACAGAGTAGACATGAGTGAAAATTCAAGGTAATGGCATGGGGGAAGGTGTGAGATCTCCACAGTAATTTTGTGGAAGAAGGAAGAGATAAATTACAATGAAGAGGATCTGTAAGGAGATTGGGAATTTTTTTTTTTTAACTCTAGAAACAAATGTGCTTTGTGATAAGAGACTTGTAATCTAAAATTTAGTATTGTCTCTTCAGTTTCAATTCTCCTGTTAATTTCAAACAAAAACAATTTTTTAAAACATACACATTATTCTTCCATAGCTTGTGTCTTGTATCATTATATGGTCAATAGATTTCTGAATTTATGACCACATAATAGTCTGATCGTTTCTGGATGGTATACTTCTGGGTAATTCATTGCCTTTGCTGTTGTACTTTTCTGTATTTGCTTAAATAATTTATGAGAAACATGCATTGTTTTTTATTTTTAAAAGTATAATCTTGGCCAGATATGGTGGCTCACGCGTGTAATCCCAACACTTTGGGAGGGCGAGGTGGGCAGATCACTTGAGATCAGGAGTTCCAGCCCAGCCTGGCCAACATGGCGAAACCCTGTCTCTACTAAAAATACAAAAATTAGCAGGGTGTGGTGGTGCACATTTGTAATCCCAGCTACTCAGGAGGCTGAGGCAGGAGAGTTGCTACAACCTGGGAGGTAGAGGTTGCAGTGAGCTGAGATCGTGCCACTGCACTCCAGCCTGGGTTACCAAGTGAGACTCCATCTCAAAAAAAAAAAAAAAAAAAAAGTATGATCTTTAAAGGGAAGAAAATCCACTCAATATTCTTTCAATAAGTAGATATTAAACACTATTTTAGGCACTGGTGTTATGAGCTAGGCCAAGACCTTGCCCAGCTTCCAGATAAAGTCATGGAGGCTATAGATTCAGGAAGACAAACATTAATCCAAATACAGTTCATTCCAGAAATGCAAGAGTGATTCAACATTAGCATATAATCCATCCTGTTAACAGAGCTAAAGAGAAAAATTACATGATCATCTCTACAGATGCACCAAAGGTATGTGAAAAAATCAGCATTCATTCCTATGAGAAACACTCAATAAAACAGAAACTGAGGGATAGGATAAAGTCATGCCTAACAAGATAGAAAATACATATTTATGCAACACATACCTAACCTCAAAAGCCAGCATCTTAATTAACAAAGAAAAACTAACTTTTCCTGCTACAGTCTGGAACAAGACAAGCACTCACTCTTTAACAGTGAGTCTGAAGTATTAGCCCACATACTTAGACAAGAGAAATCAACTGTAGAAATAACATTCGTGAAAGAAGAAGTTAAAATTATCTTTATTTGCAGAGCATATGTTTATGTACTCACATGTGGAAAAACAAAAGAATCCCCACAAAACAAGCACGAAAAAAAAGAAAGAAAATCTAATAAGAAAGCTGGTTGTACAATAAATATAGGCATACCTTGTTTTATTGTTCTTCACTTTATCATGCTTCACAGATGTTGAGTTTTCTTACGGATTGAAGGTTTGTGGCAGCCCTACACTGAGCAAGTCTATGAGCAACATTTTTCCAACATCATGTGCTTACTTTGTCTCTAAGTCATATTTTGGTAATTCTCAGTACATTTCAAACTTTTTCATTATTACTATATCTGATAATAGTGGCCTGTGATCAGTGACCCTTGAGGATACTATTATAATTGTTTTGGGGCTCCATGAACTGTGCCCATATAAGACAGTGAACTTAACTGAGAAATGCATGTGTTCTGATTGCTTCCTAGACTGGCCGTCCCCCTGCCTGTCTGTTCCCTGAGACACAACAATATTGAAATTAGGCCAATTAATAACTCTACAGTGGTCTCTAAGTGTTCAAGTGAAAGGAAGGGTCACACATTTCTCATTTTAAATCCAAAGCTAGAAGTGATTAAGCTTAGTGAGGAAGGCATGTTAAAAGACAAGACCAGCCAAAAGCTAGGCCTCTTGCACCAGTTAGCAAGTTGTGAATGCAGAGGAAAATTTCTTGAAGGAAATTAAAAGTGCTACTCCAGTGAACACACGAATGATCAAGAAAACAGCCTTATCGCTGATTTGGAGAAACTATGAGTGGTCTAATAGAAGATCAAACCAGACACAACATTCTCTTAAGCCAAAATCTGATCCACAGCAAGGCCCGAACTCTCTTCAGTTCAATTCCATGAGGATGAGAGAGGTGAGGAAGCTGCAGACGAGAATTTGAAGCTAACAGAGGTTGGTTCCTGAAGTTTAAGAAGCTGAGGCAGCAAATGCTGATAACCTGCAAGTTGTCCAGAAGATCCAGCTAAGATAACTGATGAAGGTGGATACATGAAACAACAGATTTTCAGTGTAGACAAAACAGCCTTATATTGGAAGAAGATGCCATCTAGGACTTTCATAGCTAAAGAGGAAAAGATGATGCCTGGCTTCAAAGCTTCAAAGGACAGACTGACTCTCTTGCTAGGAGCTAATGCAGCTGGTGACTTAAAGTTGAAGCCAATACTCAACCATTCTGAAAGTCTTAGGGCCCTTAAGAATTATGCTAAATCTGTTCCACCTGTGCACTAGAAATAGCCCAACAAAGCCTGGATGACAACATAACTGTTTAAAGCATGGTTTACTCAATATTTCAAGCCCGCTATTGAGACCTAATGCTCAGAAAAAAAATATGCCTTTCAAAATATTACTGTTTTTATTGACAATCTACCTAAGAGCCCTGATGGAGATGTACAGGAAGGTTAATGTCATTTTTCTGCCAGCCAATACATCTACTCCACAGCCCATGGGTCAGGGAGTAACTCACTTTCAAGTCTTATTATTTAAGAAATGCATTTTACAAAGCTAGAGATGCCAAACATAGTGATCCTGTAATAAATCTGGGTGGAGTAAATTGACAACCTTCTGGAAAGAATTCACCATTCTAGGTGCCATGAAGAACATTTGTGATTCATGGGAGGAGGTCAAAATAGCTACATTAACAGGAGTTTGGAAGAAGTGGATTCCAATCCTCACAGGTGACCTTGAGGTTTTCAAAATTTCTGTGGAGGAAGTAATCACAGATGTGGTAGGAGTAGCAGGAGAATTAGAATTAGAAGTGGAGCCTAAAGATGTGGCTAAATTGTTGCAATCTCATGATAAAACTTTAATGGACAAGCAGCTGCTTCTTAAGGATGAGCAAGGAAAGCTGTTTCTTGAGATGGAATCAATCTACTCTTGGTGAAGATACTGCAGACATTATTGAAATGACAACAAAGGGTTTAGAATATGATATAAACTTAGTTGATAAAGCAGCAGCAGGGTTAGAGGACTGACTCAAATTTTGAAAAAAGCTCTACTGTGGGTAAAATGCTATCAAACAGCATTGCATGCTATGGAGAAATCTTTTGTAAAAGGAAGAGCCAATCAACGCAGCAAACTTCATCATTGTCTTATTTTCAGAAATTGCCACAGCCACCCCAACCTTCAGCAACCACCACCAATCAGTCAGCAGCCATCAGCATCTAGGCAAGACCCTCCACCAGCAAACAGATGACAACTTGCTGAAGGCTCAGATGACTGTTAGCATTTTTCAGCAATAAAGTATTTTTAATCAAGGTATATATATAATTTTTTAGACATATGCTGTGGCACACTTAATAGGCAACAGTATAATGTAATCATAGTTTTATATGCGCTGGGAAAGTAAAAAATTAGTGACTTGCTTTATTGTGATGTTCACTTTATTGCACTGGTCTGGAACTAAACCTGCAATATCTCTGAGGTATGTCTGTATACAAAAATCAATAATGTTTATCCATAACATAGATAACCAGTTAGAAAATGTAATAGAAGGCCAAGTGCAGTGGCTCATGTCTGTAATCCCAGCACTTTGGGAGGCCGAGGTGGGTGATGGCTTGAGCTCAGGAGTTTGAGATGATCCTGGGCAACATGGTGAAACCCCTTCTCTACCAAAAATACAAAAATTAGCCAGGTGTGGTGGTGCACACCTGTAGTCCCAACTACTTGGGAGGCTGAGGCAGGAGAATTGTTTGAGCCTGGCAGGCGGAGGTTGCAGTGAGCCGAGATCGTGCCACTGCACTCCAGCCTGGTGACAGAGCGAGACTCTGTCTCAAAAAAGAAAGAAAATGGTGACATGCTTGTGAAAGTAAAGAGTATTTTGAATAAATGGAAAGAAATATATTCTTGGATAAGAAGATACAACAGCAAAGAGATGTTAATTCTCCTAAAGTTAATCTATAAATTTAATGCCATATTGATTAAAAAAAATCGTCGTCTCCTAGAAGCTAGGCAAACTGATTATACAGTTCTTGGAAGAACAACTAAGCAAGAATCACAAAGGAAACTCCATAAAAGATCAATAAGGAAGGCTAGCCCTTCCAGATATTAAAATGTATTTAAAGCCCCCCTGTTGGCCGATGAATTGACAGACCAATAAAATAAAACGGAAATATCCAGAAACAAACACATTTGTCTGTGGTAATTTAGTATATGACAAAGGGGTCATTTAAAATAATTAAGGGAAACATACACTTTTAATAAGTAGTACTGATAAAACCAGATGGGATGGCCATATGGAAAAAGAAAAATACACAGCTGTTTCTCACCAGTTATATCAGAACTGATTCCAAATAGATTAGAAACTTAAATGGAGACAGAGAGACCCCACTTAAGTATTAGAAGAAAACATGGAATTCCTCTCTAACCGGAAAGTTGAGAAATATTTCCTATAACTCACAGTCTAAAGTAATAAGGGAAAGACTGATGAACTTAACTACATAAAATACAAATCTTTACATATGAATACTACCAGAAGCAAATAAAAAAGACAAATGAAAGACAAATGATAAACCGTATTATGCAGTAAACAGGAATAAGAAATGTCTTTATACACCGCTACGGACTGGCCCCACGCGATATCACTAAGTTATAAAACCAAAGGCTGGAACAATCTGCAGGGTAGGCACATGTACATGCAGTATGTGCACAGCACATGTGCTTGCTTATAATTTAGAAATGAAAGGACAAAGCGAAAATCTAAGAGTAGTTACTATAGGGGCAGGGGGTGGGGAGGCAAGGAATACAAACAGTATAGAGATGATAACTAGAATTTTCAGGGGAAAACACTTCACTGCGTAGATTTGACTTTGTAACAGTAAATGTCTTATATAATTATGAAACAAAATTAAATCAAAAATTAATTAAAATCCCTAAAATCAAAAGCAAAATGAAATAAGTGAACCAGTATAATGGGTAGGTGCCTTAACCACAGAGAGTGGTTTAAACTGACTGTAACATATCACCATTTAATTGTATATCTCAAGTGGTTTATTTCCTGAAGGATAATCAAGAGACATGGGAGCTCTGGTGGCCTCTGCTCATTGGGGCCAGCAAGGGTAAATAAAGAAGAGAGACAGAGAGACTTAAGAGACATAACAACCCAATGCAAAAAGAGAGAAACAGACAGACACACAGAAATTTGAACATGAGATATTTGATGATAAACCAAATTATTGGTATCTATTAGTTGTGATCATGGCATTGTGACTGTATCATTTTAAAAATAAAAAATAAGGGCCACCTTCTCTTTTAGAGGGACGCATGTATGTATTTTGACATAAAATGTGATGTCTCAGGCTTGCTTTCTTCATCCAAGGGAGAAGTGGTAGCGCTACTGATGACGCAAGAATGTCCAGGAGTGGCTGGCAGCTATAGCCGAGTGATGGATGCATAGGGTTCAATATGTCATTCTCTTTACTTGTGTATATAGTTGAGATATCCACAATGTAAATGTCAAAAAATATGAAAATATGGGTTCAGATAATAACTCTGCTACTTAGTCACACAGCCAGTTTGTAAAAATTTCCTATGTTTTGGGAACCTCAATTCCTTCTTTTTAAAAAGAAGACACATAAACCTAAGTTACAAGACAAATTAGTATATGATAAAGAGGTCACTTAAAATCATTGGGGGAAACAAATATTACAAATTTGTCTTATTACATATTACAAAGCCTGTCATATAGCAGAACTAAACAAAGGCCAGTTATTTTTTATTTTGGTACAAATTTAACTATGCCAAATTACTAAAAATATTTTACTAAACATCACATCAAAGTAAGATTTCACATGGAGCTTTAAAGAGGAAATAACAAATGAAGACTTTTGGTTTTATAATTACACAAAATAGCAATACTAGAATATAACTAAATTTATGCCCAAATGTATTCCTCAATTATTGCCCAATTCAAATACCAGATACAATGATGTTAATCTAAGTAACACCCATAAAACTACATATAGCTATTACCATAAATAACATTTAATTTGTGAGACCACAGTTGCTAAGCCTGCTGTACCTAAAACTTTGCTGACATATTCTGCCTACTGTTTCATAAAAAGCACACAGTAATCATATTAGGTCAATTAGAAAGCCACAGGCAAAACATTGTTCCCTTTCAAATGTCCTGGTAAACAGAATAATTTTAAAATGAAGAAATATTTGAATCAAAATAGTCAGGAACAGACCTCAAAGCATTAAAGAACTAGATCTTTATACTCTCGAGAGTTGCATTCAAAGACTCAATCAAATTCAAGTTCATCACATATGCAAAATGGAACACGAATCTCCCATTAAAATTATCATAACTGCTGGCTTATTAAAATGCTTGAGTGCATTAGACATAGCATAGAAAAATTCAATATAATATCACTCCAATAATGTTTCTTTTTTATTTATTTATTTATTTATTTGTTTATTTTTTATTATTATACTTTAGGTTTTAGGGCACATGTGCACAATGTGCAGGTTTGTTACATATGTATCCATCTGCTATGCTGTTTTGCTGCACCCCTTAACTCGTCATTTAGCATTAGGTATATCTCCTAATGCTGTCCCTCCCCCCTTCCCCCACCCCACAACAGTCCCCGGAGTGTGATGTTCCCCTTCCAATAATGTTTCTATATTAATCTAGAAAACATGGGGAATGGCCCTAAAGCAAAAAGTGCTGCTACAGGCTCATGCAGAATTGAACTTACGGCTGTTGAGGCCAACCCACCTCAAAGAGGCAAAAAGTGTCATGGCAGCAAGGTCCAGAGGCCTTCATCCGACCCGGGTGGGATGAAGAGAAGAATTCTCAGCACTGACCCACAGAAGGAGGCGGGAGGCTGTGGTGAGATGAACAGACTAGTGCCTACTCTGGCTAGCTCTCAAGGTGAGATGAGGGTGTGGCTTTTGCACGATAGCAATATTGATGATTTTGAAACTCATGACAGTGTTTCTGAATGTCCACCCAAACTTGGCTCTCACAGGCAACAAAACACTCCTGATTAGAGGTGTAAATTTTCCGTGTTTCCAGAGAGCTCTTCATATGTTGATGGAAAATTCCCAGCAACAAACTTGCAGGAGTAATTGCAGGCAGGCCGTGTTTTATTGCACTTCGTTGCATTGCACTGCACAGATACTGCGCTGTTTATAAATTGAAGGTTTGTGGCAACCCTGCAAGGAGCAAGTCTATCAGCATCATTTTTCTCACAGCATGTGCTCACTTCATGTCTCTCTGTTGGTATATTTTAGCAATGAAGTATTTTTAAATTAAGGTATGTACACTTTTTCTTGTTTTGTTTTGAGACGGAGTCTTGCTGTGTTGCCCAGGCCGGAGTGCAGTGGCGCGATCTCAGCTCACTGCAAGCTCTGCCTCCCGGGTTCATGCCATTATCCTGCCTCAGCCTCCCAAGTAGCTGGGACTACAGGCGCCCGCCACCACACCCGGCTAATTTTTTGTATTTTTAGTAGAGATGGGGTTTCACTGTTAGCCAGGATGGTCTCGATATCCTGACCTCGTGATCCGCCCACCTCGGCCTCCCAAAGTGCTGAGATTACAGGCGTGAGCCACTGCGCCTGGCCAAATTAAGGTATGTACACTTTTTAAAGATACAGTGCTACTGCACACCTACTAGACTACAGCTTAGTGTAATCGTAACTTTGATATGCACTGGGAAACCAAAGGATGTGTGTGACTTGCTTTATTGTGATACCCGTCTTATTGCAATAGTCTGCAACAGAACCCACAAGCTCTCCAAGGTAGGCCTATACATTTTCCTATTGGTTGGCTTAGTGCAAAAGATGAACCCAAACTGGCAAAGATTAGGTAGAAACCAGTTTCTTCAAACTGAACGCTCCCTTTCTCCAGGAACATCTACCATCACAAAGCCATTTCCTCTACAAAACTGTTACCAAACAGAAGCCAATTTGTTTACAGTCATATGTAAAATTAAAAGCACCGATTAACTGTGTACCACCTAAAGTACCTACTCTATTCAAAACAAAGCTATGAAAATCAAGAACATCTCATTTTGACATCTGCACTGCATACTCAAATCAAGGCACAGCCCTGAGAGGAAGTGCCAGGGAGACCCTTATGACCGCCATGGGTACTGAAGACACGAGAAATAGTTAATGGCAGGCCGCTTCTTGCTTCACTTCAGATGAATAGAAATCTGAAGGCTTCCATGTTCTATAAACTCTTGGGTTTTCACATTAGAGACCAGTGGAGAGAAAGAGAAAGTGCAAGCCAGACCCCTGCTTTAAAGCACTGACCATTCTTTTGGAACAAGAAGCTCAGACAGCCCCAGTTTCCTCTGAAGTAGTGCAAGTCAATGCAGGCTGAGTGAACAGAGGTCCTGGGTTGTTCAAGTGCCGTCTAATTCCCTATTGAAACTCATTGCTGCCATCAATCCAACGGCAGAGCATCTGTGCCCCTGGACTAGGAATGCGGAGATGCCCAGATTTCTGACACACAAGCCACTGGGTGAGAAATTCATCTGGAATAACAAATTTATCTTTAAAAAGCCAAACAAGGACATCCAGTTTCAGTTCCAACACGTAAAAAGCTTGGAGTTGTCATTCCCATCCTTATGACAAGAAAAAAGCTGAACAAACAGACACTCAGCAACCTTTCTTGGACCCCTCAGAGAACTGAGGTTGCAGAACAAACTGCCACTGGGAAATCTGAAGAGATGGGAAAGCAGAGGGTCCCAGCTGAGATCTGCCCACCTAGAGATGCTGCTGGGCCAGCCCCCGGTTGGAGCCTCCAAACGTTAATTCTGACAAATTGCTGGAGGCTGAGGGTAGACCAGCCTCAGAGTGAGACTGCTGGGGCTGCAGTTTTAGGGGGACCCCCTACACTTTTGTGTGTTTTGCCTCTAAGAACATCACCAGATTCTCAGGGTTAAGAGCCCTGATGGCCGTAGCAGGGGAGGGAAAGGCTAGTCCTAGTGACAAATGAACAGAACCTTCTCCATAACAAAGGCCTGCTCTCCAACACAGTATTCCATCTGGCGGAAGGCATTTTCCTGACCCCATGCCCCTGCAGCCTTCCTGTCCCACCTAAGGCAGGAATAAAAGGCTAGAAACGCTTGTTAAGGTGATGGCCCAGAGATACAGGCCCACTGAAAGACTGCAATTTCATCATCAGAGTAAAACACACCACACACATACCTTCCCACCACAGCAACAGGGCTGCAGTATAACTACCACAAATTACAGTTGGAGGAGCTGCTAGACACAAGAAAGCGTTCTTAGGGAAATCCAAAGACAAGGAAAGGACAAAAACAAGAGAAATAGGTGAATTTGAACCCTCTGGCACCTACCGCTACAGCAAATACTAAGAGCCTAATACCAGCCATATTAATATAAAACCTCACAGGTAAGGCCTATTTCCTTTAATTCTTATTATCTGATACACTATATTTGGTTTTCAGCAAAACATTAGAAGGCATGGTAAAAGGCAAGGAAAAAAAGTCTGAGGAGACAGAGCAAGCAACAGAACCAGACTGAGATACAGCAGAGAATTTGGAATGACTAAATGGGGTATTTAAAACCACTGTGATGAATATGCTAAGGGCTGCAATGGGAAAAATGGACAAATATGCAAGAACAGATGGGTGGTGTAAGCAGAGATGGAACGTCTGAGAAAAAAATCAAAGGAAATGCTAGAAATCAAAAACACTGTAACAGAAATGAAAATTGCCTTTGATGGGCTCATAAGTAGACCAGACACAGCTGAGGAAAGAAACAGTGAGCTTGAAGACAGGTCAACACAAATGTCCCAAACTAAAGTGCAAGAAAGAATGAGAAAAAATAAAAATAAAATAACCACCATAAAACACTCAACGACAGTTGTATAATTTCAGAAAGTGTAATATAACAGGAATATTAAAAGGCAAAAAGAGAATGGAATAGATGACACATCTAAAGTAATATAAGTAAACTGATAAACTTTCCAAATGTAATTTAATAATGATAAATTAAATTTATTTCATTTAATAAAATAAGCTGATAGCTTTCCGAACAGACCCCAAACCAGAGATCAAAGAAGCTCGGAGAACCCAAACAGGATAACTACCAAAAACTCTAGACTGAGGCATCTCATTCAAAGTGCAGAAAGCCAAAGTCCAAGAGAAGATCTAGAAAGAAACCAGAGAAAAAAATAACACCTTACCATAGATGAACAAATATAAGAATTACAGTAGATTTATCATCAAAAGGCAAGCATGAAGAGAGTGGAGTATTTAAAGTGATGAAAGGAGAAATCCCACCAACCTAGACATCTATATCCAGCAAAATTATCCCATAAAAGTGAAAAAGAGGCTGGGTGTGGTGGCTCATGCCTGTAATCCCAGCACTTCGGGAGGCTCAGGCGGATGGATCACGAGGTCAGCAGTTCGAGACCAGCCTGGCCAAGATGGTGGAATCCCATCTCTACTAAACAAACAAACAAAAAAATTAGCTGGGCGTGGTGGCGGGCGCCTATAATCCCAGCTACTTAGGAGGCTGAGGCAGGAGAATCGCTTGAACCCGGGAGGCGGAGGTTGCAGTGAGCCGAGATGATGCCACTGCACTCCAGCCTGGGTGACAACAGTGAGACTCTGTCTCACAAAAAAAAAAAAAAAAAAAAAAAAAAAAGTGAAAAAGAAATAAAGACTTTTTTGGAGAAAGGAAAATGGAGGAAATGTGTCACCAGCAATGTGACCTGCAAAAAATGTTAAAAGTAGTTCTTTGCAATGAGAACATATGGACACAGGGAGGGGAACAACACACGCTGGGGCCTGTTTGGGGGAGTGGGCGGGGAGGGAGAGCATTAGGAAACATCACTAATGAATGCTGCGCTTAATACCTAGGTGATGGATTGATAGGTGCAGCAAACCACTATGGCACACATTTACCCATATAACCAACCTGCACATCCTGCACATGTACCCCAGAACTAAAAATTAAAATTTAAATTAAAAAAAAAGGAGTTCTTTGAAGAAAGCAAAATGAAATAGGTCAGAAACTCAGATCTACATAAGCAAAGAAAAGAGATTTGAAGAAGGAATAAATGAAGGTAAAATAAAGTCTTATTTTTCTTAATTTTTTAAAAATTCAAATATAAACATTTTATTTTTTAATTGACAAAATTATATATAAGTATTATGTACATCATGTTGTTTTGAAATATGTATACATTATTGAGTGGTTAAACTGAGCTAATTAACACATGTACTGCCTCACATACTTATTTTTTGTGTTAAGAACACTTAAAATATATTCTATTAGCAATTTTTCGAGAATACACTACATTGTTATTACCTATAGTCACCACATTGTACAGTAGATCTCTTGAACCTATCCCTCTTATCTAAGATAAATTTTTTATCCCCGACCAACATCTCCTCAACACCTCATATATTTTCTTATTCTTAATTGATCTAAAAGATAACTGTTTGCTTAAAGTAATACGAAAGAAAAATAAATCCCAGGACCCTAATTCACTACGGCAAAGGGAAAAATTAAGCTGGAAGCTGAGTCACACAAGAAGCTGGCTTTCCTTTTGTTGCCCAGCAGACAGCTAAAGATAAAAGGCCAGACAGAGGCCAGCTGTCTCCACAAGTGCTGCTCTGTGTTTACTTTATCTTGTGTAAAGTGTTGACTTGCTGGGCACTAGATGAATATATAATCGACCATTCCTATGTCCCCTCCTTTTCACGTGCAACACGTTGAATCAGTGATGTGACCACACCCACCCTCCTTCCCTTCCTGCCTGCTTTTCTCCTTTAACTACTGAAGCCCTCAAAATCCTCTTGGGAAAAAGTACAGATCACAGCTTGTTCCTGTGGTTTTGTGTTCCTTTTTCCCAGATGCGTCCTTAACCTTGGTTAAATAAACCTCTAAATTGCTTGAGACCTGTCTCAGATACCTTTTGGTTTACAGTAATAATAGTCATGTTGATTTCCTGCACCCATTAACTCGTTATTTAGCATTAGGTGTATCTCCTAATGCTGTCCCTCCCCCCCCCCCACCCCACAACAGTCCCCGAGTGTGATTTCCCTTCCTGTGTCCATGAGTTCTCATTGTTCAATTCCACCTATGAGAGAACATGCGTGTTTGGTTTTTTGTCCTTGCGATAGTTTACTGAGAATGATGTTTTCCAGTTTCATCCATGTCCTACAAAGGACACGAACTCATCATTTTTTATGGCTGCATAGTATTCCATGGGGTAGACCTTAGTCCACAGCTGTGGTTGAAGAGAAAAAGTCCCGGTTTTCTGAAAGCAATGGATAAGAGCTTGCAGAAAAGAAGAGAAGACTCTATTTTGTATCACTGCAAGGAACTATGATTATACAAACCACTTTTAAACTTTCCAAAGATCAGAAGAATCAAAGAACCTCAAATTGATCTTTCCTTAGATGTTTTTAAATCAACTACGAAAAAAGGATTGCTTTTCCTTCTAGCAATCAGTTCCAGAAATTTAAAGTCTACAATACTAAAGCAATAAAGGTCCTAAAGTGTGGTGAGAAAACATAGGGATAATGAACTAATACCTATTCAGTAGGTATTAGTTAATGTGTGGCTTGAACAGGGTTAGTAGTTAAGAAGCAGAGAAAATGGTAAAAAAAAAAAAATATATATATATATATATATATATATATATATATATATATTCTAATACAGTTTTCTAATACAGTTTGAGAGCTACTGCTTCTGGGAAAGGGGTCCTGTCACTAAAATCTACCAATTGGAAGTGGGAGAGATGGAACTGGGGGGACTTGTTAGATGCAATGCAATGTCCACAAATCACAAATATATCTAAAATAGACAAAAAAAAAAAATAATAGTCAAAATCTATTGAGTGATTATAGCATATAGATAAATGCAATGAATGATAGCAATGTCATAAGAAATGGAAGAAGGAAACAGAGAATACTCATTTATAAGGTACCTGTGATACTGTGAAATATTTGGTCTTGACCTCTTTTTTTGGCAAACAATTCCTAAAATCCTTGGAATCCCCAAAGTCCTTTTGCTAATGATGCTAATGTTGACTGACAGCTTCAGGATGGGGCTGCTCACCGGAAAGACAGAGGCAGGATTAGAGGGTTGGGACTTTCAGCCCAATCCCTTAACCCCAGGGAGGGGAGAGGGCCTGAAGGCTAAGTTGATCACCAGTAGCCAGTGGTTTAATCAATCATGCCTACACAATGAAGCCTCAATAAAAACCCAAGAGGACTGGGTTCAGAGAGCTTCCTGATAACTGAACACGCAGAGGTTCCTGGAGGGTGGCATCCCGAAGGGGGCATGGAACCCAAGTACACCTTCCTCCTATCTTACCCTACTATCTTACCCTCCTCATCGGTGTCCTTTCTAATATCCTTTATAACAAACCAGTAAATGTTAAGTGTTTCCCTGAGTTCCGTGAGCTGCTCCAGCAAATTAATCAAACCCAAAGAGAAAGCTGTGGGAACCCCAAATGAAAGCTGATTGGTCAGAAGTCCTAGAGGCCTGGACTTAGGACTAGTGTTGGGAGAGGGGGCAGCCACGGGTTCCAGGCCCTGCACTAGTGAGGTCTGAGGTTATTTCCAGGTAGATGATGTTAAAATTAGAGAATAAGCACCTGGTGGCCACTCCTTGCTGTGTGGGGAAAACCCCCACAATTTAGGTCACAGAAGGTTCTGTGTTGATTATTGTTGTGGTGAGAGAGCAGAGGAAAAACACAGTTTGAGAATTTTTTCCCCAAACAGTACCTATTCTAGATATGAACAAGTATTATGTTGTTTGAGAGTGAATATAGAGTAGTTGAAAATGTAGAGTGAAAACTCTAGGGCAACCACTAAAATAATTTGTAAAAGAAGTGTAATTGACATGCTAAAAGAGGAGATAAAATGGATTCTTTAAAAATGCTCTATTCAAACCAGAAAAGGCAGGGAAAAAAAGGGAAAGAAGTGAACAACAACAAAAATGTTACAAACATAATAGAATTTTTTTTTTTTAATACAGGGTCTCACACTGTGGCCCAGGCTAGAGGGCAGTGGCACGATCATGGTTCACTGCAGCCCCAACCTTCCTGAGCTCAAGTGGCCTTCCCATCTTAGCCTCCTGAGTAGCTGAGACTACAGGCACACATCTAGCTATTTTTTTTATTTTTATTATTATTATTTTTTAGAGCCTGGTCTTGAACTCTTGGGATCAAGTGATTGGCCTACCTTGGCCTCCCAAAGTGCTAGGATTACAGGCATGAGCCACTGTGCTCAGCCATGTAGATATTTTTAACTACATCAATCCAACTATGCAATAATCACTTTAAAGTAAATAACCTAAATATCCCAATTAAAAGACAGAAACTATCAGAGTAGATAAAATAAAAAGCCAACTATACGTAGTCTATGAAAAATCCACTTTATATATAAAGACTCAGATTAGAAGTGAAAGGATGAAGAAAGTTATAGCGTGCTATGCGAATCAAAAGGAAGTTGGCGTACCAATATTAGTTTCAGAGAAAGCAGACTTTAGGACAAGGGAAATTATCAGAGATCAATAGGAGCATCACATAGTGATATAAAGGTCAGTTTCCAAGAAGACACAACAATCCTTAACATGTATGCACCTAAAAACAGAGCATCAAAATACATGAGGCAAAAACTGATAGAACTGAAAGGAAAAATGACACATGTACTATTATAGTTGAAGACTGCAACATTTTCTTCTTAGTAATTGATACATCATCAACATCTACAGACTACATCCAACAACAGCAGAATACACATTCTTCTCAAGCTCACAGGAAACATTCACCAAGATTGACCACATTCTTGGCCAGAGAACACACCCAGACAAATTTAAAAGAATTGAAACCATATGAAGTATGTTCTTAGACAACAGTAGAATTAAACTAGAAATCACTAACAGGAAAAGATGGAAATTCCCAATTATTTGTGATTTTAAAACACATTTCTAAATAGCATATGGTTTAAAGAAATCTCAAGTGAAATGAAAATATACTTTGAACTAAATGAAAATGAAAATACAACTTATCACTGGTGTGTATAGCAAAAGCCATACTCGAGGAGAATTTGCAGCACTAAATGCCTATAACAGAAAAGAAAAAAGGTTTATAACCAATAATATAAGTGTGTACCTTAGGAAACTAGAGAGAGAAGAGCAATCCAAGCATAAAGCAAACAGAAGAAAGAAAATACTAAAAATTAAGGCAGAAATCTGAATAGAAAATTGAAAAATAATAGAGAAAATTAGACTCAGAAAAAAATTATTAATATCAGAAATAAATTAAGGGATTACCAATATTAATCCATGGACATTAAAATAACAAAGGAATACTATGAACTCTATACCTGTAAACTTGACAAATTAGAAAAAGGACTAATTCCTTGAAAGATACAAATGACCAAAACTCATACAAGGAGAACTAGATCGTCTGAACAGGTCTAAAGCTACTAAAGAAACTGAATCAATAATTAATGATATTCCAAAAAAGAAAGCACCAGGCCCAGGTGATTTCACTGACGAATCCTACTAAACACTGAGGGAAAAAATAGTATCAATTTTCTGCAATTTCTTCTACAAAACAGAAGCAGAGGGAACACTTCCTAATTTATTCTATGAGGCCGGCATTATCCTAATGCCAAAACCAGATACACAGAGCATAAAAAAGGGAAACTACAGACCAAGATCTCTCATGAGCACAAAAATCTCAACAAAATATTAGCAAGACTAAAAATGTATGAAAAGAATTATATACTTCAACCCAATGGGATTTATTATAAGTATGCAAGACTGATATAATATTTGAAAATCAGTCAATGCAATATACCACATCAACAGGCTAATAAGGAAAACTCATATCACATCAATTGATGCAGAAAATACATCTGGCAAAATCTAACACTCATTCATGAAAGAAAATTCTCTACAAACTAAGAACAAAGATTATCTTCCTCAACTTGATAAAAAATGTTTATAAAAAGCTAACATCATACCTAATGATGAAATACTGAACACTTTCCCCCAAAAAAGAACAGGGCAAGGATATCCTCTCTCACTACTTCTGTTCAACATCATATTAGAAGTCCTAGCGAGTGCAGTAAGACAAGAAAAGGAAATAAAAGGTACATAGATTGAAAAGTCAGAAATAAAACTGTCTTTGTTCATAGATGACATGATTGTTCATGTACAAAATCCCAAAGAACTGTCAAGAAACTCCCAAACTAATAAGCTAGCATAGGTCACAGGATACATGTTAATATACAAAAGTCAATTGGTTTCCTATATTCCAGCAATGAAAAATTGGAATTTGAAATTTAAAATGCACCATTAAACACTGAGAACTAGAAAACTCAAATGAAAGAATTCAAAGATTACCTAAATATAGAGATATTCCATGTTCATGGACTGAAAGACAATATTGTTAATATGTCACTTCTTCTCAACTAGATCTATAAATTCAATGCAACCCCAATCAAAATCCAAAAACTATTTTGTAGATAAAAGCTGATTCTCAAATTTATATGAAGAGGCCAAAGACCTAGAATAGCCAACAAAATGCTAAAGGAGAAGAAAAAAGAAGTTGAAGCCCTAACAATACCCAATTTAAAGATTTACAATAAAAATAGTATAATCAAGTCAACATGGTATTGGCAAAAGAACAGACAAAGAGATCAATTTAAAGGAACTGAGAACCCAGAAATAAAGCCCATGAATATAGTTAACTGATCTTTGAAATATAAGCAAAGTTATTCAATGGAAAAAGAGAAGACTTTTCAACAAATGGTGCTGGAAAAATTGGACATCTATATGCAAAAAAAAAAAAGAAACCCCGACATAAAACTTACACTTTACTCAAAAAATTCAATCAAAAGGGATCATGCACCTAAATGTAAAATGCAGAGCTATAAAAGTTCTTTAAGAAAACACAGAATATCTTGGTGATTTGGGTTTTGGTGATGAATTCTTAGATATGACACCTAAAGCACAATCCATGTAAGGAAAAAAGTGCTGAGTTAGACTTTAGAAAAATTAAAAGTTTCTGTTCTTCAAAGATACTGTTAAGAGAAGAAAAAGAAAAGTCACAGACTAAAAGAACATATTTGTAAAACACATACCTGATAAAGAATTTGTATCCAAAATATATAAACAAAAGTAAGACTCAACAATAAGAAAACAAAAAGTCTAACTTTAAAAGAGGGTGGCCAGGCGTGGTGACTCAAGCCTGTAATTCCAGCACTTTGGGAGGCTGAGGCGGGCAGATCATGAGGTCAGGAGGTCGAGACTATCCTGGCTAACACGGTGAAACCCCGTCTTTACTAAAAATACAAAATTAGCTGGGTGTGGTGGCATGCACCTGTAGTGCCAACTCCTCAGGAGGCTGAGGCAGGAGAATGGCATTAACCCAGGAGGCGGAGCTTGCAGTGAGCCGACATTGCACCACTGCTCTCCAGCCTGGGCAATAGAGCAAGACTCCTCTCAAAAAAAAAAAAAAAAAAAAAAAAGAGGGTAAAGATCTGAACAAACATCACCAAAGAAGATATATGAACAGCAAATAAACATATGACATAATGTTCAATATCATTTGCCAGTAGGGGACTGCAAATTGAAGCAACAATAAGATACCATTACACACCTATCACAATGGCTAAAATCCAAAAATGGACAGTATTTGTTGTCAGTTGCTGATGAGGATGCAATTGCTAGTGAGGATGCAGACCAACAGGAATTTTTATTCATTGCTTGTAGGAATGTAAAACAGTCAGCCACTTAGGAAAACAGTTTAGAAGTTTCTTACAAAACGAGACATAGTCTTATTGTATGATCCAGCAATCATACTCCTAGGTATTTACCTAACTGATTTGAAAACACCTGTGCATGAATGTTTATAGCAGCTTTATTTTTAATTGCCAAAAACTGTAAACAAGCAAGGTATCCTTAAATAGGCGAATGGATAAACAAACTGTGGTACATCTACATAATGAAACGTTATTTGGCCATAAAAAGAAATGAAGAATCCAGCCATAAAACAACATGGATGAATCTTAAATGCATATTGCTATGTGAAACAAGTGGATCTGAAAAAGTAACATATTGCACAATTCCAATGACATGGCATTCTGGAAAGGGCAAAACTGTAGTAATAGTGAAAAGATCAGTAAGAGTTCAGGGAGTGAGGGAAGGATTAAATAAGTGAAGTCCAGGGAATTTTTCACGGTGGTGAAACGACTTTTATGGTACTGTAATTGTGGATACATGACTATGCATTTGTCAAAACCCATTGAACTGTACAGGCCAAAGAGCTGATCTGCAGACATGCTAACTTTTAAAAGGTATTTAAAAGGTGGGAGGATCTCAGGATCCTGATTTTGCAAAATGTGACAAAAAACAATCTATGAAACAACCTCACTGAAAGGGGTTGGGGGGAAAAGGTGCTGACTTAAGTAACTCTGAAAATAAATGGAGTCTGTAATACTAAAGGCCAAAGAAGCTGTACATCAGTGCTGAACTCTAGTTGATAAAGTTGTTTCCCAGGCGGGTAGTGGTTAATAGGTCTGATAACACCACTCACGTATTCCGGAACTGACCATCAAGTAAATGGATGGCAGATGGTGAGAACCAGGTTTCTCACTGCTGGAATGCGAACAGTGGAGGAGGCTGGACTGATCCACGCTGTAAAGGATTGGCATTGAAGACATCACTATGAACTCATGTTTGGCTTAACAGAATATTGATGGTTATATATAGAAATAGTTACAGGTATGTGTAGATACATGTGTTGGTATACACTCATATACGGTCGTCCTCCCTTATATGTGGGGAATACATTCTAACACCCCTGTAGATGCCTGAAAAAACAGCTAATGCTGAACCCTATGTACACTATGTGTTTTCCTATACATACATACCTTTGATAAAATTTATCATTAGGCACAGTAAGAGATTAACAATGAACCCTAATGGTTAATTATATACAGTGGCTCATGCCTGTAACCCCAGCACTTTGGGAGGCCGAGGTGGGCGGATCACCTGAGGTCAGGAGTTCGAGACTTGCCTGGCCAAAATGGTGAAACCCCGTCTCTACCAAAAATACAAAACAATTAGCCAGGAGTGGTGGTGCACGCTTACAGTCCCAACTACTCAGGAGGCTGAGGCAGGAGAGTCGCTTGAACCCAGGAGGAGGAGGTTGCAGTTAACCGAGATCATGCCATTGCATGCCAGCTTGGGCAACAACAGCAAAACTCCATCTCAAAAAAAAAAAAAAAAAAGAGAACAATTATAACAATATACTGTTCACAATTTCATGGATGGAAGATTCATTCTTACCATGGATCTTAGCAAGCTCCACATGTGATTTCTTCTTTCTTATAAAGTCAAGAACTTTCACTTTTTCACTTAAATGAAGAACTTTATGGCTTCTCTTCAGCATATCTGCATTGCCAGAATCACAACTCTTGGGCTTTGGGGCCCTGATTAGGTAAAATAAGAGCTACTTGAACACAAGCACTGCGCTAGAGTGACAGTCAGCCTGATGACTGAGAAGGCTAAGTGACTAAAGGTCAGGCAGCGTGCACAGCCCGGGTACACTGGACAGGGGATGATTCCGGTCCCAGGAGGGACGAAGCGGGACTGCATGACATTTTATCACACAGTGCACAGTTTAAAACTTATGAATTGTTGGCCGGGCGTGGTGGCTCACGCCTGTAATCCCAGCACTTTGGGAGGCCGAGGCAGGCAGATCACGAGGTCAGGAGTTCGAGACCATCCTGGCTAACATGGTGAAACCCCGTCTCTACTAAAAATACAAAAAAATTAGCTGGGCATGGTGGCGGGAGCCTGTAGTCCCAGCTACTCGGGAGGCTGAGGCAGGAGAATGGTGTGAACCCAGGAGGCGCAGCTTGTAGTGAGCTGAGATCCTACCACTGCAATCCAGCCCGGGCGACAGAGCAAGACTCCGTCCCAAAACAAACAAACAAACAAACAAAAAGTATGAATTGTTTATCTCTAAAATTTGCTATTTAATATTTTTGGACCATGGTTGACTGCACGTAACTGAAACCATGGAAATAAAAACTGCAAATAAAGAGGAACCAGTGTATTTCCTTGTTTTGTCAGCTGAGTGAACCTAGAAGCAAGGGCCTCTCCCCCACCCAATAAAACAAGCACACCTGCCACCCAGATTTTGGTTTCTAATGCCAACCTCCAACCAAAAGAACCAGAGCTTTCTTGGAGAAATGGCCAATTTGCCCATGGACTAGGGCAGGAAACATACAAAATGAGTCAGGAGCCTCTTGTGGTGCCAGCAAGTAAGAACATGATAAAAATATCAATAACCTCACAATGATGGGGGTGTGTCAAAGGGACACAGGAGCCAACTTTTAACAATAAAGTAACATTGGACTATAACCGTGAGTATAAAATAAATATCCATGAGTCCATATTTCTATAAATACATGATTGAACATGTAAGTAAATAAATAGTAAAGAGGGGACAAATCTCCTAAGGGAAAAAATTCCAAATACTTTATGTAGATACCGCACCCTCAGGGAAGAGGAACATGATTCCCCACTCCTTAAGTGGAGGCTGCACATAGTGACTTCCTTCCAAAGAATACAATATAGGAAGGTGGGCAGGTAGAACTTCACAGTAGAGAAAACTGCCAATCACTCCCTCAGCCAGGTGATCAAGTCAACATCAATAGTGATGCCTTACTGATAGTATGTACCCTTGATGTGATGTGATAAGAATGGTCTTGGCCAGGCGCAGTGGCTCACGCCTATAATCCTAGCACTTTGGGAGGCCAAGGCATGTGGATCATGAGGTCAGGAGATCGAGACCATCCTGGCCAACATGGTGAAACCCAGCCTCTACTAAAAATACAAAAAATAAAATAAAAAATTAGCCGGGAGTGGTGGCATGAGCCTGTAGTCCCAGCTACTTGGGAGGCTGAGGCAGGAGAACCGTTTGAACCCGGGAGGCAGAGGCTGCAGTGAGCTGAGATCATGCCACTGTACTCCAGCCTGAGCGACAAAGAGAGACTCCATCTCAAAAAAAAAAAAAAGGTCTTTACCTCTCTGGTCTTCTTCCTCCAAACCCAGTCTAATCATGAGAAAAACATCAGACAAATCCTAATAGAGGGGCAACCTACATAACACTGACCAGTACTGCTCAACACTGTCGAGGTCATAAAAAGTGAGGAAAGTATGAAAAAGCCACAACTGCGAGGAGCCTAAGGCAACACGGCGACGAAATGTGATGTGGGGTTGGATGGTATCCTGGGACAGACAAAAAACATTAGGTAAAAACTAAGGAAATATGAATAACCATGGACTTTCAATAATCATAATGTATCGATATTGGCTCATTCATTTTAACAAATGCACCATACTAATGTAAGATGTCACAAACAAAGAAACTGGGAATTCCTTACACTATCTTTGCAATTTTTCTGTTCCTATAAAACTATTCTAAAGGATGAACTTTATTTAAAAATCCAAATGGCAATTGCAAAGCTTGTAAATATCACAGCCAACCAGACCCCACCCCACAGTAAGTTGTTTTTATAAACCAACAGCTGCTGGTTGCTGCAGAATCCCCAGGGCCAGGCTCAGGGGCTGTGTCCCCACTATACCCAGGGCAAGCCCCTGAGCTGCCACTGCCGGGGATTTAATCCCTCACCCAAATTACTTTACATGCGGTGTGAGTTTTACACTGACGGAATGAGGGCTTAACGTTTGCTTGGTGTAACACTGATGTAGGGAGGAATAATTTTAGAGCATGACCTTTAGAAGGACCAAAGAGGGCAGCTTTTCAATCAGCAACAGGTGGCATGAGGATCAATAGCTGACATCTGTGCCGCTGGACAGCAGGCCCACAGGGAGGAGGGAAAAGCACATTGGACATACATGAAGGACCCAGTGAGGACTGAGCGATGGGCTGGGGACACCTCTCATACTACCCTGTCATGAAGGCCACAGTGCAACACAGGAGATGGGGAGGTCAGGTCAGAACACCTGTCCGGGGCCTCTCAATGGGCACTAGGAATCTGAGACGAGTCCTTGGCACTGATGCTCAAAACGTCTTTCATACCTCTAGAAACTGACTCTCCTAATCCACTTTCAAGCAGGAGGGACTCATCTATCTATGTGCAACTGACAGAATTAGAGGGTTCCCTTGTGACATCTAAACATCCCCATGAACTGAGCATACTGTATGAACACTGGTGCACCGATATTCATCAATGACAGCGCGATCGTTAATCCACCAGCCAAAAATGCAAGCTGAGCAGCTGGGAAGACAAGTCACTTGCCCTTGCAGGCTCCGTCTTCCCACCCCAACAATTCTACATAAGTAAAGAAAATGAAGCACAAAAGCTTTGAAACCACGGCTGATAATGCAGGCTCCTCAGGGGAACGGCAGGCACCCGACAGACCAAGAATTTGGTTTCCACACCCATCACACCTGCAGCATTGATTCACCAGTGCAGCTGAGGTGATGGAATCAGGGGAAGTCGAAGGGGAAAGACACGGAATCATCCCCAAAACCACAACAGAATTGTCTCTATGAACCTCTCCAACACTGTCAGCCTGATTCTTCTGCCAGGATTAACTGAATATAAACACCTAAAGCATAAATAATCCATGTCAATAATTTAGGTGTACAGTAAGATAAAGTGCACGGCTCAATAGGCAAATCTACAGACAAAAGAAAATATACTTTAATAAAATTTACGCTAGTACCAGCTAAATAAGAGGTTGAAGAAAGTTGTTAAATTTCTCATCGCATCCTCAAAGACATAACAAAGTTAAATAGGAAATTACAAAAGGAAGGTGGTTTTAAAATTCAGCAAACAAAATGATGAAATCATCATGACTCCAGTGTAATTCTATAGCCGTAGCTTTACATGTAAACACTGGATTTAAAATGCAAAATCTGGTTACTTTAGACCACTGAGACTCAATTATTTATGCTGATTATTTATAGGTAGCTTCTAATGGAAGTTGATTATTGAATATTTCTAAAGAGGAAAAAAAAGGAATAAATTCTAATTTGGCTAAAAAGCTTTGAGTTTTTTTTTCCTGAAGGGAAGAAAATAGATTAGGTGGTGTCCTGAGTTCCTCTGCAGCCTGGGGTGCTGGCATGAATAAATAACGGTGGTAAGAAGCAAGCACGCTAGCAGCCAAACCACAGACGATAGTGTCCAATGCATTGCCCATTGTCAGAAATGAAACATGTGGTGTAAGTCATTTTCCTAAAAACTTCATACTTGGAGCCGGGTGGGGTGGCTCACGCCTGTAATCCCAGCACTTTGGGAGGCCGAGGCGGGCAGATCACCTGAGGTTGGAAGTTCGAGATGAGCCTGACCAACATGGAGGAAAACTGTCTCTAGTAAAAATACAAAATTAGCCAGGTGTGGTGGTGGGCGCCTGTAATCCCAGCTACTCAGGAGGCTGAGGCAGGAGAATCACTTGAACCTGCAAGGCGGAGGTTGCAGTGAGCCGAGATCGCACCATTGCACTCCAGCCTGGGTAACAAAAGCGAAACTCCATCTCAAAAAAAAAAAACAAAACCAAAAAACCCTTCATACTCGGACTTTAAGCACGAGTCTTTCTAAAGTGCATTCTAATTAGAGCACATGGGGCTAGATAGGGGTGACTGGCAGAAACTGGGGAGATCCAAAAATGCCCCCCTCAGAGAACTGACCTAAGAAAGCAGCCAGAGCCTGAGGAGACCCACTGGAGGTCACGAAGAGTGAAGTGACATGAAGAAATGGCTATGGACACAGTCCTGGGAAACCAGGGAGAGGCCAGAGAGGGGTCACAGTCTGTCTGCAGAGCAGAACTAGAATTAACATCAAACGCCACCGTAAGCAGAAAATAGAAGCTGATGCCACCTCTGACCTCTGAGCTGAGAAAAGTGAGTCCACACAGGGCTCATGAAGGCCTTAGAAGGGCCTACAGAGAAGAGCGGGGCTACTGTCCACGGAGCACTGTGCCCGGGAGGCAGCCTGGCCAGCAGTTCAGAGACATCCAGCACCCCCCTGCCCCACTTGACACAGGCACATCAGGGCGAGCACCTGTGATGAGAATACCCACTCCTGGTGCAGATGGTACCTGCATGGCCCTCCCGGGCACCCGGTTTTGTGGGGACACGTGGGCAGCGAGCTACACACAGACCCTATCCCTCCAGCAGGATCTGCCCTCCTCATTTGCATTCTGTTTAGTGATAAGATTTTCCCCATAGCCTTATCCATTTTCTCTTACTCCCCAAGGAAAAATAATCAAAATTATTAGTTTTGGTGGTTATCCTATGTTATGGGTTGAATTTGTCCTTCCCCCCAAAATTCACAGGAATTCCTAACCTCCAATACCTGAGACTGTGACCTTATTGGAAATAGGGTCACTGCGGATTCTATTAACTAAGATGAGGTCGTATGACAGTAGGGGAGGCCCGCAGTCCAATCTGACCGTGTCCCTAGGAAAAGGGGGATTTGAACGCAGAGACATGAACACGAGGAGGACACCACGTGAATAGGAGGCAGAGATGGGGTGATGTGTCTACAAGCCAAGGAACGTCACAGATTATCAGCAAATCACAGGAAGCTGGGAGGGAGGCCTGGAACAGATTTTCCTTCAGGGCCTCCAGAAGAAATCCACGCTGCCAACACCTTGATCTCAGCTTTCCAGTCTGCAGAACTGTGAAGGAATAAATTTCTGTTGCTTAAGCCACCTTGTCTATTGTACTTTGTTATGGGAGCCCAAGGATGGGAATCCAGCCTGTAATGTGAACTTCAGTTTTACGGAGATGTTCCAGCAACTTCCCTGGGACATGATAACCCAGAAAACAAGTGAAGAAGGTCCCAGGGGACCCTGCTGTCATCACACTTCAAGGTCCCTGTGCCTGACTCATGGGAGCCCCCAGGCCTTCCATCGGAGACTATGCGACTTTTACTAGAAGCTCAGGAAGATACACAACCCAGGGCAGGCAGAACACTTTATCTCTAATGAGCAGCAGGGCTTTCAAGGCAGTAAGAATTTCCTAGCTGTTTTCTTCCTCATCGCAATCAATTCTGAAAGGCATGTTTTCATAGTTCGAGGATTTTAAGGGCTACGATGAAAGTCTCTGTTATTAGGTTAAACATTTGAACAACCTATTAAATATTCAAATAGAACGTTAGGTTGAATTTTGACTTAGTGTATTAAAATACTTAAAGGTTAACACTGAAAAGGAACTTTTTGTAGTAAATTAAAGGTGGCTTCTTCTCCTGAAGGAAGTGGAGTCTAATTCCTAGCCTCTCGCACACCGGCCGGCCTGTGACTTGCGTGATCCAGCGAATGTGACACAGGTGACACCCTGGGACACGGGAGGCTGAGTTGTAAGAAGCCTCGTGGAGCCTCTTAGAATGCTGGCTCTGGCAGAAGCCAGACACCATGTAGCAAGTATCACTCACGCTGTGAGGAAGCCCAGGTACCCACATGGAGAGGCCATCTGAAGACAGAAAGGTGTCTGGCCAGCCCTGGCTGCTCTGTCTATCCCAGCCAGGCATGTGAGTAAAGGAGCCTTTCTGGACATTCCACCACAGCAGAAACGACATGCAGAAGACCCAGGGAACCCAGCCGACAGCCAGAACCAAGATCCCAAACATATGGACCCAGCACAGCTGCCCCGGCCATCTCCAGCCATCAGTGAGGGTTCTAGTCACTGGTCTGTCTCTGCATCATCCTGCTAAATTCCTCACTCACAGAATCATGAAAAGTGGTTGTTGAGTGCCACTAAATTTTGGGGTGGTTTATTGTGCAGCCACAGATAACTGGAGCACACTTTTCTGTGAAGTATGTTCTTTCCAGACTCGAACAGTTAGACGGGTTTATCCAGAGACTATGGTGTAATTGAAATTCCATTAAAGATGCTTTTGAACAAGGAAGCAGGACTAATATATCTTCCCACTGCAAGGCCTGCACTATCTTTGCCCAACCACATACTCTGTGAAGTCATCCAGTACAACACGTACCCCAAGTTCATACTCTTTAACAGCTCCCTGAATCAAATGGAGACTTAGTCGGGGTGAACAGTGTCACTGCAACGCTTGCAAGCAAAGCAGGATTCAACCCCACAGCAGAGGTCAGAAATGCCAATAAAAATGACCTTCTGGGGTCATTTATGGGTTTCACAGCTCTGATTTCAAGAGGTATCAGATATGCCAAAGAAAATGTGGCCAAAGACCTGGAAATACGGGCTCTGCTGATTCAGTAGGGCCAGGGGTCACTGCCCCAGCCAGAGGTCAGCTACCTTGGGGTCAGTCACGCTGGCAATGCCCAGATAAGACAGTCCCCACAGAACCTGAGAGCTGGCTCTCCATTGTGTCTCTCCAGAGAAACAGCCCCAACTTCTGTTGGTTGTCTGTATAGACTTCAGAGGAAAAATATCTTCCTCCTATCTCATAAAAACATTCCTTGCTGGGGCTGGGCACGGTGGCTCACGCCTGTAATCCCAGCACTTTGGGAGGCCGAGGCGGGTGGGTCACAAGGTCAGGAGATTGAGACCATCCTGGCTAACATGGTGAAACCCCGTCTCCACTAAAAATAAAAAAAAATTAGCCGGGTGTGGTGGCGGGCACCTGTAGTCCCAGCTACTCGGGAGGCTGAGGCAGGAGAATGGCGTGAGCCCAGGAGGCGGAGCTTGCAGTGAGCCGAGATCACGCCACTGCAATCCAGCCTGGGCGACAGAGCGAGACTCCATCTCGAAAAAAAAAAAAAAAATTCCTTGCTGGGACATAAACCCTTTTCCTATCATCATACTTGTCCAAACTGTGAGTTCACAGCCAATGATACTTGGATGCGTGGCCTCTGCTGGGTAGATAACCTATGCCAAACTGTTTTCAAATAGACAGAAAACCAACATTAATATGGTTTGTTGTTGTTGTTGTTTTGAGACAGAGTCTCACTCTGTCACCCAGGCTGGAGTGCAGTGGCGTGATCACGGCTCACTGCAGCCTTGATCTCCCAGGCTCAAACAACCTCCCACCTTGGCCTCCCAAGCAGCTGGGACTACAGGCACACACCACCACATTCAGCTAACTTTTATTTTTTATTTTTTAGTAGAGACAAGGTCTCGCTATGTTGCCCAGGCTGGCCTGAAACTCGTGAGTTCATGCGATCCTCCTGCCTCAGCCTCCCAAAGTCCTGGGATTACAGATGTGAGCCACCGCTCCCAGCCTTAGTATGTTTTAAAATTCAAAAGCAAACAGTGTATTAACAGTGACCTGAATCTGCCTGCACTTGGAGGCTCACCGTTTTCATGTGCTCAGCTATGCCATCTCCTTTAAGCCTCAGGTCAAGTCCATGTCATGCTCATTTCGGCAGAAATGTCAGGCAGCTCTCCCCGGCCCACAGCTGGCTCCTGGTAGAGCAGTCAAAGCCAGATCTACCAGATGCCAGCACCCATGAGAGAAGGATCTGGATGGTGCCAACCTAATATCCCCTCCACCCCCAGCCACCAGCAGCGCCAAGGTCCTTCCATCCGTGCTGTGTGCATGGCTTTTCTCATCCCCTCTCTGACCCCAGCAGCTGGGTAAGCATCTTACAGATCTCCTTCCCAGATCCCGCGCAAAATGGCCAGAATTCTAGGTCTCAGGTTGTTCATTTGTTTGTTTGATGTGAAGTTAGACTTCAGTTACCTTGGTGTTGGGAGAGAACAGTGTTTAAATTATGTGTGGCAAGGAAAATTAATTTGAGATTATGAATTCCCTGCCCCGTTCAAAGAGTATCATGGAGCTTAAGAGCAAGTTGGCTGGGTCTCAGTTTATTGACCTGGAGGAATGTGGAAATGCTAAGGGGAAGCATGGAGCTGAAGAGTGCTGTGCAGACTGTCAATCCATTTCCATCTGAAATCACACTGGAAAACAGAAAAGCCTGCCTGTGGATCTGTGTGGGGGCATGGAGAACAGTGTGGGTGGAGATGCAAAAAGCTCCACCTCAGAGAGCTGGGAGGGAAGCGGAGTCAGGGAGGGCTGCCTGCCTTTTTCTGTAGACGTTCCCCTACTGATTGACTGGTGACAGTGAGATTTTATTACGTTTGTAATTTCCAGAAGGGGAAGGCACAATGACTGGTTACAGTGAGATTGTATTACATTTGTAATTTACAGAAAGGGAAACACACAAACTGCAAGAGAAATAGATCCCTAGAGAGCGTGGTCCAAGAGGGCCGTGTCCACATTTCCACATCTCCTGTGGCTGAATGCCCAGACTTTGAGATCAATCCTGTCAGGAAGAAAGTTAAAGACAGAGGCTAATCAGAGTTTGGCAATGCTGAGAGCTTCCACGTGCCAGGCCCTGCCTGGGCTCTTTACCTATATTACGTCAATCAGTTTTCACAACTTCCCCATGAGGTGTCATCCCTGTTACAGGTGAGAAACTGAGGGACAGAGACAGTAGCAATTTCCCTATGATCTTAAAGTGATCAGAGGTACAGCTGGGATTCCCATCCAGGAATCCCAAAGCCTGAGCTCTCTAATGGTATATTGCAACACTTCATAGTTGTGTTGACTTTTATCAAATAATTCAATCTCTTTGAGGGTCATTTTTCTCATCTGTCAAATGAAGGTCACAACAACACCTCCCTCTTTTTGCAAAGATTCCTTTGCAAAAAGGAATCTTACATATCTTTATCATATGTATCTATATCATCATACATGTACATATATCATCTCGCCCAGTGCCTGCAGACAGGGGACTGCAGAGCTATGTGCCCAACCAACCTCACAGAGACAGGGAGGGCAGTGGTGAGTGTGGGCAAGGTGCCATCAAATCCACTGATAAGGGACAGTTTAGAGAGTGAGGAGTGCATGTGCCACAGCCCCTCTGCATCTGAGGAGTGAGGAGGAGGGTGGTGATGAGGTAGGACAAGGGTTGGAATGGGAGATGAGACTAAGAAACCAGGCAGCTCGGGAGGCTGAGGCAGGAGAATCGCTTGAACCCGGGAGGTGGAGCTTGCAGTGAGCCGAGATCGCGCCACTGCACTCCAGCCTGGGTGACACAGCGAGACTCCGTCTTAAAAAAAAAAAAAACAAAAAACAAACAAAAAAAACAGGCAGGCACAGATGGCCACAGGGAGAGGTCAGCCCCTGAGAGGGCTCTGGACCACAGCCTGGGCAAAGAGCATGGATGCAGGCAGCTGCCTTGGAGGACACAGCGGATGTCTCTTTGTGTCACCTCCATAGGGCACTGGTGTCTGGAAGATTTCCTCGGCCAGCCATCACTTAGATGGCTGGCTGACTGGGTTAACTTTCCACCCACTCCCTCCTGCAACCACCCAGCTTGATGTTCCTTCAATATCTCTTCAACACTCATGAGGAGGGATGGGAGTAAACTGGTTTTCTTTTAATAAAAAATATTATGCCTTTCTTTTTAATTGCAAAGTAAGGTTTTTAAAAATACCATTTCCAAATAAAACAGTTGTGGGAGGCATAGTAAACGTTTAAAATTTACATCATAAAATGAATTATTGATTCCCAGCAAATAATACTCCCCACTCAGTTTCAGATTTTCAGCTGAATGCAGCAGGGCCCTAGAGCCTGTGCCAGGCCCAGTCCTCTACATCAGGGACCAGGGAACACTTGGACAGGGTGGGTTTTTATGTGTCTCTCCATTGCCCTCAAAGGCACTGCCAATCTCAGCAACAGGAAGGTGCTGACTCCTAACTCACCAGCTCTACTGCAAGTCCATCACCTGCAAAATCTCAGTGATTTAGTCCAACGATATGCTGGTGCCCAGCACTAGTGGAGCTGGCACGAGATAGGGCCCCTGGCAGCTGCCCAGCGGCCCACCCCTCCATTCAGCTTCGATGCCACGGGAGAGGGCTGGGGCCAGTGACAGTCAAGACCCGTGGGCCCAGGCCTTCAGAGTGGCTCTTAGCATGAGGGAGAAGGGGTCAAGTAAAGGGAGAATCAGCAGGGAAAATTGAAAAGACATTCTAATGGCTAGTTGGGTGGAGATGGAACAGGTAACCAGGTCTTTCTGGGGACAGACAGGCATGATATAAGAGATCCATCCAAGGACCCATGTTTAACTGGGACAGGTGTGCAGCTTCGGGATGTGGTGATGAACTTTGAAGTGAAGACAGAAAGAAAATTCGTGCGCTGTAACAGGCTCAGTGCTCTCTCTACCGTATGTCACCATAATATTTCAATCATTAGATCTGAACTAAATACAGATTTAATTTACCAAATAATGTTTTAATGACAACAGCAGTGGCCCCCAGCAGCACTCCAATTTATGTACAACTTCGAGATAAATTACATCTTTTGACTTGCGAGAAAGATGTCTAATTAAGAAGATTTCCAGATATAAAGAACTGTCACTGTAAGGCATGTCATCTCATCACTCTAAAGTCACTCATTAACATATGAAAACCTTCCCGTTTAATAAACTGCTTATGTCAAACGAGGTCCTGAAGATGGGACGTGGGTGATAATGCTGCCCAGTAGGCGGCTCAGCTGATTCATCACCTGATGTCACTGGCCACGGCCATCCCTCCGCCTTCAGATGGAGTCGCCAGATAGATATTTTTGCCATACAAGGTTCTTATTTCATTTTATTGAATTCTGATTTTCTAGCTGGGTATATTTCAGAATTAGTATTTGTGTTAGGATAAGATATTAAGATTCTCTTGAAGCACTGGTGTTTAACACAGTTTATCTTAAAGCCTGCTTCCAAGTTGCTGCAAGATAAAACTGCCTTAAGGAGTCTGTCAATCAGATGCAACCATGGTAACCAAAGAAAACTGCAAAATGGCCATAATTCTGCAACTTTGCCCCAAATGAGGACAAAACCACCCTGTATCCAATACAATACATATACTGGGTTTTGTAGTGGCATGAAGAAATGTCTTATGAAGTTGGCCCAGTTTGGGAGGTATCAGGAACGACATCTCAGTGGGTTTTGCAGGAAGAATAGGAGTTTGCTGATAAATTTCATGCTTCCTCTGTAGACAATGGGGAAGCATCAGAGGGGACGTAGCAAGGTGGTGAAGTCACGAGTTCTACAACAGGGAGGGTGGATTTGGAGCAGGGCAGGGATGAGCAGAGGGCCAGTGCAGGGGAGGGGACTACTTAGAAGAATGCTACATTGCTTTCAGACCAAATGTGTTTGTAGCCTCACTGGGAATGCTGGGTTAGACCCTACACCAAAAACTACCTGGAACAAGAGCTGTTCTAATAATGCTAAGCATACGTGAAACTGTGATGATTCTAATATCGGAACTTTTTATTTTAACAGAAAACCAATTATTGTAGGAAGCTTCTACTATCTCTCATCCAACAGTGTTGGTGTGACTGTTGCTAATACATTGAAAAAATAAAAATAGATAATGGAGATCTGGCAAGGTGGCCGAGGAAATCACATGTATGAGAGATGGGTGGATGAAAAAGTCCCAAACCCCTTCAAGAAGCATCCATGCCATTTCAAGCTTTCCAGAGCTTCAGAGTCATGGACTGTCTACTCCTGTTTCTCTGTATCCTCCCACCAACCCTGGTTTTAATTTCCATTCTATTTTCCCTTTATCCATTTACTATTTCACTTATTTATGACTCAAATATGCCAGGCACCATGGGAGAGCTGGGACACACAGTGAATTAACTGGAGCCAGCACCATCCCACACTATCACTCCCGCCTTCCAGTGAAGGAGAGAACCAGTAACCACACAGCTGGTTAGGGAAGTACAACTGTGCCACATACTCCCAAGGAGAGGCCAGGTGCCTCTGAAGGCTTATACAGTAGACATGTCCTGCCCATCACACCTTCGTCGCTTGTGTCAGAGCTACAACTAAAATCTAGAATTCCTAATTTCCACCCTACTCACTCTGCCTCATTCATTTTTCGGTTTATTCGTTTGTTCATTCATTTGCTTATACCTTTGTTTACTGCCCATTCATTCTTTCAACATTCGATCAGTTATTCATCCATTAATTACTCACAGGGCAGGCCCTCTTGTCTCAGCTCAGCTACAAGGCACAGGGGCATAACAAGGCTAACGAACACTGCACGGGTCATAACCAGGGTGCTACGGGCACATTGGCCAGTGAAAGCTGAACTGGTCTGGGCAGCTCGATGAAGGCTCTGCAGAAGTGGCCCTGACAAGTGCTAGCGAATCATTCCACAACATGCAAACCTGATCATTTACATAATATGCAACACATGCTCACATGTTCCAGGTGCCGTGCAGACAGGACCCCTGCCCCTTGAAAGTCAGAGTCAAAAGGGGGAGTGGCGAGGAAGCAAAGGCTGCATCTTGTGTCAAGCGCCGTGGAAGGGAATAGTGAAGTGCTCCCGGGTCTTGGGAGCCTTCTATGAAGAAGGTGGTGGCATCTGGGCCTGGAGCCTGCAGGAAAAGAACCGGGGGAAGCACCTTACAAGCACGGAGAGAAACCATGGAAAGTTACAGAAACTGTCAGGAGGCCCGTGGTGCTGGAGTACAGGGTATTGTCAGATGAAGTCAGCAGCTTCAGCAAAGCATTGCAGGTGGAGGAAAATTTTTTTAATTTTTTCCTGTATATGTCAAGAAGCCACTGAAAGCTTTCAGACGACTTTTTATTGACAGAATCCTATTTACATCTTTAAAGAAGTATACTGGTTGGATCCTCAAGCCCATAGATGGGTAATGTTGCAAGTAGAAAAGACCACCCCTTGCTCTAAGTGATGAGGCAGATTCCAACCCTTGGCCAGGCCGCCATGCAGGGCAGAAGGTGCCCTGATTCTGGCTGCTGCAGAAGTTGGGGGATGGCAATTGAAACCAAAGAGGTGGCCATACAGATGGGGATGAGGGGATGGACTGCAGGTAACTTCTGAAGGAACAGCTGGTGGGATTTGTATGTGTATGGGCGGGGAGGTGAGGGAAAGCGACTGCTGTGCGTTCCATGCATCTTGATTCCATTATCTTTGTGGCCCTAATGCAAGCTTTCAGCTCTATAGGAATGCTAAACAACTGCAGATTTCCCATCGCGCACATGCCAGAGATAAGTGCTTCCCAGAGATTCCTGGTTGTTCTCAGTCTTCTGCATCACGTGCCATGGTGTGATGAAGTCTCCCTTCCGAAATGTACAGGCCTCTCTGCAGGATCAAATTCCAGAACCAGGATTCCTGAGTGAAAGTGTGAATTAACCTATAATTGTCTTAATTCTGAAAAATTATCCTCCTGGGGCGGGTGGGGGGGGCATTTTACACTCCTCTTAGCAAAATGTGAAAAGGTCTGCTTCACCCCAGCCTCAGTAAAAGATTATGTTCTCCAGCTTGTGGGTTTTTGCCTGACATGGCAGGTGACATACAATATCTTACTGTTGTTTTCATTGTAATTTCTGTTACCACGAGGTTCACAGTGTTTTCATGTGATTAGGCCATTTCTATGAGCTCTCTGACCCCGCCCATTTTTCTTTTGGATATTTGTGGTCTTTTTCTTATAAACTTCTAGAATGCAGGAACTATTCATGATCTGAATTAGAAATACTTCTCCCAGTTTGGTACTTTGCTTCTAAGTTTGCATACTTTCTTAGAAATTTTATTTTATTTATTTAGCCACGTAAAAGTTTTTGCTTTGATATGGTCATATTTATCAAAATTTGATAGCTGCAAAGAATCCTATATGAGTTGGTAAAAAGGAATGGGGGGGTGGTTCTTTGGCCCAGATTTAGAAAGATCTCCAAATGTATTGTGAAGTGCAAAAGGCAAAGGTACATATTCTACCCCTTTTTCTCTGAGAAAGAGAAGTAAGTGGGCGCATATGTTCTTATTTGTTTATATTTTCATAAAGGAAGTATGATAGGTTATTTTATATGTCAGCTTGGCCAAGCTATGGTGCCTGGTCATTTGGTTAAACACTAGTCTAGATGTTACTGTGGCTGTCCTTTTAGATGTAATTCATATCTACAATAAATAGACTCACTTAAGCAGATTACCCTCCATACTGAGGGGGGCCTCATCCAATCAGTCAAAGGCCCTCAGAGCAAAGACTGAGGTTCCCCAAGTAGAAGGAATTCCTTTCAAGTCTGTGACATAGAAAGCCCAGCTGAGTTTCCAGCCTGCAGAATTCAGACTCACAAATGCAACCTCAACACCTACCTAACCTCCAGCCTCCCTGCTGCCCTACAGATTTCAGGCCTGCCAGCCCCCACAATCAGGTGAGTCCGTTCCTTTAAAAAAAAATCAGGCGCTCTCTCTCTCTTTCTCTCTCTCTCTCTGTCTCTTCCTCTCATTGGTTCTGTTACTCTAGAGAATCCTGATTAACACAGGAACACTTGGAGGATTCCACAAAAAATGAGTACAGTAACTGTGTGTGGGAAGGATGAGGGAAGGGTGGTAATGGGAATTCTCAGTTTAGGCCTTGTTATAGTTAGAAACTTTAAGCCATGTAAATATCTCACCTACTCAAAACAGAAAGTAAAATTTGGGGCAAAATCAACTTTTAGGTATAAAATAAATGTTCTATAAATTAAGCAATAAAGGTTATTTGTTTTATAGAAATTTGAGATACAAAAAAAGAGAATTATCCAGGTTTATTCAAAAGATGAACTGCTCAGGAAGAAGACAATTTTTATAAGCACTGAGATGCAATTCTTTTAAACATGAACCTATATACCATATTTAAATCCATATAATATTCTACAAATCTGGTGTATCCTCCCTGCATTTGATACAAGGTTTAATTCCCACCAACTCTTCCACTCCTGACCCCACCAGGTGGGCAAACATAACTTGTGGCAATCTGCAAAGAGGCCAGGCCATGACCTGGGCTGCAGTGGCCAGCCTGTGGCTGGGGAGACTTTCCAGGGAACAGGTGCCACCTCCCCCAAATGCTTCACGCTGCATGCAAGGATTCAGAGATGCCCAGGGTAAACCAACACTTTTTAAGCCAACTCTAAATGTTTGATAAAACCTAAGAATAATGCATAACAAGAGCTTCATCCTGGAAGTACACACCATTTTACAGGAAACTCAAACCCTAAACATATGTAATCTCGTTTGTAGCAGGCAACTTCCTCCCTGCTAGATTGAAGGGACACATCTGGGACACACTCCTCTCACTCTCAGAAGAAGGGACTTTATAGAAGGGTCTTTACTTGTATTAGCAGCACCCTGCTATGCACCTGCTGATGATCATAACACATGGGGCTTTCTGGACCACTCCAGTGACTGCTGAGCTGGCACCTGATGACATTTCTTCAAGTAAGTTGCCTTAGTTGACCCAGCTACTGCTCCACACCAAAGGTGGAGTGGGGAGGAGTGTCCTCTGATGGAAGGTCAGTGCCACAGAGAAACACTGGGCACTCAGACTGCATTCGGTCCTGGGACAGACAGCCTGTCCCCAAGCATCCACAGTGCAGCATCCACAGAGAGGCCTGACTCCCAGGGCTGACAGAGGCAGAGGACAGAGCTATTTATTGAAATGAGGAGTGCCCTGCTAAAAGAAACTGCATGCACAGCATTATAGAGCCAGGTAAACTCATGGTGAGGAGTCTGTGTTTTGGATTAAACACACACACACACACACACACACACACACACACACACACACACACGCCTGTGTTTAATCCCAGCTCTATTACATAACTTTCTGGAGGTTGTTTCCCTTTGCCAAGGCTGCCTTTCCCTGCATCAAGTGGGAACAATATAATCCCACCATAAAGAACTGTCATGAAATCCTAATGCAATGATGACCACTAAGGCTACAAGTGCCCGTACTGTAGGTAGTAAGTGCTTACTAAATGCTGGCTCCTCCTCCGTAACTGATGGGAATATTAGGATAGTTCTTGAAAGCTGTCTCTAGAGGCTGTATTTGGAAACATATCACATGGATCATCTCTTGAATGAAGTTCCTCGTGACCCTTAGGCCTTTCAGGAGTGATGCCAGGGTCCTTCCTGTGAGCAGCTCAGCCGAGTGGGGCTAGCGGGGAGCAGAGATGGGGCTGGGACAGAGCACAAGCACAGCCCTGGGGTGGGGCAGACAGGGCTGCTGGGCAAGCACACCCCACCTCTGCTCCCCACCAAGGCTGTCTGCTTTCTGCACCAAGGCCCCTTCTACCCCTGCAAGCCCACCTGGCCCCCCGAACACAGGAGAGTTGATGCCCCCAGAGGAAACAACCAGGGGGAATGGGAACAAGGCCCCACATGCCCTCTTCAGGGGGACAGTTCTGGGACATTCTGTATGGCTCCAGGCACACCCCAGGCTCACAGTGGCAGCCCTAATAACACCCCCCAGGGATTCCTTCTCCTGCCCCACATCCCCGCCCCCCAGCTTCTCACACCAGCTTCCTTGTCCTGGGCTCTGCTTCTGGGCTAAAAACAACCCCAGTGGGGAGAGCTGTTTGGAATGCAAAGAGGAGACCAAGGACTTCAGGCCCCTCCTATCACCTCACTTACATCCCCAGGAGTGCAGGCCACACTGCCCATCAAAAGCATGTCCCCGGGAGGCAAGATGATGATGACTGCAGTGGACATTTATTACCTGCCAGACACCGACCTAAGCACCTTATTATTAACTATTTTAATTCTCACACCAACCCCACAAATTACTATGACTTTGTTTTCCAAAAGAGGAAACTGGGGCACAGAGAAGCTAACTTTCTGAGGCTGCCCAGCTGGTAAGCAGCAGAGCCAAGCTTCCCGCTCGGCGAACGAGCTCCAGAGCCCATGCCCTCAAAGGCAGAAGCTGCGCTGCACAGCGATGCCAAGAAGAGAAGCTGGAGGGTCCGGGCTGGCAGAAATCAGGGAAGGCAAGGGCAAGGAGGAAGCCGAAAGCTAAGAACAAAGTCAGACAAACACCAAGGCAGAAGCCAGGGAAGCAGAGCATGTCACCAATTACTGGGGACATGCTCTGAGTGAGAGGGTTTGAGAACTGCCACTCGCTGGCCAGGGACTGCTTGTTCTAAAGGTGCCTCAGGCTGAAATCCAGGTGGGCCTGTGCTCCAAGCCAGGAGTCCTGGCACAAAAACACGAATCTTTGCTCTTTCTGTCCGCAGGGCCTGGGATCTCAGCCCCACCACAAGACAGTAGCAGAGAAGGGACCCAGGGACCCAGGCAGGGGCTGTGGTCAGTGGGTAGAGCCTCTGGTTTACTAGGGAAGTCAAGCCTGCTGGTTCCCATTTTCTCCATAAATTACTCCCATTAAAGTCAAATATCCTCAATAACTAAATTTTTGATATTTCACGGAATGGTTCCACAAAAAGAGCACTTTTATTTAGCTTTAAACAGCCCTTTCTGCTGACTTCCAAATTCATATTTCACTTCCCTCTCATCTTCAATTAAAGCTTATTATCCTCTGTGTAAACCAAGAAGATTTATGATGACATTATTTAGTGAGTTTTCTTTTTTTTAAATTATAAATAACAGTAAACTTCAGAAAATGCTCCAATTTCACAGTTATTCGTTTTCAAGATTTTTGGCCACACACTAAAGCTAAAGCTAACCTCCAAAAGGCACAAGTCACATCTTAAATGAAAGCTCTGATCAAATCTAGTCCTCCCCAGCTTCTCTGGGCATAAATTGGAATTTTAAGCCATAGGCCAAGAGTTAAAACTATAGCTTCTGATTTGCTTCCAATGTGATCTGTAACTACTTATTCATGGTCCAAAGAAAAGTTTGGATTCATGTCAGAACCGCCTCATACACACAGCCATCTGAAATGTCCCAGAGAAGCCCTGTTTAAATGCAATCCAAACTGATCCTTCCATGTTTCTTCTAAAAGAAGGAATCATTTCCTGTCTTGTAGATGGTTTCCTTTCCTTTTTTTCTTTCTTTTTCGAGACAAGATCTTGCTTTGTCACCCAGGCTAGAGCGCAGCTTCACCATCATAGCTCACTGTCTTGACTCATGCAGTCCTTCTGCCTCAGCCTCCTGAATAGCTGGGACTATAGGCCCATGCCATTATGCCTGGCTAATTTTATTTTATTTCATTTTTTGTAGAGACAAGGTCTTGCTGTGTTGCCCAGGCTGGTCTCCAACTCCTGGCCTCGAGCAATCCTCCCACCTCAGACTCCCAAAAAGCTTGGAATTACAGGTGTGAGCCACCACGCTGAGCCTATGGCATCTTAATTTTTAAATTTTTCATCTCTTTTCACTATTTTTTCTACATGAGATCATTATTTCATTTAACATAGATACACATAGTCACAAAGACACTTAGGACTTCAGAATCAGAAAACAAATAAAAAAAAAATACAATGTCCTGCTACAAGAAAATAGTTTTTACCTTAAAAATCATGGAGAAAGGTAAGTGCTAGGAAACAATGGACGAAAGTGATTGTGATTGAAAAGAAGATAAGGGGCAACTGGAACAAAGCATTCACATGAAGTCCGTCAGCACCTAGAAGGGCTCATCAGGAGTCTACGCAGGCTCGCGAACACAGCAGCAGCTGCAACACTCATTGCTCTCTCACTGACAGGATCAAGGCATGTAGACACAGGGTATCAGTGAGGCAGAGGTCAGTCAGATTTTTAATTTCTCTCCTGCAGCCCAGAGCCTTGTATTGGGAGACCAAACTTCCATTCACTGTCATGGCATTCCGGGGGAGCAGGGGGCACAGAGAGTCAGGTGTAACAAATATACAGGGGCACCATCTGGGATGGGTGGGGAGTATTGTCAGATTTTGCGTCAGGGTGCAAAGGGTGGGTGAGCTTACCAGAGTGAGGGGAAATCTATAAGGAATACATGTCCAACCTTGCACTAGGGTTTGAAAAAACATCAACTTTTAAGTGCTGAATCCTGAATGCATTTATTGAGTCCAAAAATATCTGTGTATGTCTTCAATGTGCCAGGCACTGTTCTCAGTTTGGGCATGCAGCAGTGAATAAAACTGTCAAGTAAATTTCACACAGTGAGAGGGCAAGAGGCTTGATACATCAGATAGGGTATTAGAAGGTGGTTAAGTGGGGGAAATAGAAATGGGGAGGGCTAGAACAGGGAGCAGCAATGTTGAATGGGTCTGGCCTCACTGAAATGTCGACAGAACGAGAAGAGGGCCGCAGGGCTGCAGCTACGTGGGGAAGAACGTTCCCGACTCAGGGAGCAGCGAGGAGGCGTGTGGCTGGAGCTGAGCTGGAGAGGAGAATCCAGGAAGACCGGCTCAGGAGTGGGAGGGGTGGTTGCAGATGGAGGAGTTGGCTTTTAGCCTGAGAGAATGTGGAGTCTTTGGAGCATTTCCACTACAGGAGTGACAGGATTTGGAATGAGCTTTGAAAGGTTCACAAAAGTAGCTCAGAAGAAGTGGGGTATGTGGCTTCTGCAATGTGACCCGCGATTTGGCACAACCTTGGGAACTCCAGCCCCAGTAGGAAAATGGCCAAAGGCCATAAAGAAGTCACAGAAGAATATTTTCAGCCCCATGGTGTCATATGAGTAAAACCACACAGTTCAATTTCAGCACCAGGTGGGGACCTGTCTCCTATAAGTTAAATGGTATAAATGAAAATGTAATCATCATGTTTTTCCCTTTCACAGAATTGTGGCCTAACTTCTGAATTCTGATAAAATAACTTAACATTGGCCAACAAGATCACTCAGCATCTGAGACCAAATTTGATACCATAACTCAAATATCTCATCAACTGAAGTTGCAATTAACAAAAAGTCCAGCTGGCAGAGCAGGGCCTGGATGATGAACGATTCACAGCTGATCTGGGGCTGCCGCCTCTACGGCGGTGTCTTCTTTCCAGACCCCCAAAAGTTCACAGACTCTCACACATGCACACAACTCCCGTGGCCCTGCAAAACCGGCTCCCGTCAGGAAACGTGTGGGCTCCTTCCTACACGGTACAGTGAAAAGCAAAATCCTAACGTACTTCCCGCATTAAAAAAAATAAAATGAGAAGACTCAGTTTTATGTCTACACAACTGCAAAAACAAAACAAAAGTCAGAGATGTGAACTCCAGACTGTTAACATATCTGCTGAAACAAACAGAACAGTTTAATCAGGAATGTGTACAAGCTATATTGCATACAAATTGGCATCAATCATGAATAAATGAATTTTGGCTTTTTGCATCTCATGTATGGGACTTATTTACATGGCATACTGGCAAACTGGAATGTAAACGAACAATATAAATGATATTGCAAATTAGAAGCATCCCCAAGCTGCCAGAAATAGGAAGAAGGCAGTGTTTTCGTTTCCCACAGTATGGAAAACTTATAGTGATAACCCAACTAATTCATAGTAAGGGGGAGAAGACAGCACACTAACCTTTAATGAATTAATAGGATTGGGAGGCTGAGGCAGGTGGATTACCTGAGCTCAGGAGTTCGAGACCAGCCTGGGCAACACAGTGAAACCCCATCTCTACTAAAATACAAAAAATTAGCCTGGCATGGAGGTGCGCACCTGTAGTCCCAGCTACTTGGGAGGCTGAGGCAGGAGAATTGCTTGAACCCAGGAGGCAGAGGTTGCAGTGAGCTGAGACAGCACCACTCTGCACTCCAACCTGGGTGACAGAGCGAGACTCCGTCTCAAAATAAATTAAATAAATAAAAAATAATTAATTAATTAATTAATTGGGGCTGTTTTCCCTTTCCTGCAGGTACTGAAAACCATCTTATGCCTGCCTCCAGGCATCTCCATTTACGGGCTTCCCACACCCTGAAATACAAACACTACCAACCAATCTATAAATTATATTGCTTTCTATTCCTATTTCTACTAGCTATTTCTTTAAAATTTGCTAAAATCTGCCTATAAAACTATCTAAACTTGGTGTCTATTAAGAAATAGGGAGATTTTTCAACTCTAATTTGAGTTCTTTAACGACTATTTCTCTGTCTGGGTTTTCTATATTCTTAGGTTAAGTTTGGCTATATTATCTATAAATTAAGCTATTTCATCTACATCTTCAAATATATTGGCATAAGGTTGCTGATTATCATGTCTGAAATCTCTTGTTTATATTATTTTCCTTTTCTATTTCTCCATTATTCAAGTTTCTTCTCTTTTATTGTAATCAATAACAGGTGTGTGTACTTATAACTCTTTTCAAAGAATTTTTGATTGCCTCTATTGCTTCTTGGATATCCATTTCGTTACTTTTCCTTTAATCTTACTTAAATTATTCTTTTTGTGAATGTATGCATTTACTTAAACAATTTCAAACAGAAATTTAAGTTTATCTCTGGTGTTTGTGAGATGTGAAAAGTAACTGAAAACTGCAAAAACAAACAAACAAAAACTCCTAAAGCTCCCACCAAAAGTTTTGCAATAATTATTAATATTTCATAAGAGAGGGCAGGTGTGGTGGCTCACGCCTGTAATCTCAGCACTTTGGGAGGCCAAGTTGGGTGGATTACCTGAGGTCAGGAGTTCGAGACCAGCCTAGCCAACATGGTGAAACTCTTTCTCTACTAAAAATACAAAAATTAGCTGGGCGTGGTGGTGCGCGCCTGTAGTCCCAGCTACTTGGGAGGCTGAGGCAGGGCAATTGCTTGAACCCAGGAGGCAGAGGCTGCAGTGAGCCAAGATCACGCCACTGCACTCCAGCCTGAGCAACAGAGTGAGACTCCATCTAAAATAAATAAATAAATAAATAAATATATAATACACATACATATATACATTTCATAAGAGATAAGAGAACACATCAATGCAGTCACGAGTCACTTAATGACAAAGATACAATCTGAGAAATATGTCATTCTGAGCAATGCAAATGGTAACTTCATCATTGTGCAAACCTCAGAGACTGCACTTGCACTAACCTAGATGGCATAGCCTACTATACATGCCTAGGCTATATGGTGTAGCCTATTGCTCCTAGGCTACAAACCTACACACAGCATGTACTGTACAAAACACTGTAGGCAACTGTAATGCAATGGTATTTGTGTATCTAAGCATATCTAAACATAGAAAAAGTGCATAAAATGTGATATAATACCACTGTCCTATATGTGGTCTGTCATCGATGGACCATTATAGACATCATTATGCAGCACAAAACTGTATTTTATTCATTCAACAGATGACGTGGGAGTCTTCTTATTTTTGTAATCAATAATAACAGGTGTGTGATCAATAATAACAGGATGAGTGATATGCTAATTAGGAACTGAGGATGTGCAAGATAAAAGTTTATACTCCAAGAATGAAACAGAAATGAAAAATTAAAAGTAATAACAATAAGATGATTAACAATATCAATAGCAACTAAATAATTTCTTGGTTACTTTTCACATACTAGGTAATGTTCTAACTATTTCATATGAAATTTATTTATTTTATTTTATTTTGAGACAGGGTCTCACTCTGTCACCCAGGCTGGAGTGCAGTCATTGCAATCATAGCTCACTGCAGCCTCAAACTCCTGGGCTCAAGCAATCCTCTCATCTCAGCCTCCCAAGTTGCTGGGACTACAGGCACATGCCACTGCACACAACTTTTTTTTTTTTTTTTTTTGGTAGAGATGGGGTAGGGGGTATCACTTTGTTTGTTGCCAACTCTTGGTCTCAAGCTATCCCCCTGCCTCCACCTCCCAAAGCACTGGGATTACAAGCATGAGCCACCACGTCCAACTAATTTTATTTTCTGTAGACAGGGTCTTGCTATGTTGCCCAGGCAACAGTGTAGTGGCACAATCATACAAGGTTAACTATAACCTTGATAACCTTGTTAATCATACAAGGTTAACTATAACCTTGAACTCCTGGACTCAAGCGATCCTCCCACCTCAGCCTCCTGAGTAGCTGTGACTACAGGTGTGTGCAACCATACTGGGCTAATTTTTAAATTTTTTGTAGCGAGGGGGTCTCACTATGTTGCTCGGGCTGGACTCCAACTCCTGGCTTCAAGCAATCCTCCTGCCTTGGCCTCCCAAAGCACTGGGATTACAGGTGTGAGCCACTGCACCTGGCTTCATAGGAAATTTAATCCTCAAAAGATCCCATATAGAATGATGGAGGTTAACACTGTTCTCCCCACTTTACAGATGAAATCCCCAGGAATGAAGGTGGTGAGAGCTAGCAAGTGGGTGGTGTATAATGCAAATCATTATTAATAGCCACAAGCACATTATAGAGTCTTAGTTTTAACTTCAGTGGAAGTTTTATTGTTTTTGACAGTTGCCAAAGCAGATCAGGTACTGTGATTAGGTACACGGTTTCTTCCTGCTTATGAGATTACATTCTGAAGCCCTTCAGTCTCATTCCCCGGCTGCCTCCGCTCTTTCCTGTAACCGCTCCCCTGTCATCTGTCTGATGCGCATCACCAGCTCATTCATCACCTGGCAGATTTACTAACTCACTCGTCATGCAGCCACGGATGAGCCTGTCCTTCCGCATTCATCCCCACACCCTGGCTGCTGCTCACTCTGACATACCGCCGCCTGTCACTGTTTGCCAGCCAAACCGATACTTTTCTTAGGAGCTGCTATTAGCTCATTTGTCAGATTATTTTATTCTTTTTTGCTTATTAACTTCCCTTCAGACATCTCTTAGAATTTTTTCTTCTTGTTCTCCTCTGCCAACCACTTGGCTCATTTGCTTATCACCCAATATTATTCACCCCTCATCATTCGACAGCTTTTCAGATTCTATTAGTCAACATACATAACGTGAGTTCTATCTCTTGTTTTTATTAGGTTAAACCCATACAGATCTTGCTCTGTGCCAAGTGACTCAGAATTTGCATGAGGATGACACTTACATTAGAGCATATTCACTATGGCACATGAATATCAGTAATAAAACTCCCATTCCCTTTCATAGGTCAGAAAATGTGGGATAGCAGCAGACTTTTAAAAGGTAACACACAGCGGCATTTTTAAAAATGTTTAAAAATATATAAATAATTTATTCTCTCCATTGCACAGAATGGCAATATGTTCTCTCCTAGGTGATTGAAAAGGATTCTCTCTTTAGTCTCTTACGGACTGGTGCATTTGATGGGGATCCAGAAGAAAAGACGGGACTAAGTACTGCACGCAAAAGAGAACCAGCCATGAAGAGGACCCACCCGCTGGACAAGAGCCCTGTGTGTCTGCCTGGGAAGGAGAGGAGCTCATTCCTGAAGGTCCCACCTGAGCAGGCTGTTTGCTTATGAATGTATGCACTTAGGTAGGTGGGTAGGTAGGTAAATGTGTCTAAGCATGTATTCACATATGTGTATGAATCTATATCTATGCGTGTGTGTATGTTGCATGGAAGTACACATGTATGCAGCAGGCTAACACTGATCACACTTACTGTGTGCAAGTCTCTGCAATATGTTCCCAAGACACAATAGCTCATTTAGTCATTACAACAGCCTTTGCAATAGAAATACCAATGGCCACCCATATTCACTGGTTCCCATTTGCCTGGCTGTGTTCTAAGCCTTGCCACCACCTGGGAGGTAGGTTCTATCATTTTCCCCATGAAATAAATGAATGAACTGAGCCTCATGGGGATAGAGTCACTCACCCAGTGGAGGAGCTCTTATGATCCCCATGTTACCAGTGGGGAGACTGAGACACAGAGAAGTTCAGAAAGTCACTCGAGGCCATACAGTAAGAAATAGAGTCTGTACCCTTAAGCACAGCACACTGCTTCCCAGTAAAGAAAGATCACCTTCTGTGATGCTTAATTTTACGAGCCAACTTGACAAGGCTAAAAGATACCCAGAGAGCTGGTTGAGCATCATTTCTGGGTATGTGTGTTGGGGTGTCTCCAGAAGAGGCTAGGATTTGAATCCACAGACTGGAGTAGAGAAGATCACCCTTACCAATGTGGGTGCACCTCATCCAATCCACTGAAGGCCCACATAGAACAAAAAGGCAGAGGAAGGGCGCTGTCTCTCTCCCCTTGAGCTGGAACATCCATCTTCTGTCCTTGACCATCAGAGCTTCTGCTTCTCCCACCTTCAGACTCCAGGACTTAACACCAGCAGCTCCACCCCTCCTCCCGTTCTCAGGCCTTCAGGCTTTGGCTGAAGCACACCACCAGCCTTCTGGGGTCTCCAGCCTGGAGATGGCAGAACGTGGGACTTCTTGGCCTTCACAAGTGCATGAACCCATTCCCATGATCAATGTCCTGTATACCCCATTGGTTCTGTTTCTCTGGAGAATCCTCCTAATACGCTTTCCTTTTAAGAATGTATAAAAAGGCATACATATGTGTACACACATTCACAGCTCATTTAAGACCCTTCTATCATGAGAGAATGGAGACACGTTCTAAGACACTGGGGGGTCGGGGGTGGGGGAGGGCCTGGCTCCAAAATAGATATTTTGATGAAACCAGAGTAAATTCTTAGAAATTTTCTGAGTCTCACGGTGATAAAGAGACACCGTCTCTATGAAACATGCTCAAGTTTCAATGATAGAAAAGGAAGAGATGAGAATAGCTAGTGACCAGAAGGAAACACACCAAGAGAAAAGGAGACTGCCCCAAAACAGAAAGAGAGACTGGCCCAGTTAAACTCTGCACTGGAAATAGTCAAGAGCAGGCCAGATACTGCAAAAAAAGAAAAAACTGGTAAAAATATTTTCTGGAGAGCAGTATTTTACATTTCCCCTCATTCTGCTAGATTCTTCTGTTTGCCCTCCAGATCCACCATACACCTTTACTGCTGCCTGGAGGCTGATCTTGAAGAGGCTTCCCTGTTTTCCACAGGTTCAGACTTGGGCGGCGCTGAGGGGAGACTGGAGTGGGCAAGGGTTGGCAACTGGGGTATTTGTTTCCTCTCTGCTGGAAAGGACCAGTGCCTGCACTCTCTCACCAAAGGCCACCCCTGTCTCAGGGTGAATCCTATGAATTCAGGTCTCACTCCAGGCCCTAGAGCCACTCCCTCCCTGTGCTGTTGAGGTCCAGGAGCCAAGGCAGCTCTCAGCTATGGCTAGCCCTGACAGCCTCACCATTTCTGCCCCTACCTTTGTAAAGTCTCCCCATTACCCAATTTAAATATGTCACCTGCTTCCTGCTAGGATACTGAGTATGAAGTGCTCCAGGCACCCCCCAGGACAGAGCCCCTGTATCATGATCTGTTTTATAACTGTAGTTCTGGACAGTAATTTGAGTTTTTTGTTGTTGTTGTTGTTGTTGAGACAGAGTCTCGCTCTCTTGCCCAGGCTGGAGTGCAGTGGCACTATCTCTGCTCACTGCAACCTCTGCCTCCTGGGTTCATGCCATTCTCCTGCCTCAGCCTCCGGAGTAGCTGGGACTACAGGTGCCCGCCACCACGCCCGGCTAATTTTTTGTATTTTTAGTAGAGATGGGGTTTCACCGTGTTAGCCAGGATGGTCTCAATCTCCTGACCTCGTGATCTGCCCACCTCGGCCTCCCAAAGTGCTGGGATTACAGGCGTGAGCCACCGCGCCCGGCCTAATTTGAGTTTTTAAAGGTCCCATTGGCTTTTTTTTTTTTTAAAAAAAAAGCTTAAAAACCAAAGATGAAGTTTAAATTTGAGAAGCATTCATGAGAATGCCAAAAAAGGGACAGATACAAATAAAAAAAACAAAACCTCACACTTGGAGGATCAGAAGCTGAGATTTAAATGATTAATAATGCATGCTTCCAGAGAAGAGCCCAGAACAAATCATTCTGTTCTCATTATGGAGTGAAACTTAACACTGGCTTCAGACCTTTCCTCAAATTGCTAATGCCAGAAAAACTGATTGCTCAAGAATTCTGAATCTAACCAAATTACTCTTACATTGCAAGTAACAGATGGCTACTTTCATTTATACACTGTGGGAAATATATATCACCGATGTCCCCATGGTGAAGAGATGAATGAAAATTCAGAACGTAAGACAGCTGAAGTCAGATAGTAAGCAAATGCTGGAGAGTGGAATGGCTGAGCTAAATAAGGGGTCCCACAAAGAGGAGGCTTTATAACCTGAGTTCCCTATGTAAAATTAAAATGTGAAGGGGGTTTTAAATGCACAGAATAAAAAATGCTAATTTACTCATTTTTCTATAAGGAAAAGATGTTAAAATTGACTTTTTTTGGGAGTATCACTTACCTATGAGGCAATGTTCTCTGTTCCAATAGCGATGGTGGTCACCCAGGGGCTTACATTTGCTGAAACTCATTGAACTCTATACTTAAAACAAGTGCATCTTGTTCTATGTGAGGATGTGAGGATGAGAAGATTTTTATCTTTGGTTTTGGTAATTTGATAAATGTAGGATTGAGGATACTTTTGAAAAATCAACAAGATGGTCCAGAAGTGAAGAAGATATGAAAGTATTTTTTTTTTTTTTTGAGACGGAGTCTCGCTCTGTTGCCCAGGCTGGAGTGCGGTGGTGCGATCTCGGCTCACTGCAAGCTCCGCCTCCCGGGTTCACGCCGTTCTCCCGCCTCGCCTACCAAGTAGCTGGGACTACAGGCGACCACTACCACACCCGGCTAATTTTTTATATTTTTAGTAGAGACGGGGTTTCACTGTGTTAGCCAGGATGGTCTTGATCTCCTGACCTTGTGATCCATCTGCCTCGGCCTCCCAAAGTGCTGAGATTACAGGCATGAGCCACCGCGCCCAGCCTGAAATGTATTTTTTAAAAACATATTGATATAGAAGTTAAAAATAAGGTACCAAGGATAAGTGCATGAGAAGATATGCAAGTCCTCTGCAGAGAAAATCATAAAACTCCAATGAAATACTCTGTAAAAGACCAAAACAAATGGAGGGATATAGTATTCCATGGTCACGGCCATTTAGGATCACACAGATGTTAATTCTCCCTAAAATGATACACAGATAAAACACAACTCCAATAAACATCCCAATAAGGGAGTCTTTCATAAAATCCGACAAGCTGATTGTCAAGTCTCCATGGTAGAGCAAGGGCCAAGAAAAGCCCAGACGCCCTTGGAGGGAAGAGAAAGCTGGGGGCCCTTCCTCCTCACAGGTATCTTGTTGTACAGGAACTACCAAAGCAGACCAAAGGGGCAGAACTGAGTGCCTAGAAACAGACACACAGAGAGGCAGAAAGTGTATTTACGACAAAGTGGGCACTGCAGGTCACGGTAAAAAATAGGTTCTGGTGCCACTACAATTGGTCGCACATAAAAGAAGAAAAGAGAATTCCTGTCTCACAGCATATACAAAATTTAATTCCAAGTAGATTAAAGGATTAAATGTGAAAAGCAACACTTCTGATTCTGTAGGGGAGAAAAAAAAAGAGGCAAATGTTTTTACAACTTCCAGGTAGGGAAGGATTTCTTAATAAAAGATAATCACATACATGCACAGAAAGTATCCCCAGTGAAGGAATTCATAAATTAATAAAGATAACCGTAAGAAAAATGACATGGTAAGTCAAAGCCTCGGAGGGGGTATTTTCACATATTCCACCAAGAAATCAGCACCAGAAGATATAGTATAAATAACTTTTATAAATTAGTAAGAAAAAGAGAAATGACACAAATGGGTAAAACACATAAACTCACATATTACAGAAGAAGAAACACAACATAAAACTGGTTGATCTCGGCCAGGCGCGGTGGCTCACGCCTGTAATCCCAGCACTTTGGGAGGCCGAGGCGGGCAGATCATGAGGTCGGGAGATCGAGACCATCCTGGCTAACATGGTGAAACCTCGTCTCTACTAAAAAATACAAAAAAATTAGCCAGGCGTGGTGGCGGGCGCCTGTAGTCCCAGCTACTCAGGAGGCTGAGGCAGGAGAATGGCATGAACCCGGGAGGCAGAGCTTGCGGTGAGCCGAGATCACGCCACTGCACTCCAGCCTGGGCGACAGAGCGAGAGAGCGAGACTCTGAAAAGAAAAGAAAGGAAAAAAAAAAAAAAAAAACTGGTTGATCTCATTAGGAACAAGGAGAGCGCCAACTGGGACTGGAGATGCCGTGGCACACTCACCAGACTGGCAAACCTCTCAAGGCATGCCCTAAAGAATGCGGAACACTTGGGGCATCTACATGAGTACAGTTGCTTTGGGAAAACCATGCGACATCATTCCATCAATCACACTGCCCATGACTCAGCAATTTCATGTCCAAGTGAGTGCCCTGGAGGAACCCATGCCTATGTACCTGAGGAGACGGGCATTTAAACATTCACAGCAACACAGGTCACAGGAACAAAATATTATATACATGGCCCATGTAGCCACTGAAGGAGAACAGACAAATATATTGTGATCTATTCACACCATGGAATACTGTAACAACAATCAAAATAATTGATCTAGAGCTACACATGAACACGTATGAATCAACAAATATCATGGTGAATGAAAAAAAGCAAGTAATCAAAGAACATAAAGTGCGATTCCATTTACACAAAGTTCAAAAGCAAAAGTAGCAAAAGTAAGCAGTACATTATTTAGGGATGTGTACATATGTGTAAAGGAATGATGAACTTTGAATCTCTGCTCTGAAGACAGGCAGGAGACCAGATGGGAAGGAGCCCACGGGAGGGTCCTGGAGTGGGCAGCTTACACTTCTGGTGCTGATTGGTGGGGCCTTCAATTGCCTGCTTCATAACAATACACAAATTTCATTGTACATGTCATATACTTCATGTTTAATAATGTTTTATTAATAAATATTTCATAATTTAAAACAGAAAAGATGAAATACATTTTAAACATAACTGTCAGTAGAAAAAAAAGCTAGCTTCCTACAGTCTAAATATTTACATAAAGTAAAGCACTCTCAACGTGGTATTTATCGGAAACAAACAAACAAACAAACAAAAACAGAATAAAAGACAGAAGTGCCAAAGAAACGTGTAAAAACAAAAAGATAAAAAGAGCGACTGACACAATCCCTAAATAAGTAAAGAGATTTCGTAATAACTCAATCCCTTATTTTAAACAATTTGATTTCAATAAGATATGTACCTGAAAGAAAATGTCAGATAGAAATTAAAGAAAAACTGATGGGCAAAAATATCAGGCACATTCGAACAAAAGGAAAGCAAGCTCAGTGCTCTAATTTAAACAAAGCCAAATTCAAGACAATAAAACACTAAATTGAGACAAGACCACTTTATATTATTAAAAGATATAATCTACAGGGAATGAACACTAATATCCCAACATCCAAACAGAGCGAAAGGTGACAGAAAGAGCTGCAGTGAATATGAACATGAATATGGATCATGTAGGAAAAAGCTGTTGTGGAAAAAAACTGCAAAAGCTAACAGTAGCTGTGGGCCAGGGCAGAACACGAAGGAGTGTTTTCTAAGCTGTTTCCCTGCATTTTCCAGGTGTTCTGTAATACACATCTATACTCACTTATCAGGAAAAACATAACTGTAAAGATCTGTGTTTTGGTGAGGATATCACACGTTTAAGAAAGGCAGACTCCTTTCTTCCTCCAAAAGTCACTGCTGAAAGTCATGATTTTTAAAACTACTTTTATTCCGACCCCCAAGACGGAGTCTTGCTCTGTCCCCCAGGCTGGAGCACAGTGGCACGATTTCAGCTCACTGCAAGCTCCGCCTCCTGGGTTCAAGCAATTCTCCTGCCTCAGCCTCCCTAGTAGCTGGGATTACGGGCATGCACCACCACACCCAGCTAATTTTTGTGTGTTTAGTAGAGGCAGGGTTTCACCATGTTGGCCTGGATGGTCTTGATCTCCTGACCTCGTGATCTGCCTGCCTCGGCCCCCCAAGGTGCTGGGAGCCACTGTGCTCAGCCAATTTCAATCAATTTTTCTATCTATTGTTGAACCACACAAACTAAAGAGCAAAACAAATTTGAAACCTTTGAGTCTTCCTTCCCTTACTAATCAGAATTTTTATATTTTGACAAGGAAACATAGATCTACAGCAATTTGATTAAATACACATGAAAATCGGGGTAAAATAAAATTGTTTCAACTTCATCCCACTATTTATTGTATATCATAAAATTATTCAGGAATCAAAGATAAGGTTCATGAATAATATTCTTTATTAAAAGAGGGTGGATGTTTGAAAGAAAATCTGGTAACTAATAGCCTATAAGGTAGAATTTTTTAAAACCTGGGTACGTAGAGAGAGGTCCTCAGAATGGTATATTAAATTCACTTTCAATTAGTATGGTTCAGCATTTTATTCTGATGATTTATTTGTATGCTTGGTAATACTTTTTAAATTAACTGTGCCACAGACAGACATATCACATACTTCACAGCTATAATAATTTTTTCTAATGCTATAGCTTTGTAACAGTAATTGCCTTCTTTCTGAAAGAATACGCATTTTGAATCTAGTGACACTTCATTTATTACTTTTCTTATATTAGAGCTACCTCAGCATATTAGATTTTGTCTTAATGACTTTTTTCTATTAGGAGACCATGAAGACCCCAGGGCAAAGGAAGTCCATTAGGAAAGGGGGGCATTTTAGAGGAGGCAGGAATTTCTAAGGTAGACATCAGACAATTCTTGTCAACAATAGACTGAACACGAGATCCTCCATTTCCTGTGAACTATAGATGAATTTTGATATCTGTACAAACAAGATTATGAAATTTGCAATATTCATCATTAATGCAGTGAATTAAATTCCTAACATAGCAAAACATACATCAAGTATGTCACTGCTCACTGCACCTCCCACTCTCAGTTGAGGCATCACCCTGCACAGCTCCTCCCTGGACAACTCCAGCTGACCAGAGTACCTGCTTATACCACGTGGAACAGGAGACCGAGGATCCTCTCACCCTGACAGCTGCCTTGCTCTCTCCTGGACCATAGCAGCAGGTGATTATTCAGTGTGGGGGCAAAAAGAGTCCCTATCACTCCTCTGGTCCGAGAGCCAGATACTAGAGTATGTCCAGGAAGCACTTCCGAGAAGCTATTCCCTGGACAGGCTGGGCTGCCTTGGGGCAGTCACCCATCTCCTGAAGCCAGGAGTGCTGGAGCACAGGTTGAGGATGCCTCTAAGGCTGGAGAGAAGATTCAACAACCCATTGGTGGCTCCACCATGGCTGTCCCTTTCTCCCAAAACTTTCTACAGCTCGATTTACTCCTGGACCCCTGCACCTGGTGCTTTTCCTGCTTCCTGGGTTTTGTCTTGGTTGTTCTGCTAGCCTGCAAGGAGTCTACTCTCTCATCTACCCGCCCAAACTCCACCCATCCAATAATATTTGGGCCGAATCCCATTCTCACTGTAAGATTCAGTCTGAATCAGTTTTCTCCTACTTCAACCTTAGTGGAAGCAGCATGACACAATGAAAAGAGCATGCCCTCTGAAATCAGACACACCTAGACTTCTCCATCCAAGCTTTAGCAATTACCCTTGTATTATGCTACCCAAGTATTTGGGTACAGTGTGTGTACTTCCATGCAACATACATACACACATAGACATAGATTCATACACATATGTGAATACATGCTTAGACACATTTACCTACCTACCTACCTACCTAAGTGCATACATTCATAAGCAAACAGCCTGCTCAGGTAGTCACACTACCCAAGTACATAATCCCTTTGAAAAGGACATGATCTTCAAATGCAGCTGTGAATACTTGTCTCGGGCCAATGTACAAAAAGCACCACGTAGGCACCAGTTTCTTCTCATCTTTCTAAATAAAAATTGTATACATAATTCATTTCTCGATTTATTAAGTTCTAACTTGCAGCAATTTCCTCCCATTATCTTATATGACTTTATGTATCTTTAACATTTTATTGATATTTTTATTTCCCCAACTCATATCATAACCTCACCTAGAACCTAAACCTAAATACCATATCTTAACCTTGTTAGTTTCCAAGTCATTGCACCGGCCCTGGGCCCTGTGCAATGCCTTCCATTACTGCGGCACAACAGGCTCTGAGCCTCATTTTGTGGCAATTCTGACGACCACTCTGTGCTCACGGTGTGCTGATGGCGTCCTTTATGTATCCAGGAAAGACAGAACAAGGAACTGCTGACCAGGCAGGCTACAGAATCAGCCCAGGGTTAGAAACTCACAGGTCCAATGGGGAAGCACCCCAGGAAACATGTAACCAAGCCTTCATTCGCAGCAGCTGGACAAACTCTTCCCCTTTTCTGGAAACATCCTTAAGCTTTGCTGATGCCCAGACCTGGAGATACTAAGTGGTTTATTGTAATCAAGAAATGTATCATGGTCTTGGGGTCCAGCTACAAGCAACTCGCTTCACAGCACATTAACCAACAGACACGGATGACAAGAAAATCACTCCAGCCATAAAGAAATACAGAGTCTGGGACTCCATCCAGAGGCACATCCCAGGGCTTCTGAGCTCCCAGAGACGGCCCCCACTCAGTGCTGTTCCACAGACCTTACCACCCACTCAGTCTCTACCTTCACAGGAAGAGAGTAACATTACCCAGACTGGGCTATGAGAATAACTCACTCTTTCTCAGAAGCTTCTCAGCCAGTCAGAAGCAGCAATCAGGGAAAAGTTGATTACAATTGTTTCCAGGTGAATTCAAGATGACGCATTTAATTCTTTATGATTTTTGAGCACATAATTACCTTATTGGGTATCTTTGTCTACCTTGTTTTTAATCTTTTTTTTTTTTTTTTTGGAGACAGAGTCTCGCTTTGTCACCCAGGCTAGAATGCAGTGGTGCGATCTCGGCTCACTGCAACTTCTGCCTCCCAGGTTCAAGAGATTCTCCTGCCTCAGCCTCCAGAGTAGCTGGGACTACAGGCACACGCCGCTACACCCGGCTAATTTTTTGTATTTTAGTAGAGACGGGGTTTCACCATGTTGCCCAGGCTAGTCTTGAACTCCGGAGCTCAGGCAATATGCCCTCCTTGGTCTTCCAAAGTGCTAGGATTACAGGCATGAGCCACCGTGCCCGGCCCCTTGTTTTTCATCTTTCTATTCCAGCTCGCTGTCACTTGCAAAAAGTTAAGTTTTTATATACTTTCAATAAAAAATGTGCCTGATGGATTAAAAGAGTTTATACTTCCAAGTGAAGTGACTTAAGCAAATAAAAAATAATTGTTGTGTTTCAATAAAAATTAGTATTTTATCAACAACTATTTTTAATTTCACTTGGTCTTGAGTGATTTCCTTATGTTATACTTTAGTCTGTTTCAGTCTCATTTTTCTGGTTAGACTATCTTTCCCTGCTGATAAATTTAATACTGTTAGTAAATTTAAAAGAAGCGTTATTAGTCCATTTTCATAAACAAGGTGGGAGGTTGGGATACGTAAGCTGCTTTATGAGCACAGCAAAATTATGCATTGTTTTAAGGATATGTACAAATATGTTTTCACCCTACTTCCTTCTTTTCTTCTGCATTACATGAAGGCTTCATCTTTAACGTGACCAAGCAAAATACATTCTCTTAAAAAAAAAGGTCACGACCTTGACTGTAAGAAACCAAAGTGGATTTATAATGAATTTTCTGAATAAATAATGACTCCAAATACATTTACATTAAAAACATTAACATTTAACTCACCTATATTTTTAATAGCATATTAAAATGATATTTGAGCTCAATTCATGGCTTCGAAAGAAAGCCTTGCAGGCTTCCTATAACTCATATTAAAGGTTAAGATGATTCATAAATTTTTTTCCACAGAATATGGCAAACATATGACTTTGTAGTGTGACTGGGACTGAATTTCTGATGGGCACAGCAGGAAACATTTCTGTAAGTGCAAAAATTCAAAGACACTTTTGAAAAGAAGTTAATATATGCAGCATAAGATTTTAAGCTTTCTTACATTGAAAAATGATCAGCATAGCAATGAAGAGAGAGAAATAAAAAAACCACTAATCCAGGCTGAAGTTCATTCATCACACACTTCCAATTCCTTGACGTCTGCATGTTACATTAAATACTGCAGTGGAGAAAAACAAAAATAAGAGAATCCAACTCAAATGGAAAGACAATCGAAGCTATTTTTCTTCAACAGTTGTCTATAGGTTTCCAATAAAATTGAGGCTATGACAAGAATCGAGCATTTATACTTATGCATAAAGTAAGGGCTGGTTTCTCTAATAGGGCTAATTATCAGACACCTATTACCACCACTCCGGGGACAGTACCAATGAATCAAACTACACGGGACTAGAAATACTCTGACTAGTGTCCAGGATAACAGGAGAACTACCAGGGCCTTTGGTGCCACATACCTGGGTTTATTAGGCCCAGAATTGCTCTCCGTAACCTAAGAAGCACCCAAACATCCGCAGGATAAATGCAAAACCCTATTTTCTTTGAGAAAAGAAATATGGAAGGAAAAAAACTTTCCTCTATTTTGTAGCTTCTAATTAAAAGGAAACCATGAAAGAATTAATTGCACCTAAACGTATTTTACTACGTCTTATGTTGTGCTGCAGTTAAGTCTTAGGATGAGCTGCAGAGGAGAATGGATTATGCCTTACTAAGGCATGGAAAGAGGTTTTTTTGGTTATATTTTAAGGTCTCAGGTAAGGCAGTGATTAAGAGCCGGTTGGCCTGGGCTGGAAACCTGCCCACCACTTGCCTGCCACACACCTGCCCTGTGCCTCAGTTTCTCTTTTGGCTAGGATGATAACGGAGGTGTCTCACTGGGGTGTAATAAGAACTAAGTGCAGCAGGCATCTGAACGGGGCCCAGCATATAGCAGTTTCCCACCATGCTTGTTATTGTGGAAGGTACACAGAAATGGTCGGATTTCTCTGCTGTGACGTCCTTCCATTCAGCTCTCTTGCAGTAAAACGCTTCATTCTAAGTGCCTTCCCTCACCCAGCTGAAAGGCAGAACACTTACTCCCGTTTTGGATAACAGTGCAAGCCGTGAGTCATAACTGGTGTGGGAGACAGAGATAGATCACGCCTTTACCTATTGTTAGTCATTTCAAATAAACTGAATGTATCCTGGTTTGGGGGTGGTGCCTTTTAAATTTTTTTCAATTTAAAATTTTTTTTAGTTGACTCTATTTTTAGAACACTTTTAGGTTCACAGCAAAAGTTAGCAAAAGGTACAGAGAGTTCCCATATACTCCCTCCCTCCCCAGAGGCACAGCCTCCGCCACTACCACCAGCCCCCAGCAGAATGGTGCATTTGTAACAACTGGTGAAACTACATTGCCACACCATTATCACTCAGAGTCCATGGTTTACATTAGGGTCCACTCTCCATGTTGTACATACTGTGGGTTTGGTGAAATGCATAATGACCTGTATCCACCATTATATTATACAGAATAGTTTCACTGCCCTGAAAATCCTCTGTGTTCCACCTCTTCATCCCTCTCCCCCAACCTGTGACAACCACTTATCTTTTTACCGCCTCCACAGTTTTGCCTTTTCCAGAATGTCATATGGTTGGAACTATACAGTCTATAGCCTTTTCAGATTGACTTCTTTCACACTGTAATATGCAAAGTTTCTTCCATGTCTTTTCATGGCTAGATAGCTCATTTTTTTTTTTTTTTCATTTTGAGACAGAGTCTTGCTCTGTTGCCCAGGCTGGAGTGCAGTGGTGTGATCTCGGCTCACTGCAACCTCCACCTCCTGAGTTCAAGAGATCCTTCCATCTCAGCCTCCCAAATAGCTGGGATTACAGGTGCCTGCCACCATGCCCAGCTAATTTTTGTACTTTTAGTAGAGATGGGATTTCACCACATTGGCCAGGCTGGTCTCAAACTCCTGACCTCAAGTGATCCACCTGCCTCGGCTCCCAAAATGCTGGGATTACAAGCTCATTTCTTTTTAGCACTGACTAATATTCTATTGTCTAATGTACCACAGTTATTTATCCATTCACCTAGTAAAGAGCAGGGTTGTGTTTTTTTTACCCCACTGCTCTGGGAATATAGTTTCCAAAAATTATAAAAAAATACAGAGCCGCTTTTAGTATTTCTGAAGGCTGCTCTGATTTGTCTTCGTCCTTTAAAAGTCTGCAGAAAAAAAAAAAAACGGAATCTAATAAAGGTGCTTCTGACATTTCTGCAACCTAAACATGCTTACTTGGTATCTTGCGTACCTTCACACCAGAAGACCACAGCTTTGTTGGTTCTGTTTGCTAAAGACTCAGAAGCCAGGGCCTCAGCACCACCCAGCAACCCCCCGAATCAAGGTGCAGCAGAACCCAGCATTCACGCTGAAACACGTGTCCTGTGCTCTGATGTAGACCCAAATCTAACAGCCATTGACATGGATTGTTAGATGACTTCCATTATCATCTACTGGAATAAAACCTATTTTGTTTTGGCTAATAAATACTGTTCTATATTATTATTATTATTATTATTATTATTATTATTATTATTGAGACAAAGTCTTGCTCTGTTGCCTAGTCTGGAGTGCAGTAGCATGATCTTGACTCACTGCAACCTCCGCCTCCCAGGTTCAAGCGATTCTCCTGCCTCAGCCTCCTGAGTAGCTGGGACTACAGGTTCATGCCACCACGCCCGGCTCATTTTTTGTATTTTTAGTAGAGATGGGGTTTCACCATATTGGCCAGGCTGGTCTCAAACTCCTGGCCTCAGGTGATTCACCTGGCTTGGCATCCCAAAGTGCTGGGATTACAGGAGTGAGCCACTGCGCCCGACCTTCATTAAATTTAATGTATTATTTAAACTGAGATATTTGTATCAGCTTTATTGAAGTATAATTTACATAAAAGAAAATCCAACCATTTAAAATGCACACAGTTCCTGACAAAGTACAGCCTGATAAACTCATATGGCCATGGAAGCACCACCACAATTAAACTACAGAACATTCCATGTCCCCAGAGTTTCCCTTGGGCTTCCCTGTAGCCATTCTCTTCCCACACTCCAGCACCAGGTGACCACTCATCTCTCCTCCATCACTAGAATTTCAGAAAAATGGAATCATACAGTATGCAGTCTTTTGTGTCTGGCTTCTTCTATTTAGCCAATTGCTTCTGAGATTCACCCACATTACATGTATCAACAAGGAGAATCTTTTTAACCCCAGAAATACTCTGGCTGGAAAGTAGAAAACTATTCAGCAAAAGCTACTGTAGAAAAACACTCCGAGATGATTAAGAACTGTATTCCACCCCTCTCAAATGAGACCCTTGAACAACAAGTGATTCCTATATTAGGATAGCAAGGAGATTGCTAAGTGATAGATACAATGAATTTATTTTTTAAATATCTTGCTAGCTAAAGACCATTAAAGATATTTGGAGAGAGATGACATCAGAAAAAGCGGCAAAGACCTAAAAATTCACTCCTCCATAAGAAGAAAAAATAACTGAATGAAATGGTTAGAATCAAGTTGCTCACAACTCTGGAAATTAATCAAAGGCCTGCAGCAACCTTGGAAGCATTTCTTCAAGATGAAGAGCTGAATATCGGTAAGAACAGTAGGATTTGGGGCATTTTGGCTTGCCCTAGTCCCATCCTCCATTCCTCATCTCTACAGTACCCTTGAAAAACAACAGCTCACATGCCTGGTGCAGCCTGGAAGCCACTTGAGGGAAGGGAACAAAGCTGGATCTTTTCCAAAGTCCCATTCCCAAATAATTCTCATGATGTGACCATTCCGGTGATTCCCTAGAAGACCATACTTACAAACCTAGTTATATTTGACCGGACCCTGAGCTCACCCAGTGTGAACAGTCTTTTCCCTGGGGGTGACTGTCAAATACATTTATAGGCAAGTGTTTTCACTTTGCAGCTGCCTAATCAGTAGATAATAGTTGGGGCAAACAATGTATTAATCTAAACACTTTGAAAAATCCTGAGGAATAAGATGCCCATAGGGCTTTTGAAATGCCCCAACATATCTCTGGGAATGCAGAGTACCACATGCATGCATAGGGTTGTGCATATGCCCAGGAAAGCCCTGAGAAGGCTCTAAGCTCTCAGATGACAACTGCCTTGCAGAATGTTGAAGGTGTGCCCCAAGATTCACACAAATCCCCTTGTCAAAGACTGGGAGATGTACTAGCTCCAGGCATTTAAAGAAATCTCTGTCCAATAACTAGGTAACTCCTAAACTAACT